>NC_069677.1:62811165-63150119 GCF_023699985.2 Odocoileus virginianus
TTAGACTGTTCTAATTCCATTTTTTGTATAATTAAAATATGTGAATACTATAAAAAGCGGGCTTTTCAAAATATTTACAATTTTTCTAATGTTTTATTAATTTTCTCATTCCTTACAGCCCTACAGTAATACTCTGAGAATAAATAAGTCTCAGTACCAGAAAAAGAAGCCTATGGTAGGATTTTATTCCACAGTTAACTTTGGGAAGAAGAAAATATTAGACTTTTTAACAAATGGAGATGGGCTGTGAAAATTACAGGAAAGGGGATTGCACTACAGAAAATTGGCTGGAAGCCAGAGATCTGCAGTCTAGTCACAATATACTGATAAGTACCTGTGTGATTTAAACTAATTATGGTGTCTTCAACCTTGAGTTTACTCATTAATAGACTAGGGTACTGGCATAGATAGAACTTAAAGCCCACTATGGTTTAATTTTTCAGTGATTTTACAACCTGGGATAGTATGTGCAACACAGTTGTTGTTGTTTAGTCCCAAACTCATGTTCCACTGTTTTGCAACCCCATGGACTGTAAACTGCCAGGCTCCTCTGTCCATGGGATTTTCCAGGCAAGAATACTTAAGTGGGTTCCCATTTCTTTCTCAACAGGATCTTCCTGATCCAGGGATTGAACCTGAGTGTCCAGCATTGGTTGCCTTAGCAGGGGGATACTTTACCACTGAGTTACCTGGGAAGACTTTATATGCAACATTAGCCAATGTTAAAACTTATTAACAAAAATACTCATTTCAACCTTTCTCAACACTATGTGTATATTTGAAGTATTTGACAATTTCTCCAATATATTTTCTACATTAGCAAAAATTGCTATGTTAGACATGTGCATATTGAAAATAGCTTATTGTGATTTGGTAAATTTAGAAAACTCAGCAGTGGCCACAGGACTGGAAAAGGTCAGTTTTCATTCCAACGCCAAAGAAAGGCAATCCCAAAGAATGTTCAAACTACCGCACAATTGCACTCATCTCACACGCTAGTAAAGTAATGCTCAAAATTCTCCAAGTCAGGCTTCAGCAATACATGAACCGTGAACGTCCAGATGTACAAGCTGGTATTAGAAAAGGCAGAGGAACCAGAAATCAAATTGCCAGCATCTGCTAGATCATCAAAAAAGCAAGAGAGTTCCATAAAAACAACTATTTCTGCATTATTGACTATGCCAAAGCCTTTGACTGTATGGATCACAATAAACTGTGGAAAATTCGGAAAGAGATGGGAGTACCAGGCCATCTGACCTGTCTCTTGAGAAACCTGTATGCTGGTCAGGAAGAAACAGAACTGGACATGGAAACAGACTGGTTCCAAATAGGAAAAGCAGTACTTCAAGGCTGTATATTGACACCCTGTTTATTTAACTTGTATGCAGAGTATATCATGAGAAATGCTGGGCTGGAAGAAGCACAAGCTGGAATCAAGATTGCTGGAAGAAATATCAATAACAGATATGCAGATGACACAACCCTTATGGCAGAAAGTGAAGAGGAACTAAAAAGCCTCTTGATGGAAGTGAAGGAGGAGAGTGAACAAGTTGGCTTAAAGCTCAACATTCTGAAAACTAAGATCATGGCATCTGGTCCCATCTCTTCATGGAAAATAGATGGGGAAACAATGGAAACAGTGTCAGACTTTATTTTTCTGGGCTCCAAAATCACTGCAGATGGTGACTGCAGCCATGAAATTAAAAGACGCTTGCTTCTTTGAAGGAAAGTTATGAACAACCTATATCACATATTAAAAAGCAGACATTACTTTGCCAACAGAGGTCCATCTAGTCAAGGCTGCAGTTTTTTCAGTGGTTATGTATGGATGTGAGTGTTAGATGGTGAAGAAGGCTGAACGCTGAAAAATTGATGCTTTTGAACTATGGTGTTGGAGAAGACTTGAGAGTCCCTTGGACTGCAAGAAGATTCAACCAGTCCATTCTGGGGGAGATCAGTCCTGGGTGTTCATTGGAAGGAATGATGTTGAATCTGAAACTCCAATACTTTGGCCACCTCATGCGAAGAGTTGACTCATTGGAAAAGACCTTGATGCTGCGAAGGATTGGGGGCAGGAGGAGAAGGTGACAACAGAAGATGAGATGGCTGGATGGCATCATCAACTCGACGGACATGGGTATGGGTGGACTTCGGGACTTAGTGATGAACAGGGAGGCCTGGAGTGCTGCGATTCATGGGATCGCAAAGCTGATGTTGCGACTGAACTGAACTTTAAGGGAATTTCATCCTTTTCATTTCCAAACCTCTTTTGTCCTCACCATTCTCTACTTAACTTTCATCATCTTAAAAAAGAGTTTAACTTCTGTTAATGTAGTTGATCTATTTGCTTCCTCCTCCAATGTTTCCTTTATTTCTCTATCTACATATAGATATAGATATAGATATAGATATATGTATATATATATATACATTTTATTGTCAAAATCTGCCATTATTTTTAAAGTCTAGGTAAGTTTTTAAAATACCATAAAAGCAACCTAGATGCCCATCAGCAGACAAATGGATAAGGAAGCTGTGGTACATATACACCATGGAATATTACTCAGCCATTAAAAAGAGTTCATTTGAATCAGTTCTAATGAGATGGATGAAACTGGAGCCCATTATACAGAGTGAAGTAAGCCAGAAAGATAAAGAACATTACAGCATACTAACACATATATATGGAATTTAGAAAGATGGTAATGATAACCCTATATGCAAAATAGAAAAAGAGACACAGATGTACAGAACAGACTTTTGGACTCTGTGGGAGAAGGTGAGGGTAGGATGTTTCGAGAGAACAGCATCGAAACATGTATATTATCTATAGTGAAACAGATCACCAGCCCAGGTTGGATGCATGAGACAAGTGCTCAGGCCTGGTGCACTGGGAAGACTCAGACTGATTGGGTAGAGAGGGAGGTGGGAGGGAGGATAGGGATGGGGAATACATGTAAATCCATGGATGATTCATGTCAATGTATGACAAAACCCACTACAATATTGTAAAGTAATTAGCCTCCAACTAATAAAAATAAATGAAGAAAAAAAATACCATAAAAGAATCCATGAAGTATAAGCATCTGGAATTCATCGCCCATTTCCCAACTTGTCAGTGGCACTGGGTATGACCTATTTCATTGGGCATTTTTAAAGACTGAATATGTATGCATGGAAAAGAACACAGCATAGTGAATAACACTCACCAATAGACACAGTATTTTGTATTCTTTAAACAGTTGGATAGTAGTACAGTTCTAAAATATGAAATTAGTACAACATCACTGAATTACCAGAAATTCTGGAAAAGATAGCTCATAGTATGAGTGTTCTGAAAGATGAGCCTCAGACCTATTAAGGTATAACTCTCATAAATTTTCATATGCTTATATTCTCTATGATAATTTATTTTTGTTTTGCTTTATGTTATTTTTTAATTGATTTACCTTATTTTTTTAATTTTAAAAGATAAAGCTCATACACACATTTTTATTGACCTAAATAATTGTATTAATTACAAGACTGTTTGTCGTTGTTTTTCAGTTCCTCAGTCATGTCTAACTCTTTGAGACCCCATGGACTGCAGCATACCAGATTTCTCTGTCCTTCACCATCTCCTGGAGCTTGTTCAAACTCAGGTCCTTTGAGTCAGTGATGCCATCCAACCATCTTGTTCTCTGTCATCCCCTCTCCTTGCTTTCAGTCTTTCCCAGCATCATGATCTTTTCCAATAAGTCAGTTCTTCACATTAGGTAGTTGAAGTCTTAGCACTTCAGTTTCAGCATCAGTCCTTCCAATGAACATTCAGGACTGATTTGCTTTAGGATTGACTGGTTTGATTTCCTTGCAGTCCAAGGGACTCTCAAGAGTCTTCTCCAATATCACAGTTTAAAAGCATCAATTCTTCAGCACTCATCCTTCTTTATGGTCCAACTCTTACATCTATACATGACTACTGGAAAAACCATACCCTTGACTAGACAGACATTTGTCAGCAAAGTAATGTCTCTGCTTTTCAATATGCTATCTTGGTTGGTTATAGGTTTTCTTCCAAGAAGCAAGCATCTTTTAATTTCATGGCTACAGTCACCATCTGCAGTGATTCTGGAGCCCAAGAAAATAAAGTCTGTCACTGTCTCCATTGTTTCCCCATCTATTTGCCATGAGGTGATGGGACCGGATGCCATGATCTTAGTTTTCTGAATGTTGAGTTTTAAGCCAGCTTTTTTCACTCTCCTATTTCATTTTAATCAAGCGGTTTTTATTTCCTCTTTGCTTTCTGCCATAGGGTGGTGTCATCTGCATATCTGAAGTTATTGATATTTCTTCTGAAAATCTTGATTCCAGTTTGTGCTTGATCCAGTGGGATATTTTGCATGATATACCCTGCATGTAAGCAAAACTCTTTATTTGACCTTATACCTTCTATAAAGAAGGATTAGAAGTTAGCAGAAACACCTCACACTGTTTCTGGGCTAATTACTGAAGTTCTCTTCATTACCAACCAGGTCTTTAATAATAAAAGAACACAAACCTTGAGCCTATTGGCTTGAGTTAATCACCAAGCACTCTTTCCTTTGGTTCTTGCTCAGAAGAGAGCAACAATTGGGACACAGAGCATTAGCTTGTCCTTGGCAGCCACGACCAACCACACCAGCAACTAACTGACAAGCCTAAGTCTAGTAGGGGAAGGATTTTACCTGACTAGATGAGCTGAGTCTCAGGATTTCTTAAAAACAAGATCCTGCTGTGATTTTTCTTTTTTTTCCAGTAAACCCAGGATTTAACCAAAATGCCAAAGATTGTCACTCAAGGGGGCTGTAAAAAGGTCCGGTACAAAAGTTCAGTACACTGGGAATTTTTCACTTCTTTGCCTGTGCAAGTGACAATGTTCTGACTTGCTGACAGTCACCAAGGTTGTTAATTAACATTTCAGCTATGGTTAATTAAATAAAAATTACCAGAAAATAAAAAACTGATTAGCATGGTGCCAGTGGACCAACCTGTTTATAAGGAAAGAAAATTCAGCTGAATCTTTTTGGATGAAGTGATGAAAACATTCCCAGCCTCCACAATTACACTAGAAACAGCATATGCAAATGAAGGTAGAAGAATCCACAATGATAATTTGCATTTTACACTTTCACACAAATGTCCCAGAGGCCTCCAAAAGTTAAGTTAAATTTCATAAATCTACTCCAAGGGCACACTTATTATCATTTATGAAAACAAAGCAGAAAATTAAGATGTAAATTGAGAGTGAGCAAAAGTTATTTGGGTCAACTGGGCACATAAAAGATACAAACTCAGTTTCAAGCTCTAAGCACTAAATCATGTGAATATCTCATCCAAGATGAGATAAGATAAATGTAAGATGAAAAAAATATATTAAATTCATTTGCATGGTCTTTTTATAAGGTACAAGCCTACATCTCATAAACCGTAAACTTCCAGATGTTCAAGCTGGTTTTAGAAAAGTCAGAGGAACCAGAGATCAAATTGCCAACATCTGCTGGATCATCAAAAAAGCAAGAGAGTTCCAGAAAAACAACTATTTCTGCTTTACTGATTATGACAAAGCCTTTGACTGTGTGGATCACAATAAACTGTGGAAAATTCTGAAAGAGATGGGAATACCAGACTACCTGACCTGCCTCTTGAGAAACCTATATACAGGTCAGGAAGCAACAGTTAGAACCAGACATGGAACAACAGACCGGTTCCAAATAGGAAAAGGAGTATTTCAAGGCTGTATATTGTCACCCTGTTTATTTAACTTGTATATATCATGAGAAACGCTGGGCTGGAAGAAGCACAAGCTGTAATCAAGATTGTCGTGAGAAATATCAATAACCTCAGATATGCAGATGACACCACCCTTATGGCAGAAAGTGAAGAGGAACTAAAGAGCCTCTTGATGAAAGTGAAAGAGGAGAGTGGAAAAGTTGGCTTAAAGCTCAACATTCTGAAAACTAAGATCATGGCATCTGGTCCCATCACCTCATGGGAAATAGATAGAGAAATAATAGAAACAGTGTCAGACTTTATTTTTTGGGGCTCCAAAATCACTTCAGATGGTTTTAAAAGACACTTGCCCCTTGGAAGGAAAGTTATGACCAACCTAGATGGCATATTAAAAAGTAGAGACATTACTTTGCCGACAAATGTCTGTCTAGTTAAGGCTATGGATTCTCCAGTGGTCATGTATGGATATGAGAGTTGGACTGTGAAGAAAGCTGAGCACCGAAGAATTGATGCTTTTGAACTGTGGTGTTGGAGAAGACTCTTGAGAGTCCCTTGAACTGCAAGGAAATCCAACCAGTCCATCCTAAAGGAGATCAGTCCTGGGTGTTCATTGGAAGGACTGATGCTGAAGCTGCAACTCCAATACTTTGGCAAAGAGTTGACTCATTGGAAAAGTCCATGATGCTGGGAGGGATTGGGGGCAGGAGGAGAAGTGGATGACAGAGGATCAGATGGCTGGATGACATCACTGACTCGATGAACATGAGTTTGAGTAAACTCCGGGAGTTGGTGATGGACAGGGAGGCCGGCATGCTTTAATTCATGGGGTCGCAAACAGTTGGACATGACTGAGAGACTGAACTGAACTGAGCCTACATCTCAAAGCTTGTCAAGTTAACCATTTATAATTTTAAAACAAAATCAAGCAGAAAAATATTCTTCTAAAACTGTGGTCATCTTTTTTATCTATTCTCCCTCATTTTCTTTCAACAGATATCAAACTGAGCCATCACCCTGTATAAGATGCCAAACTGTGATGATACAAATATAAAATGCAATACATACTCTTGAAGACTCCTATCCTTTGTTTAGGATGGCACTCAAGCTGGGTAAGTGAAAAGTACCTCCATATCAGACTATGTTTAAATGTGAAATATATGATAGGATTGGTATCAATATTCTGCAAAAGATCAAGAGAGTTCTGTGGCTGTAGGTATTTCAGAGAGGGCATTTTGAAGGAAGGGGTAATTGAATTGGCTCTAGAAGAACAGGGGATAAGAAAACGATGTAAAGAATCAAGAGAGTTCTTTACTCCTTTTAAGGAGTAAAACCTAGAGGCAGATAGAAATGAACAAGGCATGCTCATAAAGCAATAAAGAGATCAGCATGGAAGGTCTGTAAAATAGACTAGGCAGCTGGAAGTCTGATTATGTCAGAAACTTGAAGTTTATATTATAAAACTGTATTTTCAAAATTGTCTATTTCAAAAAACATGTAAAGCAAATTCTTGCTTTTACCATTTTTTAAAAACATCAGATAGCCTAAAACAGGGATCCCTAACTCCTAGGCCATAGATGGTTACTGGTTTGTGGCTGGTTAGAAACTGGGTTGCACAGGAGGAAGTGAGTGGCAGATGAGTGAGCAAAGCTTCATCTGTATTTACAGCCTCTCCCCATTTCTTGTGTTACCACCTGGGCTCAGCCTCCTGTTAGATCAGCAGTGGCATTAGATTCTCATAGGAGTGTGAACCTTACTGTAAACCATACATTCAAGGGACCTAGGCTGCACACTCCTTATGAGAATCTGAAGTATGATGATCTGACCCTGCATTATGGTGAGTTGTATAATTATTTCATTATTTATCACAATATAAGATACTCAGGTTCAATCCCTGGGTCAGGAAGATCCCCTGGAGGAGGGCATGGCAACCCAATCTAGTATTCTTGCCTGGAGAATCCCATAGACAGAGGAGCCTGGCAGGCTACAGTCCACGGGGTCACAAAGAGTTGGGCACAACTGAGCATCTGAGCAACAATAATAATAGAAATAAGTTCAGTTCAGTTCAATGGCTCAGTCATGTCTGACTCTTTGTGATCCCATGGACTGCAGCATGCCAAGCTTCCCTGTCCATCACCAACTCCCAGAGTTTGCTCAAACTCACATCTATTGAGTGAGTAAAGCCATCCAACTATCTCATCATCTGTTGTTCCCATCGCCTCCTGCCTTCAATCTTTCCCAGCATCAGGGTCTTTCCCAGTGAGTCAGTTCTTTACATCAGTTGACAAAGTATCAGAGATTCAGCTTCAGCATCAGTCCTTCCAATGAATATTCAGGGCTGATTTCCTTTAGGAGGGACTGGTTTGATCTCCTTGCAATCCAAGGGACTCTCAAGAGTCTTCTCCAACACCACAGTTCAAAAACATCAATAGAAATAAAATGCACAATAAATGTAATGTGCTTGAATCATCCCAAAGCCATACCCCATCTCATCTGTGGGAAAATTGTATTCCATGAAACCAGTCCCTGGTAACTAAAGTTTAGGGCCCACAGTTCTAAAGGGTCAAATCTTCCCTTGAATGTTTTTATGCAGAACACATTATTTCAAATTCATTTTCTCACTACCTGTTGGTGGCATTTTGCAATGAAGTAATCTCATTTCTTGAATCGTATCTCATTCAAGAAAGTGAGAGAACCCTTTAAATCCTAGGTGTCCTAAGAAATGAAATCCAGGAAAATCCATGGAAATGTCTACAATGTGTATATCCCTTAGATTCTATCTGCAAATAGTTCACAAACCCAGAAGTAGTCTTCGAACATGGATGACAACAAAGACTCTAGAGTCACTCACACCTGAGGTGAGTGAATCTACACTGTCAATCATTACCTGTATGACCGCATGCAAATCATTTAACCTTTTTATGCCTCAGTGTCATTATCCGTAAAATGGTGATATGATGGTCTCTCTATTCTGAAAGTTGTTCATTCATTTATTCTTTCTCAAAAATATTTATTGGGGCATCCACAGTGTGAGGGGCTCTCCCAGGTGCTAGTGACATCCTAATGAATAAGGAAGACAAAGATGTTTGAAAGGTTTAAATAGAATAATACCTTTCATCCATTTGACAAAATACCTAGAAAATTATGAATAATCAATAAATGTTAGTTATTGTAGCTATTATGAACACTTCACCACATACACTATGAATTTGGGCTACTCTCTATACTACTCTAAGTCTCAGATTTCTTATGTTTAAATCAACAAAATTAGAACATAGGACTTCTAAAACCCTTTCTAGCTTCCACATGCTTATTCTATAGCTGATAAACTATCTTGAGTCTCCTAGAAGATAAGAAAAAAGAAAAAGGAGAAGAAAAATGAAGTAATCTCTGATTCATAGAAGCCCTGGTGGCTTAGATGGTAAAGAATCTGCTTGCAATGCAGGAGACCTGGGTTTGATCCCTGGGTCAGGAAGATCACCTAGAGAAGGAAATGGCAACCCACTCCAGTATTCTTGCCTGAAGAAATCTCCTGGTGGACTATAGTCCATGGGTAGCAAAGAGTTGGACACGATTGAGTGACTAACACTTTCACTTTCATAGAAGCAGAAAGTTGTATACCAGTGCTTTGTTCTTTGTATCTGTTTCCTTTTATATGTAAAAAAGGAGTATACTGCTGTTAAATCAGAACATAAACAAAGATTGAAAATGACAGTGTAGGCAATACAGTAACAT
Organism: Odocoileus virginianus; assembly: GCF_023699985.2. Taxonomy (NCBI): domain Eukaryota; kingdom Metazoa; phylum Chordata; class Mammalia; order Artiodactyla; family Cervidae; genus Odocoileus; species Odocoileus virginianus. Next base: position 62,820,646 of record NC_069677.1, read on the forward strand.
TTGGTTAGGCTTTTCTTTATTGTTATTACTTTGATTTAGTTTAAAAAATTGAGTGGACATAATTTATTGGAAGTCTCTTCATGACAGATAGATTTTGGGACAGTTGATCTAATTACAGGTTTTGACAAGCAGTCAGTTCATAACCAATCAATGTTTATATGTGGCAAACTGTACCAAGTGAATTGTAACGTTACCAGTTTAGTGGTCTTGTATGGAGATAGTCATTTTAAATGTCAAGCACAGCAGGACTCAAGTGAAGAGTGTTCTTTTATTCTGTTGGTGAAGCTTTAGTAAAACATTTGGAAACATTCTGTTTCAAGAAAACTAATTAATTGATTAGTCACTTTGTGAAAAGTTGGTGTTATTCATTCAGCATTAAACTTTGAATCAGTAACACAGACATTAATTTATGATGCTAAAAATGAAAGATCAAGAGAATTTCATGCCTGACTCACCTTGCTTTTAGAATGTAAAATAAGTGGATTATGAAAATAGTAGTAATAATAGAAGTTACCATTTCCTGATGTATGTTAAGCTCAGAAATTTACTTACAGAATTTTACTTAATCTTCACAGTAACACAATGAGCTAGGTATTATTCTTTTTGTATTTCAGGTGAGAAAGTGACTCAGGGAGTTTCAATAACTTTTCCAAGGTCACATAGCAAGTAAACAGCAGATGGAGCCTAAAAATTGTGACTCCCCTTTGTTTGTGACAAATGCCAGAAGACTATACTGGAAACTCTTTAGTTATAAAAGTGATTGAAGAGAATATAAATGAGTCATCCTTGGACTTAGTAGCAAAGAGAACTTCATTTTCTGCATTTACATTTCAAAAGACTACATGATAAAGAAATCATTTGCTATTGCTAGATAAGTGCTTCTTCAAGCAAAAATTCAGAGCCATTAAAAAAAAAGAAAGAAAATGTACTAGCACTCATTTCCTCACTATATAGACAGCCTCAAAAGACACTTAAAATTCTGGCAATAAAAGCAGACTGCCCAGTAGTACTGCAATCTCTAAGAGTTTGCATTTTAAATGGAACAGTTGCATCTTTGACATAAGATATTCCATAAGTTTATTTTAAAAAGGAAGGTCTTGTTTTATTTGTGTCCATATTATTAATAATTTTCTGACATACTCTGAAATTTGCATTTTTTTCCTATTTTTCCCACTAGATTTACTTTTCTTAGAGTAGAGATTTTTGTCTTTTTTTGTTGCCCAGAAGAGGTCTTGGCACAGTAAGTATTCAGTACATATTTGTTAATTAATACATACATACATATTAATTAATACATAAATGAATAAAGTAACATGGTTGAAATTGGGCTGAAGAAAAGTGAAATCCAATTTATTTTTAGCATATTTTGAAACTGATACACAACTCAGGACCCAAATTCCTCTCACCTGCTAATGTCACCTGATAATCTGAAAAATTTACATTTTTATACTATCTAGGATGAATATAGTACTATAATATTTCAAGTCCTTCATTCTTTATGAGATCAGAGAAGCTAAGAGTCTAAAAGGATTATTATTACCTAGACTACATCAAGGAAAAAAAAAAAAAAACTCCAGTTCTAATGTTTCCTACTTCAAAGCCTACCCTTCATAGGTTTGTATATAATATACACTCTATCCATTTTCAAAAACAAGTGTTAACCACTTAGCTCCTAAATAGTTCATTAACTCCTGGGAAGATTTCTTATTTTTCAACTCATTCTGCTGCTTTTTCTTGAGAAGCTTTCAAAATGGTCTTAGATCTGCTGGAACTCCCTTCAACTACTCCTTAAGACAACTACCGAGATGATTTATGTGGCAACCTGAATGTTTGACTTCCTGTCTCCCAAGGGACTAAACTTTAACTACTAAAATAGTTTACTTAGTTCCTTGGCAATTGGGAAGTTGCTATAAAGGCTGTTATACTTTTCTTCTCTTCTAATTTTTGCTTCAATCTCCTTAATAAAAACTTCCTGCTTGTTAGAAGTATTAGGATTGAACCCCTGCCATCTTTGTACCTCCCTCTCTCCTTCTTATCTTAGATAGTGACTACATAAGTGAAGGTAATGCTTGCTGCTGCAACAAGTAAACCTTCAACTTTCAGTGGCTTAGAACAATAGAAATTTCCATTTCATTCACATAACAGTTCAATGTCATTGGTCCTAGCTAGAGGTAACAGTATTTTATGCATTGATTGAAAGATCTAGACTCCTACCATGTATGATAGTACCAATTCTTAGGATCTTAAAATCCTCTGTATCCAATTAGCCAATGAGAAAAGGAAAGAGAGAACAAAGAAAGTACAACCTAATCCCAAAGTGACATCTATCCTTTTGGCTGATACTCCACTAGCAAAAAGATAATCACATGATCACACCTGGAAGCAAGGGGTGGGTTGGAACACCTAGCCTTTGGCTGGGAAGCTTTCCAGTGAAAACTCCAGTATAGGGAAGGGGTCCAAATTGTGTTGTTGTTTTGGATGAATGACACCTATTCTGCCACAGTGTGACTGAGGAAAGTGTATTGCTGGGTTCCAGGCATCTGTTTGCAAGTGTCTTTCCCTCTTCCTCTTGGACTCTCTGTCCTTGAAACTGCCCACTTTGGTTTCTCTTCCATCCTGGGGTCAGCATTCTAGGATGGACCCCTGCACAGGAGGCCTACAGTTGTCCAGTGGCCCTATCTGTGACTGGGTGAATAAGTTCAATGCACAGGGGATAATAAGGTGTCCATTTTTGCCTCAAATTCAAGTTCATTCTACCATCCAGTTAACCAACAATATGCTTGGTATTTTTCTAGGTTTCTATTTGACAGGTAAATAGATAAAACTGATAGACTTTATACTTCCTGCTCACTGGCTCAAAACTGATAGAAGAAAAGGGGCAAGAGCACAACAGAACCCCACAATTAAGTCAGGAGATACTCAAGTTTATCTTGTTATTTTTTCCTAAAATAATATTTTTCTTTGAGCTGGCTAAAATGTCTTAACAGAATTAACTACAAACAAATATGTAAACATTAAAAAAAAATACTACATTCTTAAAGTTCCAAATAATCTGAATTCTTGAAATTTAAATAGGTTTCTAAAGGTAAATCTAAAGGCTCAAATAGAAAATAAATGTTTAATGGGCAAATATTTTCATTCCTTTGAACTTGGTGCCAGTCATTGTTCAGTTTCTGTGGTGGATTTTCTAACAAGCTTCAGCTCTGCTCTCCAAACATCAAGGACCTACCTGTGCAGTGTGTGGTAGCTCCTACCTATATGTGGGTCATGCACTCAACTTATTTTTCTGTCATGCTTCAATATCAAAGTCAGTACTGGGTGGTCTTACAAAGTGTCTGGGTGGGAGTTGGAAGGAGAAAAAGGCAAAGTTTTCTAAGGAAGCACTTGGGTGGCCTGGCATAAAAGACCGGGGTAGACTGCAGAGAGATTTAAGCAACCAATATTTCCCCAGGATCCATTCAAATACAGCCACAGACTTAGCACAATAAGCCTCAGCCATAGTGGCGCAGCTCTAGGGCCAGCTGGCACACAAACTGCTTTTAATTGGCTGAGGAGTGACGGGCTTGCTCCAACCCAAATATGAATGAGATATTATGTGTGAGTTAGGAAAAAAAAGAAAACATTTTAAGGCATGTGTGGCCTCTTCTCTCTCCTGGCTCTGTAACAGTCAATGTTTTCATTCATAGAAAAGAATCATAAATAAAATCTCTTTATTGGTTTGTACCTTCTCTGTCAATATGGAATCAGTTTTGACATAATCATTTGACAGTTATTCTGTTCTCTTTTTATTCTGCAATAACAATGATTAAAATGAATTAAATAGATCTGAATACAATCCCAACCTATTTTCCTTCTGAAGGGAGAATTTTCAAATATAATATAAAAGTGATGCCTTTACCCTTAAGGCTGAAGAGAATGTACTCACTAATGCCAAACTGTGAGTTTATGAAAAGAAATAGAAAAAGAAATAGAAATATGTTCTGGTGTTTGGTGATTATTTGAATGTAGGACATTTGTGAAAAAAAAAAAAGAGGAAGATAGTATATTACCTGTAGTGATGGTTGTTTAGTTGCTGAGTCATGTCCGACTTTTGCGACCCCGTGGACTGTAGCCCACCAGGCTCCTCTGTCCATGGTATTTTCCAGGAAAGAGTACTGGAATAAGTTGCCATTTCCTTCTCCAGGGAATCTTCCTGATCAAGGGATCAAACCCTGATCAAACCCATCTCCTGCATTCTAGGTTCTTTACTGCTGTGCCAGCAGGGAAGCTTTATTTCCTACATTGCAATCTAACTGTCATTTTATTATACTTTTTAGATTTCTAGTGAAAAGTCAGAATAACCTCAACAACTGCCTTGCTAATTGATTTCTATCAATATCCAACACATTTAGTGGATTACTGCAGAAAAACCAAGTACATTATGGAGTTCCCCAGATCACCAACTTTTAAAAAATGGTAAAATTTTATACCATCATTTTAGGGGATCTCTTTTCTGGTTTGTAAATCCCTATGTAGTATAATCATGTGAAAAAATCAAGTGACATCTTTTTCTCAGTTTTCTAGAAATGACTATTAAAGTCTTTTGCTGAGAAAAAATAAATAAGTAAACAAATGTACTCTGAACCATACACTCTAAGTGCAAAGACCCTCCTCCTATTGTGGTCAGCCCCTTCTGGTCAAGACTCACAGAAGGACACTGTTAGAGCTACCACACCTTGTTCCTCTGGTCCCTCAGAGAAGAGCATGTTAAACTTTGAAGTCTCTTTCTCAACAGACTAACATGGCAGAGGAGAGACGACTTTGTGATTTGGGGTTCCACAATCTTTTCTACAAAATTGGGGGTAAACCATCTGTACTCCCACCAAAAACTCAGAAAATAGCATTTTTGTCTAAAAGTGACATTGCATGTAAAATAACAAAATCCCTCAAATTGCTGGTTTGAGGGGGCAGCTAGAAGGTAGAGGCTATACCTGAGAGAAGCTCTCAGGAGCTGGGGAAAGGTCAGCCTGCATCCCAAACCCATGTTAGGGTAGGAATAATTGAATGTCCCATAAAACAAGTGAAAAGTGTCTGAATGTAAATCACCTTGCCAGTAAGTAGCCCAAGATGACCAACCCCTGGACAGAAAGATCTTATCAGCGAGAGCTTGTAGAGATAGATGGCCCACTCGAAAGGAAAGGGAGCCAGAAAAGGGAGAATCAGACCCCTATAGCCTTCTCCAAACGGCACCCAAGGAGAGGTCTTCATCGGGTCCTTGGAAGAAACTGCAAGATGCCCTGGTAAGAGCTGGCATATAAGTCCCAGAGAACCAAATAGCTGTTAGTTACTGTTCTATTGAGAATATATAACAACCAAAGTGGAAGAGGGTAGTCAGCTTGTCAGGAGTAGTTACAGAGGAAGCAGCATCTATCTTCCTCTCACAGCTTTCCTCTCAGTGCTGCCTTCAGACAGGAAGTAATGAAGGTCAGGGTTGTAAGGGAGTTCTTTATGTCCTCCCTCTCACCCCAAGCCACTGGACACTCTGATCTAACCCCTTTGGGGTGGGTGAAGGCATGGAGAAATGGGATTGAAGTTAAGATGGAATTGTTAAATGGAATACTGTTCTCACTGAAAAGGTTAGTTTCCCAAATATGAACAGCTCTTCAGGAAAAAAAAAAAAAAGATAAAAATTGGGAAAAAATGGATCTTTAAACCTATAAGAAGGTACAGAAGTAAAATAAAATTTTGTTTCTCACCTATAAGATTGACAAAAATATAAAAGTTAAACAATAAACTCATTGGCAGTACTGTAGGAAAAAGGACACTCTCCCACACTGCTGATGAAATTGCAGAATGCTATCACTTTCTATAGAAAAATGTTTGACAATATATAAAATGTCTATCTCTGCATTTACCACTGGATTCAGCCCACACTTCTAGGAAATGATCCTAAAAATGAACATCCATACATATTAAACATCTCATAATACTAAGTTATTCACTCTTACATTATTTGTAATAACAAAAAAATTGGAAGCAACCCAACCTTTATCTACTGGAGATTGACTAAATAAACTATAGCTCATCTATACAATGAAATACTGCTCAGCCATGAAAAGCTATGATGAGACGGTGATAGGACAAACTGAAGAAGAATGTTTCCAAGGGTAGAGTCAGGGATGCAGAGGCACGCAGAGAGAAGTTAAGAATGTGGGTTTGATCCTGTGGGTCAGAGGACAGAGCCTCATGTCACATAAGTTACTCTGCTGCTGCTGCTGCTGCCAAGTCACTTCAGTCGTGTCCAACTCTGTGCAACCCCATAGACGGCAGCCCACCAGGCTCCCCTGTCCCTGGGATTCTCCAGACAAGAACACTGGAGTGGGTTGCCATTTCCTTCTCCAAGCTTACTCTACAGGCCCTGAAACATAATGGAATTTGCCTTGCTGGATTGTAACCTTGCTTTAGACTAGCAACAGCTTTAGTCTTCACATATTCTTCCTTTGAGAATAGGAATGTCTATCCTAAACCTGTTGCATTATTGCATTTTGGAAACAGATAACTTCTTTTCTAGTTTCACAGGTCTATAGATGGAGAGAAATGTTGTCCCATGATGAATGTCCTAGTATGGTCAGGTTGATATTATATAATAACATAGACCAGGAGGCTTAAACAGCAAACGTTTGTTTCTTACAGTTCTGGAGGCTGAGAAGTCCAGGGTCAAGGAGCCAGCTGATTTGGTGTCTGGTGAAGGGCCTCTTCTGGGTTGTGGACTAGAAACTTTTAATTTTAATTTCACATGGCAGAATGGATGAGGGAGCTCTCTAGGGATCCCTATTATAAAGGTGTTAATTTCATCATGAAGTTTCCACTCTTGTGATCTAATCACTTCCTAAAGTCATAGTGTTGAAAAATAAGGATTTCAATATATGAATTTTGGGTGTGCACAAACATTCAGTTTACTGCCAAGAACCATATCCTATGTCTCACTCACCTGATTATATAATTTAATATAGGATCTAGAACTTTTTTGAGTTGATTATGTGTAGATGAGATTTTGGACTGAGATTTAGATTTAGAATTGATGCTAGAATAGTGGATTTTGGGAGATAGAGGGTGAGGTGAATAGGCCAGAGTAGACTATGGTGGGTTGATCAATGTTACCCAAAAACTCATGTCCACTTGGAGTTTCTTATTTAGGAATAAAGTATTTGCAAATATAATTAATTAAGATAAGACTACAGTGAATTAGGGTGGGACCCAAATCTAGCATCAATGGTTCCCTTATAAGAAGGCAGAGATGCAGAGACACGCGATGAAGAATGTCATAAGAGGACAGTGGAAGACATTCAAACAATGCAGGAACAAAGCAAGGACTGCTGGCAGCCACCATAAGCTAAGAAGAGGTAAAGAAGAATTCTCCTCTAGATATTTCAGTAGGAGCAGTGCTCTGATTATTCCTTGATTTCAGGATTCTAGTCTCCAGAAGTGGGAGAAAATACATTTTTGTTGTTTGGAAAAATAATAAGGAATATCTTATGAAAAAATATGTTTATATTTTCAAATCAAAAAATGCAAAAGAATAAATATGTTAATTTTACCTTTGGTTAAAAAAAAAGAAACTTTCTCACAAACACACACACATGTAAGGTAAACCATAAACTAAAGAAACGTTACATTTGGAGAGTAAAAATAAGATGGAAAACATTGGGATGACATTGTGGTTTCTCTGGGTATATCTTTGGATATTGTTTTGATATTTGAACTATGAGAAAACTTTATTCAACAAATAGAACTCAATAAAAGGGTAGAAAAGGAGGATTCTAAAATTGATTACAAATATAGGTAACTGAATCTAACTTTTATCAAAGTGATAACTGAATTAGGATGAAAAGATAATTCAAGTTATCTGGGGACACAGTATTTGCTGCTGCTGCTGCTGCTGCTGCTGCTAAGTCACTTCAGTCGTGTCCAACTCTGTGTGACCCCATAGATGGCATCCCACCAGGCTCCCCTGTCCCTGGGGTCCTCCAGGCAAGAACACTGGAGTGGGTTGCCATTTCCTTCTCCAATGTATGAAAGTGAAAAGTGAAAGTGAAGCCTCTCAGTTGTGTCTGACTCAGTGACCCCATGGACCGCCCGTCCATGGGATTTTCTAGGCAAGAGTACTGGAGTGGGGTGCCATTGCCTTTTCCATAGTATTTGACTATATATATATCCGAAAAAATTATTTGGCCAATTGAAAGGATTTAAATGGGGCTGGATACAAGACAATATTATAGAGTTATTTTTAACTCTGTATTTCCATAAAAATTTTCCTATTTCCATAACATTTCCTAACATGTAATTATTCATCTTCTTGGAGTGATAAGAATATGTGTAGTACTCTTTCTTGGAGATGCATTTTATGTGTTTTTGGAAAACAATACCATGATGTCTACAACTTACTTTTATCAGTATATATAAAGTGTGTGTGTGTGTGTGTGTATATATATATATATATATATATGTATATATACATATAGGAATTATGTATGTTTATATGTAATGGATATGCATATATAATTAATGAAGATAATTGAAAACTGCACTGTATTCTTTATACTTCTTTATATTAATACTTTCTATGATTTTGAATATTACTAAGACTGAAAGTTGGGAAAAAAATGAAAAGGCTAAGTTTTATGACTTGCTATGAGACTATTTAACAATAGAAAGCTACTGAAGAAATTTTGGAATCAGTCAGAGACCATAAATGGTGTCAGATACTCAAATAAGTAAAGGACTCTATCAATTGGGCACAGTTAGAATCAATTACTGGAAAAATAAAATTAATCCCTCCTTGTATCCCCAAAGAGCAGGGATGTTCATCATATTTATTACATGTGGGCTACCAACCATTTAAGGGACCTCTGTAGCATCAATTTTAAAATTTTATTGTGTAATTCCTCTGTGCCAGGATCACACTGGGACTAAGTGGTTCCAGAGAAAGGGCAGATTCTTCAAAGTTCATAGCAGCCAATCTAACTTAAACTGTCAGATGAAGAAAGAACAATGCTGTGTCATTAAACAATATAAAGCTATCATAATTCATTCTCTGCTGAAGGCAACATAGTGGAAAGTGGATTCCTAGGAAACTGAAAACTAAGTAAATAGAACAGAATGTGCCCGGCCTGAGATGGCAGTGCTCTGTCCATCATTTTACTTACCCTGCTCTGAGTTCTATTTCAGGGATGAGGCCCATGACTGTCTCCTTGTTTTGATCAAGGGAAGACTTTGGAAAGAAGTTAGAGGGTAACGGGGAAGGAGCTAGGAGCCAGGGTATTTATAGCCTCCTTTTCTGGCTGGGCAGGTTCTTCCGAAGCAGCTGAGTGTTCTCATGGGAGCCGACTCTACCAGACAAGCCTCTGGGCTTTCATATATATGGTTTAATTCAATCCAACAGTCTAGCTGAGGTAGGTAGAATAGGCTTTATCATCCCAATTTTACAGATGATAAAACTTAGTGTATAAGAGGTCCCCAGTAAGAAAGATAGAAGCAAGATCAAAATCTAAGCCTTCTGATTCTTAGTTCTGAATTTCAGGGTGGGATGGGGGGTCATCAGTAAGAAATCATTCTTCAGATTATACCCAGCTTACTTTTAACACATTTTTTAACATTTTATGGCAAAAAAATAGCATGCAAAGTGTGAAAGACATTTGAAAGGCAATAATTATAAATATCCCTGCTGGTGGTCTTATTATGACTGATGCAATTTTTAATAGAAAAGAAAACCTACATACATATATAATATTGGGAGGAAAAGAAAAGAAATTAGAGAGAGTAATCAGTTATAAAATTAACAAAGCTGACAACATATTGTATATGGCTATTCTACAATTTGTAATCATATCTTTAACTCTGAATTATAAGTATCTATAAGGAAAAATGGCAGCTCAGGAGATAACAAACTGGAAGGGCCTAGAAGGAAAAAAGAAAAGTACAATAGGTGAGAAATAATTCATTAGCTCTATTACCTCAGGTTAATTCAGTGTAATGAATTATTTTAATTCATCACTGTTTCCAAGGAAACAATGCTTGATTCATCTCACAGCTTAATATCTTGAAATCACATATATTATTTTATACATGACATGAACATAATAGTTCTTACTCTGCAATTCATCCATGTACTTAAGTCTTACACAATATATACTTTGATAGCAGTATCCATTTTCAGCAAAACTGTGAACTTAACCTGAATTATTACCTAATGTTTTGGGTCTTTTCTTACTATTTTCATTGATCCAATGTCAAATAAAATGCCATATTTATCAATTGGGTGGCCAGATTATACTTATTTGCCTTCTCTTCCCATACTGACATAAAATATATCACAAATTCTAAGAAAAATAAAAGTAGTTTGAATCATGAGTTATCAGCCCATGCCAGTCTTTTCTTGTATTTTTTCTTATATAACTTCCATCATAAAAAATATAAATATAAATCTAAGAATACTTATTACATTTTCAATTACTGAACTCATAATATTACAGAAGCATATAGGTAAGAACAAAGGCAAAGTTTGGAGATTTTTAAACTGGGCCATATGAAAACAATGCCATTTCTTTATCATATTTGCCCCAAGGGCACCCAGATTATTAAGTAGAAATTTTCTGAACTTTTATGACATGGGATATGTGAAATTTTGTAAAAGCTGACAGTCATGATGTGAAATACTTCAAGTATCTATTGAAAGTATTTAATGCCTGGCCAGAGACCCCTACAACCTTGACCATGGACAGAATCTCTGGCTTCAAAAGATAACCGTTATACAATCAGAAAGAGGTCTTCAGGATCTTAGCTTTGCAGTGGTAAGGCCGAAGGTGACAGAGTCAGGGTACAAAGGTCATCTTCTATGCCCAAGTAGGGCAAATCAGGCAAAACATCATTGCTTACAGAATTTGGCCTGAGGAAGACATATTTCCAACTGGTACTGCAGCTGCTTGTTATACCTCCCCCTAACTCTCTCCTCTGAATTAATCTGGCTCCATATTGCCCACAGGGTAGGATCCAAAGTTTGGTATGGTTCCACCATACATAGCACTTTGAACTATTTGCAGTTCCTCAAATACACCATAATCTCGCCTAACAACATGACTTTAAATATGCTGCTCTCAGCAACCAGAAATACCTTTCCTCTATGATGACTTCTTACATATGTTTCAATATGCAGCATAAGTGATTCCTTCTCTATGCAAATTTTACCTTGAAAACTCCATGTCTACTTCCTCTGTGTGTCTGAAATAACACTTATATTGCATTATGATTATGAAATTATCATTATACTATCATTCTATTCCACTAGATTATCATCCTATTCCACTAGATCATGACTTCCCTGAAGACAGAGATTACTGTGTTCATCTTCTTAGCTCCAGTGATGGACATATGCTGTGCATATCACAAATGTCAAAAACATTTATTGAATTTGTAAAGAGTTCAATAATTGAAAACAACAATAAATGAGTTAAATGCTAATACATTTGGTGACTAGGATATTTTGCAGCTTTTAAATATCATCAACTACTGTTATGTATGAGTCCTGGTTTGCAAAGATAACCAAAATATGTAACAAAAGTTTAAACAAAATTTAAAGTGAAAATAACAAGTTAGAGAATGCCATACATACATGTGCTCAGTGGCTAAGCCGTGTTCAACTTTTTGTGACCCCGTGGACTGTAGCCCACCAGATTCCTCTGTCCATGGGATTTCATAGGCAAGAATACTCCAGTTGCCATTCCTCCTCTAGGGAATCTTTCTGATTCAGGGATCGAACCTTCAACTTCTGTGTCTCCTGCATTGGCAGGAAAATTCTTTACCACTGGGCCATGGTAAGCCCCATACATGTGGTGTCATCCAATTTGTGTAAAATCTTAGTAAATATGCATATAATGCATACAAAATAATGCATATAATGAATAAAAAAATTATGTAAACTATATATACCAAACTATTATAGCTGATAATGCCTGAAACACATATATCATGTTTACAACTCTTTGTTTTTTTATAATGAAAATGTTTTATAGGAAGAAAATAGCAATAAGAATACATATAAGCAAAATTAGGCTTTATCTTGATGTGAAACATTAGAAACAGTAAAGTGAAAGTCCAGCTTAATTTCTTCATATCAGACAATCTTGGAAGCTTGAGTGTTGAGTACCCTTGTAAATGGAAAAAGAAAGATAGTGGTGAAAAGCATAGCAAGAGGCCTGTATCCGTAACCTGGAACCATTTTATATGTTTTAAACTGAGATAGGGGATTCCCTGGTGGCTCAGATGGGAAAGAGTCTGCCTGAAATGCGAGAAGCCTGAGTTTGATCTGTGGGTCAGGAAGATCCCCTCAAAAAAAAAAATGGCAACCCACTCCGGCGTTCTTGCCTGAAGAATTCCAGGGGCAAAGGAACCTGGCAGGCTACAGTCCATGGAGTCGCAAAGAGTTGGTCACCACTGAGCGGCTTTCGCTTTCTCAGAGATCTGGGTGGGGAACATAAGCAGTCTTCAAATTCTTGAAGGGCTACTTCATGGCAAGGATATTTAAATATGTCCTGTTTTGGCCTGGGGGTTTTACTAAGATGACTATGTGAAACTTATGGAGAAAGACATTTGGACTTGGTTTAAAAGGAGACCTTTTCTGTAATGGTAATTCTATAAAGATAGAAACAATTGGCCGCATGGTTTCCTCATATTCACAATCTCTGAAGTTTTTTAAATACAATCTGGGAAAACACATGTTAGGGAACTTGTGCGGAAACTCACAGTCTGCTTGAAAGGGGAGTTAAATACCCTCTAGGCTCACTTCCAGCAAGAAGGTTCTGATACTGTGAGATCAAGAGTTCCCAAAAGAATTTAAAATTATTAGGACATGAAAAGCATTTCTACAAAAAGTTATCCTTCTTATTAAATTTGGTTCAGATTACACAGCAAAATGAAAAGAAATTCTAGAGATGTAGTTCTGTTCTAAAATATTCCAATAAAGTTGTTCATTCATAAATTTAAAATTTATTAAATGTCTGCTATATATCAAGAATTGACATGGGAAAAATAAAGGGAAAAAAGTCATAGTCCAAGTAATTTATTCTTTGAAGAGGAAAAAAAATTAGCTGTTAAAATACATGTGGGTCGTTAAAGGTACATACTCTGCTCAGTGGTAACACAAGAAGGATGCTATCAGGGAATTCTAACAGATGCAAGAGTAGAGGTATGCAGAGGCATGAGTACCTTTCTAAAAATGTTGGGCTTTTCTTTGAGGACAATTGGGAACCACAGAAAGGATTAATCATCAAAGAATTAATACCAGGTTTGCACTTTAAAAATAATCACCTGTCAGCTAAATGAAGAAAGAGATAGTGGAAACTGTGATAAGAAGAGGAGATCCAGTTAAGGAAATACAACAGGATACCCAAGAAGTGGCCAAAGGAACAGAAACCTATTTCCCGGGCAGGAATAGAGATGCAGACATAGAGAACAGATGTGTGGACACAGCAGGGGAGGGTGGGGCAAATTAGGAGATTGAGATTGACGCATATACTCTACCATGTGTAAAATAGATAGCTAGTGGAAAGCTGTGTATAGCACAGGGAGCTCAGATCGATGCTCTATAATGACGTAGGGGGCTGGGATGGGAGGGTCGGAGGGAAAAGATACGTGTACACATATAACTGACCCACTTTGCTGTACAACAGAAACTAACACAGGATTGTAAAGCAATTACATGCCAATTTTAAAAAAAGAAAAAAGAAAAAGAGTCAGTAAGGAGATAGAAATCAACAGGTTTTAGTGACCAATTGGAGATGGTGTTGAGAAAAGTGGTAAAATAGGACTACAGTGAGTGTGAGTTTACAACTGGTGAGTCTATAAAAGATAAGGAAGGCAAAAAGGAAGTGATTTCTGAGGAAAAATAAAAATAAATACAAAACATCAAACAAACATTAACAGCACAAAAGCTTCTCCTATTGGAATTATTAAAAGAAAAAGCAAAGTGTCTTCTGGACACACTCAAAGATCTTTTTCTGAAGCTTAATTTAAAGATCTGAGCTGGAGACATATATCTGGAAATCCTCACAACATAGATTTTGAGGAATCTTTGGATATGGATGATATGGCCAGAAAAAGAGAATATAACAAGAAGAGGAGGAAGGACTGAAATCTATAGACCTTGTGTATTTAGGAGAAACCTGGAAAGGCAACTTGATGGCTAGTGAATCAGACACCATGACTGACCTTACAACTGAACGTAACCTGCTCTGCTAGATAAATGATACAAAGCGTGCTTTTAAGAACTTCAGTAACAAAGAAAGATTTTTCAGCAGTTAAAACAAATTGAAAGTGATATATAGAAGACTGAAGTTGTCTTCACTCCAAGGGTTTTGCTTTATGCAGGTGATATGGCACTTGGCTTTTGTATCCCCTCAAGGTGCAGGCTTCTCTGATGACTCAACAGGTAAAGAATCCACCTGCAATGCAGGAGATGCAAGAGATGTGGGCTCCATCCTGTGGTCATGAAGATTCCCTAGAGAAGGGCATGGCAACCCACTCCAGTATCCTTGGCTGGGAAATCCCATAGACAGAGGAACCTGGCGATCTTCCGCCCATGGATTTGCAAAAGAGTCTGGCAGGACTGAGTGACTAAGCACACAAGGTACAGAGAACAAAAGTCAAAACCTAGAGTCTGTACAATTTGGGAATTCTAATAGACACCAATATAAAGCTGAGTTCTCCAGAGAGCCCATCCTCATAATAAGGGTAAACAAAAATGTTTTATCTCCTCCTGAGAAAGCCATGCAGGAAAGAAATTTACCATCTTAAACTTTGATGCCAAGTGGAGAGAAGGGGGCAAAAATCCTCCCTTTAAGAATTCCTAAGTGCAACCTAGGGCCTTACTGATAGCACCTAGGTATTCCAGAACCCCCCTTGCTGAGAATTTAGTTTCAAATGGTTGCATACAGACTTATGAAAAAGAGGCAAATTGGCCTTCTAATAGTTAAGGTTATAATGAAGCAAAAAATTCCCCAAAGAATTTGCAATAAAGTTGGCCAGATTAAATTAATATATCTTCCGTCTCTTCCCTTGACACCCTGAGACAAGGTCAATAAATCCACATGGACAGTGAGAACAAGAGAAGAAATGCTTATAAAGATTTCTGGGAAATCTAGAAAAATCTGGAAAATAGCTAGATGAGGGGTAACAGAGTTAAGCCAAAAAAAAAGCTGACTTTTAAACTTGACATGTAAAGAGCAGAAAACTAATCTATTTAATACTTCAGAATTCCCCCAAAGGCTCCAACAATTGACTACCAACTACCATGGAAGTGGGATGCTGCTGGAGGTGTAAAACAAGTAGGATATGTCAAGTTGTGTTAGAAGTTAATTAAATTCTCCAGGTTTCCTTCTCTGGGTGTCTTCCTTTATATGACTGCTAAACTCTTATCTTGGAATGTTAGATACTATATTAAAAAGTCAAATCAAATCAAGACAAACCCACAGAGAAATTAAGTAAATTTAAACATGCCACTTGCCAGGAGACACCTCCCACCCACAAACCCATATCCATTGCCTAAACCTAAACCCTGCACCTCTTATGCAACCTGGCTCCCAGAATACTGGTCTGGAGGTCTTTACCCTCCAGAAAAATCTGAAAAATCTAACAGTCTCAAATGAAACACCTAAAATTTTGATATCAGAAATGTCCCAAATGAAATTCTCAGCTACATTGTCCTCCAATGAAGCTCACTGTCAGCAGTACTCAGAGGCTTTCACTACCCTTGACCATGTGCATAGAATCAGCAATTAGCCCACTCCCTGGGAAAACCTCTAATGTAAGGTGTGAAGACAAAAGCAAATATAGAGGAAGGAGTTCACTGATGGGATAGAGAAGATGAATGGAAAGAAAACTATTTAATATCCTTCTATAAATAAGAAATATGATAAACCATAAAATAAGAATACAATGCTATAAAAAGGAATAGTCAGGAAATTAAAAAGAAGCTCTCAGCAATTAGAAGTATAAGAGCAGAAATTAAAAAAAAAAAAACTTTCTGGCTTACTTCGTTCTGTATAATGGGCTCCAGTTTCATCCATCTCATTACAGTATACTAACACATATGTATGGACTTTAGAAAGATGGTAATGATGGCCCTATATGCAGAACAGAAAAAGAGACTCAGATGTATAGAACAGACTTGTGGACTCTGGGAGAAGGCGAGGGTGGGATGTTTCAAGAGAACAGCATTGAAACATGTATATTATCCAGGGTGAAACAGATAACCAGCCCAGGTTGGGTACATGAGACAATGTGCTCGGGCCTGGTGCACTGGGAAGACCCAGAGGGATCGGGTGGAGAGGGAGGTGGGAGGGGGGATTGGGATGGGGAATACATGTAAATCCATGGCTAATTCATTTCAATGTATAACAAAAACTACTGTAATGATGTAAAGTAATTAGCCTCCAACTAATAAAAATTTAGAAAAACAAACAAAAAAACTTTATAGAGGTGCTGAAAGATGGAGTCAAATTAATGTCTGAGCAAAAAAGAAAGACCAGTATGGGAGATGTAACTTCCAGAGAATGGAAACTTGAAAAAGAGAGAACAGAGAAAACCAAGTGAAAGCAATCATCCAAAAATTAACTCCAGAGTATTTCCCACAACTGAAGGATACGTGTTTCTTTATCAAAAAGACTCCTTGAGAGCTAAATTCTCAACTTTTATCATGAGAAGCCAATAAATAATTCCTAAACTGACCAATGATAAGAATGCATTATAATACTATTGAAACAGAGCCGGACCCTATGGTCTTTGCCCCCCATGTCCTCAGCCTGCCTTTTGTCTGTGGAAAAACTTTAGCGAAAGAATAACTTTAACCAGAGAAGTTAGAAAACACATAAACAAAGGAAAACAGTTAAAAGAGAACAAATAATAATAGTTCAGTTAGTAATCACAGTCAAGGACCTTTAGGTCCTTCTCAAGAGCTATAGAAAATATTCTGAGCTATATCCTGTGAGCTGTCTTACAGAGACTGAAACCCTAACCAGGTGGAAGAAGTTAACTACATGATGACCAGACTGTTGCTATTATATGAGTTGCCACAGTTCCAATAAATAAATTTCTTGGCCTCAAAGAAATGGAAACAGCCCCTGGAACTGAAGATTAACTGTACCTAAAACAATCAAGAAACAGCTGGTCAGACCACTGCATAACCAATTTCAAGATGACTGTCAGCACTCACTATACTGCTTCTGCATGTAATGCACTCCCTCAGCCTATCAAAGCTCTTACCCTCTAATTGTCAGGGCAGGGAGGTCAGTCAGCCTTTGGACAGGGGTTTCCCCTTCCCCTTGGTTGCATTCTGAATGCCAAGTTGCTTCAGTCATGTCTGACTCTTTATGATCCTATGGACTGTAGCCCACCAGGGTCCTCTGTCCATGGGATTCACCAGGCAAGAATACTGGAGTGGGTTGCCATGCCCTTCTCAAGTGGATCCTCCTGACCCAGGGATAGAACCCATGTCTCTTATATCTCCTATATTGGCAGGTGGGTTTTTTACAACTACCACCACCTGGGAAAACCCCTGGTTGCCATCATCCAAAATAAAGCAAACTTTTCCTTTGCATCAACCTTGCTTCTTCGTTGACTTTTGAGCAGTGAGTAGCTGGACTCCACTTTCAATTACACTATTATTTAGAAATACAGAGACAAATGCTGTATGATGAGGCCAAGATGATAGTTTTCTTGCTCCCTGTATATCCTTTGATCAATCAGTCCTCTTTTTCGTCTACACCCTTCTCACATGACTGACCTTCCCTCTTAGTCATAGAACCTGATCAATAACTGCCTATCTCCTCCTCCACAACCTCTACACCCGCCAGCCTACCTTTGGCCCCAGCTAGTGATTGTTCTAATCTTTACATGAGAATGGCTGCACTGTGACAGTTTATCAAAGGGGTTGTGAGGGATAAGCCACCCTGCTGATTTCCCTGGTAACAATCTGAGGTCAATTTCCCCCATAGGGTAACTTTCTCTTCCACCATTAGTGATGGGGAGTCACTTGAAGACCTTGCCTCAGATGAGTAAGATCCCTTGTCCAATAAACCATTGATATCTCTGTTGCTGACTTCAGGTTCTTTCTTCATTCTTGGTGGTGGTTTAGTCACTAAGTCATGTCTGACTCTTGCAATCCCATGGACTGTAACCTGTCAGGCTCCTCTGTGCATGGGATTCTCCAGGCAAGAATACTGGAGTGGGTTGCCATTTCCTTCTCCAGGGGATCTTCCTGACCCAGGAATTGAACCTGGGTCTCCTGCATTGCAGGTGGATAATTTACCAACTGAGCTATGAGGGAAGCCCTCTTCAGTCTTGAGGCTGGGCAATTACAATATTGTTGGGCTTCAGGCCTATGGCATATAGCCCAACAAATGCCAGAGTCATCAGATAAAAGAACCAAAATAACTGTTTTTGAGAATAGGGAAGTGAACAGGCGGAGACACTAGAAACTGCTATTTTTCATAATTTTTAGAATTATTCACTTTTTTGCACAATTATCAATTAGATAAAAATAAAAACAAAAAAGTAAAACCATCCTGAATGGATAGATTTAATGGCAGATTCAACCCATACTGATGAAAAAAGAACTACTTAGCTAGAAAAATCGAAAACATGAGAAGGAGGTTAAGATAAGGAGAACATGTGTGAAGGCCTATCATACATCATACACCTAATTGGAGTCCAAGAAGAAAAAATCTGTTACCTCTCGGAGGCAATTTTTGAAGCATTTTGACTGAGTTTTCTAAAATGAGTGGAAGACTTCAATGCTTAGCCTTAGAAATCCTAAAGAAAGGTCAAAGAGAAAACAGGAGGTGAGGGTGTCATAGAATATAAAAAAGGCAAATTTTCTAGGGCAAGCCCAGATCCACAATTCTGATTATTTCCCTATTCTGTCAGTGTTTCTTGACTAAAATGTGTAAACATATTTGATTAGACCATTTTTAAAAATTTATGTACTCTATGGAAAATATTTTAATGTTGACAAACATGCATCTAGACACACACAGAGTAAACTGTTGTGGGGGCTAATGTTATTGGTAAACTCCACCGGAATAATTAGATTAATTTCTAAATAAAGACATTTATTGCTGTGTCGTTGCTAAGTCACGTTCAACTCTTTTGCGATCCAATGGACTGTGGCCCTCCAGGCTTCTCTATCCATGGGATTTTCCAGGCAAGAATACTGGAGTGGTTTGCCATTTCCTCCCCAGGGTATCTTCTGGACCCAAGGATTGAACTCATGTCTCCTGCATTGGCAGGCAGATTCTTTGCCGCTGAGCCACCGCATTGCTTCATCAGTCAGTCAGTCAGTTCAATTGCTCAGTTGTGTCTCTTTGTGACCCTATGGACTGCAGCATGCCAGGCTTCCCTGTCCATCACCAACTTCTGGAGGTTATTCAAACTCATGTCCATTGAGTCGGTGATGCCATCCAATCGTCTCCTCCATTGTCCCCTTCTCCTCCCACCTTCAATCTTTCCCAGCATCAGGGTCTTTACAAATGAGTCAGTTCTTCCCATCAGGTGACCAAAGTATTGGAGTTTCAGCTTCAACATCAGTCCTTCCAATGAATATTCAGTACTGATTTCCTTTAGGATGGACTGGTTGCTTCATTGCTAAAGAAGAAAAAAAAAATTGCCTTTTGATGGTTTTCCTAGGAAAACTTGCCTGAGACATAATGGAAAAGCAGCTTGAAACATTTAAGTTATGCCTATTGAATGCTACCACAACTAGCTGAAGAATGAAAGTATGACAGATTCAGTCCTTTGTTTTGCCTACATGACAAAAACCAATCTAACTCATTCAACATACTAAATTAGTTATTTTGGCATAATGTAGGGGAAAAAAAACTTTGGTTATCTAATTTGGGAGTTAATTTCCATACTCTTTCCTTCTCAACCAGGTTTCTACTTATTATCCAATCATTATTAGTTTCTGCTTGGATGACCAGGTATCATTTAGGCAGTAAAAGCATCATTACAAACCATTAACCCTACATCAGACTGAAATGAAATTCTTTTGCCCTCAAAAATTTAAATGATTTGAAAAGTTAATGTGCATGGCAATTGGAATCATCTGTAAGGCACTGGCAACAACAACAAAAAGAACATAGATTTTTAAAAAGCTGATTGACTTCTTTGTTATTTTAAAGCATGCCTTTAGTGGTTGCCATGTGGGGGGGGAGGATTAAAAACAAAAACACCACCTTAATTGGCAGCAAGTGCTGCTTGTTGAAAGTATTACAAACTATGATGAAATACAAAACATAAGAACACCTATACTAATGCATTTGGATGTAGGGTGGGGATGAAAAGTAGGAATAAGACCTGTGATCAAGTAACAAGTTTCTTTTGGAAGGAGGTTGCAAATTAAACACATCTTGATAATATGATAGTTTTACAAATATTTCCTTAGATGATATTCTCTAGAGGACAAGAGAATTATCAGAATCTTTATTTCACCACTTTTTGATTGTCAAATCTAAGTGGTGAACTAATAGCTTCTTTATAATATATAAAAATTATATATATATATAATATATTATTTGCAAAAGACTATTATAATCAACTTCCTCTCCTAAATGTTCTTCTGGGTTGACCTCAGAATTACCTCCTCAGACTTTTTTATTAAACCCTTTTGGAGGTTGCCCTTCTTTACAACTGCTGAACGAGGTCTATAATTTCCTTCTGGTATCTCTTTGTTTACTACACCTTTTTCAAATAAACACATTAAGTGTGAGTGATAGAAGAAAACCAACTTATTTCTTTTTTGCATCAGCCAGGTTCCTCCAAGAGACAGGAGAGTTGACTAAATTAAAATGAAAGCTAAGAAGCACAGCACTCTGTCTGGGGAACGCCATGTGATATTCCCTCAGGACATGACAATAGGCATGAATAATGTCCAGTTAATTTGAAGTTGCAGTTGAAGTAAATAGATTGTTAGTGAATTTTGCTATTTATCTTTGTTTTGTTTTGGCCTCAGTCGATAAAGATAAGCAGTCAGGATGATGAGCAGTGGGTCTTGGCTGATTCTATTGAAAATCCAATTAAAAGGTTCTTCTTATCTTAGATGATATTGGAATTCTAAAACATAAGGATGCTTCCATTAGTTAGGACAACTGTAATTCAAAGCCAAGCTAGGAAAAGAAGTGGTGTTTAATTGCTTGTCAATAGGCTATTGTTTAATGTTATTCACCTCAAATCAAACTTGCTCTAAGACAAATGTTCATGCTTTTATTAGCTGTACTCTGTGACATGGCATTCAAATAAGCAAAGAGCTAATACATCAAAGTGAAGGGATTTGAACCATAGCATCTACTCTTTCTGGGCATCCATGATATACAAATGATTCTTTTTTATTAAAAAATCCTCAATAAAAAATAACATTCCTTGAAGGTGTGAAAATAAACCATTTACCATTACTCTGAATACACCACCACTTTTAGTATTATTTTGCATATGGAAAACTAGAACTCCTCTAGACTCTCATAACTTTCATTATTTATACATTGTACCAGATATAATTACATGTATCTTTTATACAAATCTTTCCACTTACATTATATTTTATGTATTTTTGAATTCCTATTTAAAACAGTTAATATAAGCAATTATTTTGTAACGTGTGGATATTGAGTAGATGAATGGAGAGGTGGAAATATTGGGGTGTCAGTGTCAGAAAGACAGACTAGACAGGCTAGAACTTGTTCCTGATTTCTGACATAGCATCTCACTATAGCTCTCTATTTTTTTAGAAAATCTTGTTGAGTATAGTTGACTTACAATGTTGTGTTAGATTCTACTGTATGGCAAAGGGATATGCTAAATATACATCCTCAATAAACTTCCTGCCTGCTCTGGAAGATAGTAGTATTAGTATTAGACACTCAGTCATGTCTGGCTCTTTGCGACCCCATGGACTGTAGCCCGCCAGGCTCCTCTGTCCATGGGATTCTCTGAGCAAAAATACTGGAGTGGGTTGCCATATCTTTCTCTCGGAGATCTTCCCAACCCAAGGATAAAACCTGAGTCTCCCACATTGCAGGCAGATTCTTTACCATTTGATCCACCAGGGAATCCCATGGAAGATAAGACAGTACAAATATGAATATGACAGTAAACGTTATATCCTAAGAGCAATTCAAATGCCTCATGGACTGTGGCATGCCAGGCTTCTCTGTCCAGTATCTCCTGGAGTTTGCTCATATTCATGTCCATTGAGTTGCTGATGCTATCCAATCATCTCATCTTCTGTCGCCCTCCTCTTCTCCTGCCTTCAATCTTTCCTAGCATCAAGGTCTTTTCCAATGAGTTGGCTCTTTGCATCAAGTAGCCAAAGCACTGGAGCTTCAGGTTCAGTATTAACCATTCCAATGAATACTCAGGGTTGATTTCCTTTAGGATTAACTGGATTGATCTCCTTGCAGTCCAAGGAAGTCTCAAAAGGCTTCTCTAGTACCACAATTTGAAAGCATCAATTCTTCAGTGCTCACCCTTCTTCATGGTCCAACTCTTAATATCCATACATGACTACTGGAAAAACCATTGCTTTGACTATACAGACATTTGTTGGCAAAGTGATGGCTTTGCTTTTTAATATGCTATTTAAATTTGTTATAGTTTTCCTTCCAAGTAGCAAGTGTCTTTTAATTTCATGGCTGCAATTACCATCTGCAGTGATTTTGGAACCCAAGAAAATAAAATCTGCTATTGTTTCTACATTTCCCCCTTCTATTTGCCAAGAAGTGATGGAACCAGATGCCATGATCTTAGTTCTTTTAATGCTGAGTTTTAAGCCAGCTATTTTACTCTCTTCTTTTACTCTCAACAAGAGAGTCTTCAGTTTGGCTTCATTTTCTGCCACTTCATCTGTATAGCTAAGGTTGTTGATATTTCTCCTGGCAATCTTGATTCCAGCTTGTGATTCATCCAGCCCAGTATTTCACACCATGTTCTCTGCATATAAGTTAAATAAATAAGGTGACAATATACAGCTTTGTCACATGCCTTTCTCAGCTTTGAATCAGTCTGTTGTTCCATGTAAGGTTCTAGCTGTTGTTCCTTGACTTGTGCACAGGTTTCTCCGGAGGCAGGTAAGTTGGGTCTGGTATTCCCATCTCTTTAATAGTTTTCTGCAGTTTGTTGTGATCTACACATTCAAAGGCTTTAGCGTAGTCAATGAAGAAGAAATAGATGCTTTTTCTAGAATTCCTTTGCCCTCTCCATGATCCAACAAGTGTTGGCAATTTGACCTCTGGTTCCTCTGCCTTTTCTAAACCAAGTTTGTACATCTGGAATTTCTCAGTTTACATACTGCTAAAGTCTAACTTGAAAGATTTTGAGTCAAATTGTATAAAATGTACAAAAGACAATAAAAATCTACAAGAATATATGCATTCAGCAATAGTATATATTTATCTTTGAAATTCCATTGCACATTATCCATTAATATCAGAATTTAAGCCATGACACATTCTAAGTCTAAAGATTATTCTGGTAATTTTGACCACTTGAGGTTAAGCATAGCATCACAATGATAAGCACATGGTCTTAGTCTCTTTAGCAATTAAAAAAAATCATTATATTTTTGAAACATATTTGATAATCCCAGTTTATTGTCATTCACTATTTGGCTGAACTCATACTTGATTTTGTATGATTGTTAATTAAATGAGTGATAGTCCCTCAGGGCTCAAAAATTGGTCCCAGAAACATCATCTAGTTCTGAGTAGTCTATGATCAATATGCCAAGACTTTTGGCAACACTACTGTCCTGAATTACATAACATGGCAAAAGACAAGTGATCATTTAGGTTTACAGTAACTTTTCATTACAATGTTCCCTAAGGGTATAATCTTTTTGAGAATATTTTACATAAGAAATTCAGACACAAATTTAAAATTCAACCAGCTCTTGTGGTATTGAGGCAAATAACTTCTCATGCTGAGGTCTGTTGAAATAGCAGTCAGATGAATAAATGCCTTCAGTTCTTGGCCATGTTACCATGAGCTCAGAAATGACAATGACTTTATAATTTAACTTCACTGCCCAGCAACATATAAGCTTCCTTTGACATCAAGTATATTTTGATGTTACTTATGTTTCCTAGCTTCAGAAACATTAAAATTAAATTGAATGTTTTAGAATTAAAAAAAAATGACCTATAACTTGTATTAATTTAATAAAACCACATTTCCCATTTTTATACTTGCCTAATCTGTTGGATATATTTCACAGTTTTTGATGCACCCAGATAGTTGCCTAACTCTGACCAATAGTTTCACACTTCTGATTTTCTGATTTTAATAAAACTATAGATCTTCTATACAAAATCATTAGAAATCATTATAGGAGACCTCCCAGGCCAATGAAGGGGGCTAAGTCTGAGTTGTTTCTTGTTCATATAAAGGCTGTCCAAAAAGCAGAATGTGTGAAAAGTCCGATCAACAAAACTTTGTCTTAAAGATATCAACTTTCCAACTTAGTTCAATGTCTTAGTATAAGGAAGGGGATAGGTAAAAGTGAGAGTAAACATTATGATAGTGGACACATGGAGTCTATGAATGCCAGTAACAACAACAAATGTTATACAAGAGAAATTTAGTTTAGGGGAAATTGGTGAATACAAAGAGGCCAATTTGCCTCTTTTTCATGTCTGTATGCAACCATTTGATACTAAATTCTCAGCAAGAGGGGTTCTGGAATACCTAGGTGTTATCAGTAAGACCCTAGGTTGCACTTAGGAATTCTTAAAGGGAGGATTTTTGCCCCCTTCTCTCCACTTGGCATCAAAGTTTAAGATGATAAATTTCTTTCCTGCATGGCTTTCTCAGGAGGAGATAAAATATTTTTGTTTACCCTTATTATGAGGATGGGTTATCTGGAGAACTCAGCTTTATATTGGTAACAAAAAATATCCAAGTGAAAAGATTTACTTTGGTGTTTCAGAAACGAGATAAATTCTGTGGTTAAAGTGGACTGTTGGTAACTATTGGAACAATTTGCAGAGGAATAGAGGTAATAATTGAAGCCACAAAAATGAATTGCTTTTAAAAATAGTCATAAAAAATAGAGTTTGTGTTCAAGCTAAAGAAACTTTGCACATGTAACCCTCAATTTCTTTATCAGACACATGTTCCTTGTATTTGTCAAATGTGATGAGGTCCAACCAGCTCTGCATTGGGCAGCTTAGATCACATTGCTCTAGCATTGCTCTCAATGACCAGTCCTAACCCACCTTGAATCCCACAATTTAATTTGTTCTTCATCTTTGTGGTTTCTGACTACATGATTTTCCTTTCCACCTATGGCCTTACTTCTGCATTCAGATTTTAGTTTAGACTCACTTCTATGCTCTTATTTTTTAAGGCATCTATAATTTGACTTTTTTTTTTTCTGTAGCTCTATTGTTTTCAACAACCCTGCATGAAATCTCCACATTAGGACTCTATCCCAATGCACCTTTCTAAAAAATATATATATATCAAACCAGGCCCTCTGCATTGGGAGCTTGGATTCTTAGGCAATGGAGCACCAGGGAAGTTCCTCATTGCACCTTTCTATGTGCATTGCCTTTTATTTTAGGATGAATTTCTTCAGTAAGACACACATCAGTTGACCTAATAGAAGACCACTAATTGCTACAGTGAAGAGAATAAGATTGAGCATGAAAAGCAAGGTTTCAATACAATAGGAAAACCTTCAAGATAAAAATAAGTTATCATTAAAATTTCATATATTTTCTAAATAATTTCTAGAGTATAATTTATGAATAAAGACTAAGTTTACAAAATTTTAAAAGTATAAAAAGTGACAAACTATGAAATACCTATCCAATATCAATTTATATCTATAGCTATGGATTGTTTGCTATCATAAAATCAACAAAATGTATGAACTCTACAAAATAATTGCATATAAAATATTCATATATATTTATTGCCAATCACATATAGCTCATTAAACATATATAAATTTAATCTGAGCTAAATAAATATGGCTAAGATTATTTAAATATATTTACCTCATACACAAATAAGTAAATTACTATATGCCAACAAGTATAAAAAGTATAATGCTTGTAGAGCAAATCCTTTGCAAATCTGGGTGATATTAATCGCTTAGATTTGAAATTATTAGAACAAAACAGATTTCATTTTTTGTGAAAGAATTAACTTTATTTTAAAATTTATACCATAAATAATAATCAACCCCTACAAGTTTCAAACAACATTTTCAATACTTTGTTTTGAATCCTGGATTCCTTAACCAAAAATAGTAAATTAAATATCTAGTAGAGAAAATTTTCTTCATTTCTTGGAAAACCTTATATTGTATAAACTGCTTGCACAATATTAATCTTAGTAACCATAGATTTTAATTTCATTTGAAATGACATTTATAGGAAATGCACATAAATGTTAAGAGATATCCAGCTTATACTTTGGGCAAGTATAAGGAAAAAGAAAATTAAATACATTCTCTCTGATCTCAAAATGATTCCATGGGGAAGAAAGTAAATTTGAAACAAAATCACAAGGTTTGCACAGGCTTAGAGAAACTGATTTCTGTAACTAGTATCACCCACCACTAGTGGTCAAGAGTCCAGATGGATTCTAACATTAAACATGCTTATTCTGAGCTGTTAGCACCAGGTGCCTGACCAGTGAATATTCAGAGATAATCAGCTCTTTGTTGGAAACCTCAGACACAAACCTGTGGCAAGAGAGATAAAACAGGGAAACACATATTTACAAATAGTATCTCAAAGTTATTTTATCAGCAGTTCTGGAGTCCCTCAATTCACTGAATCAACCCTGAAATGCTGTTACCAAAGGATCACAATGCAAAACAGGGAAGGATCTATCATATTTCTCTTCTGTGATTTGTTTCTCATCATCCCAAAATAGAATGGGAAATTATGCTGCATTTTAATCTAATAAATTAATAACTGATTATTATAGTTAGGAAAAGGGAGATTATATATATGTATACAAAAGAGAAATATATATACTCCCTGAGATGGGGGGGTGGGGAGAAGGCTAATTCTGTCACCCAATCCCTTCCATCAGGAAATAGTGTCTTTTGAACACTGTGGGGGAATGCCATGGGCCAGGACTGGGGCCTGGTCTATGTGGGTAGAGCATCCATTTTTTTTTTTTTTTTTTTTTAGCCTCAGATGCATTTTTTTTTAAATTAAAAGATATTTAGAAATCTCTTCTGTAGTGATTTGGTTCAGTTAATGCATTTACTTTAGACAATAAAATGGCAAAATATAGCCTAAGAAGCATTAACTGAGGGCACCATGATGGCATCAATGTGACCTTAACATGAACCCAAATGACTGGTTTAGGTTTAAAAGTTCCTTTGTGTGTCTGATCCTGGGTAAACTGTCTTCAAACTGAATAAAATACTGCAGGGTGAAGCAAATACTTCTGGTCCAGCAAAACCTCAAGGCAGACAGGAACAGTACTGGATTTCAGGTGTCTCCACCATTTATGGGTTAAGCCAAGAATGAAGGTTTTGACACAATCATTTAGCTGTTGTCCAGTCACTAAGAGTCATGTCTGACTCTCTGTGACCCGTTGGATGGTGGCCCTTCAGGCTCCTCTGTCTGCGGGATTTCCTAGGGATCTGCTGCCAGTGCAGGAGATGCAGGAGAGGCAGGGTTGATCCTTGGGTCAGGAAGAACCCTTGAAGAAGGAAATGGCAACCCACTCGAGTGTTCCTGCCTGGAAAATTCCATGGACTGAGGAGCCTTGTGGGCTACAGTCCATGGGGTCACAAAGAGTCCGATAGACTTAGTCACTAAACACTAAACATACATTATATATGTATGGATATATAAAACACTGAACCTAGAAACTTAAGTCTCAGAAGAAAAGGCCCACAATCATGCACATAAGGAAAGAAAAGTCCATCCATTAAACAATGTCATAAAAGACATTTATCAAAATAGACCTATAGAAATAGGTAAGATTTTTAACAAGTCTACAAGGATGAAATGGGGCTCTTCCCAACCCAGGGATCAAACCCAAGTCTCCTGCATTCCAGGTGGATTCTTTATAGTCTGAGCAACGAGGGAAGTGCATCTGAGGGAATAGCATAGACAAGGAGCCTTATGTTGAGGAAATAGCCATCCAGATTCAGGAGACTAATAACAGCCCCCTACAATTTTGGGAACTGCATACTAGGTACAGCCAACATTCTACACAGAGCTAGTAACTGTGATCTAATTTCACAAATAAGATTATGAGGATAATGTTATTAACATCCCTATCATTTTACAGATGAAGAAATGAAGGCACGAAGCATTCACACAACTTGCTTCAGGGAACACAACAGGTATGGGAGATGAAATGTGAACTCAGGCTAGAGTGATTGTCAAGCTCATATTCCTAGCCATTAGGCTATACTATGTATTGGACAAACAGGAGGACTTAAACCAGAGTCCTTGCTGGCCTCCCAGAATGAAGAGTTTGTATAGGCATTTCTCCAGTGGTGAGTTTGTGCAACATGAATCGGAAAGAATATGACTAGTTAAAGAGTAAGATTAGTGCTACTGCAGCAGCTCTTGGGTAGACTGGTACTGTGACTGGGGAGAAGCACCTTGCTCAGTGGAAAAACGTTATTGAGTGAACACTGGAGGAGCTCACACCTGCTTTGTGTGCAGTAAATGGATGCTCAGCTGGTGTCCTTTCTTCTGTTTCCTGCCAGAGGTTGTAAACAGCACCAACACTCATTTTGATTGTACAAAATTTATTGATTCTTGTCTGATCTTACATGCTCTTCAAAATTTTCCCAGGGATGTTTCCATTTATGTTTGCCTGCTTTGATCAATCAGTTTATTATTTTTAGTGTTTGCAAAATATGACTATGACCATTTTTAAGATCATCATTATTGAAATTCCTAAGGAAAATATAATTTGGTTATTGCTGGTTTGACATTATTTACTCCCTCTCTTACTTACTCCCCTCCACCCTCAGCCCATGCTCATTGAAACCATTAGTTTTATGATACAATTTTTAGCTAATACTTTTTTTAGTAATAGTTCTGTTATGTACTAGTAAAAGAGATTTAATTCAAAATTCAGTATGCAATGTGGAAGCATTAATGGTTTCTGAGCAGGTAAATGTTATATTAGAACCCATGAATTAGAAAGATTAAACATCCTGTGTAGGCAGATTGCAATGAAACAAAAAAAAGAAAGAAAGAAATGCAGAAAAATTCATCAAAGATGCCTACATTTGGAATATATGTATCCCAGAGAATAGCAGTAACATTAATAACCCCAACCATGAAGACATAAGGACAAGTGTGATTAAAAACATCTCAAACTAACCATATTTTAGAAATATACATAATTCTCCTGTCATGAAATTTAGTTGTCTGTAACAAATTCAAATGTCACATTGTTTCCCCAAGGGCACACATTCCAACCTAAAAAATTATTTATAAGAAACAATTAAAATCAGCCTTTTTAATAATTGAGTTTATTTTTCCATAGGCACCCTGTTTCTCTGTGTTTTTGAAGAGGCTGCACCTAATGCTATGAATAAACAATTATGTGCAATGCCTGCTATAAAGTACCTCCTGGTTAAACTCACCTACTGCTGTGTTACCATGGAATTTAACTCTTAGCAATGAAGCATAAAATCTGTACTAAAATTGCACTTAAAATCCATCTACTTATTGGAAGTCTCTTTATTTCTTCTACTGATAATAATCTCTACAATATATTTGCAATAATCAAAATTAGAATTACTTCAATCATTAGAGATCAAATGTTAATCCTAAGGCATTTTCTCACAAGCAAAGACCTTTGAACATTAAAATTAATTATCTAGTTATATCAGCACAAATAAAAGGTAAAATTTTACATTATCATGAGGGGCATTTGCCATAAGATGTAATTAATTATTGATCTATTTTCCAACACAGAAAAAAACATTCCTAGCTGTCTATAAATGTACGTTTGATACTTTTTCAGTGGAATTGATAAATTATGAGTTAGTCTCAACTCACGTTCCTTAGATGAACAAATGTCTAGAAATTCTCTAAATGCAATAATCAATTGGAATATGAACAGTTTGACATTATCTTTTGAAAAATTCCTTTGTTCTCTTGTGAGCTAGTATGATTTCTGCAACTTCTTTGTGTGTGTGTGTCTTTAGCAGACCTTTCTTGTGAGGCAAGAACAGGTCATGAAATCAATGCATTGCCCAAGTCTCTTAATATTTTGAATTCTGAACCTTAATTCTTAAATCTTAACAGAATAGTTATGTTTGGTAAGCTTTACTTTATTCTTTTCCAAGGCAGGAATAAATTTGGCTACTTTGATAAATATTAGCTGAAAGGATTGAATAATATCTTAATAAACAATCTGAGTAGGGTAGACATGTGGGTAGGTTTCTCATAGAAGCAAAAATGTTCATTGAATAATTTATAATTCAGGAACAACAGACTGGTTCCAAATAATAAAAGGAGTATGTCAAAGCTGTATGTTGTCACCTTGCTTATTTAACTTATATGCAGAGTGCATCATGAGAAACGCTGGGCTGGAAGAAGCAAAAGCTGGAATTAAGATTGCCGTGAGAAATATCAATAACCTCAGATATGCAGATGACACCACCCTTATGGCAGAAAGTGAAGAGGAACTAAAAAGCCTCTTGATGAACGTGAAAGAGAAGAGTGAAAAAGTTGGCTTAAAGCTCAACATTCAGAAAACTAAGATCATGGCACCTGGTCCCATCACTTCATGGAAATAGATGGGGAAACAGTGGAAATAGTGGCTGACTTTATTTTTCTTGCCTCCAAAATCACTGCAGATGGTGATTGCAGCCATGAAATTAAACAACCCTTACTCCTTGGAAGGAAAGTTATGACCAACCTAGATAGCATATTAAAAAACAGAGACATTACTTTGCCAACAAAGGTCCATATAGTCAAGGCTATGGCTTTTCCAGTGGTCATGTATGGATGTGAGAGTTGGACTGTGAAGAAAGCTGAGCACCGAAGAATTGATGCTTTTGAACTGTGGTGTTGGAGAAGACTCTTGAGAGTCCCTTGGACTGCAAGGAGATTCTACCAGTCCATCCTAAAGGAGATCAGTCCTGGGTGTTCATTGGAAGAACTGATGCTGAAGCTGAAACTCCAGTACTTTGGCCACCTCACACGAAGAGTTAACTCATTGGAAAAGTCCATGATGCTGGGAGGGATTGGGGGCAGGAGGAGAAGGGGACGACAGAGGATGAGATGGCTGGATGGCATCACCGGCTTGATGGGCATGAGTTTGAGTAAACTCCGGGAGTTGGTGATGGACAGGGAGGCCTGGCGTGCTGCGATTCATGGGGTTGCAAAGAGTTGGACACGACTGAGTGACTCAACTGAACTGCACTGAATGATCATTTAGTTTTTTTTTATTATTATTATTATTTTCATGTTTCCTTCTACTATGAAAGTGAAAGTCACTCAATCGTGTCTGACTCTTTGCGACCCCATGGACTATACAGTCCATGGAATTCTCCAGGCCAGAATACTGGAGTGGGCAGCCTTTCCCTTTTCCAGAGGATCTTCCCAACCCAGGGATCAAACTCAGGTCTCCCACATTGCAGGTGGATTCTTTACCAGCTGAGCCACAAGGGAAGCCCTCACACATTTCTATTTATGTTGAGAACACAAATCTAATTGCTTAAAATCTTTATTCATTTCCTCTTCCAATTGTCATAAGTGTATAATTTTATTACACAGTTTCATTTAGGTTCATATAAGAGATCTGTAGTACTATAGCAATATCATGTACCTCACATTCAGTGAAGGTGATTATTTTCCCTCAAATGGAAAAGCTACTGTGGTTAGGGCCTGTGCACTTTTGGCACGGAAATGCCATACCAAAAGATAGCCCAAAGATGACTAGAAAATATGATTCTACCCTTACAAGACATCAGAGCAACTCTGGGGATCCACCTACTATAGAAAACAGCTAATCTGATAAAGGGCTGTTTGAAGCAAACTGACTCTGAAGCATTTTTTCCCTGTGGGACAAGGCATACCTGTCTGGTTCTTTTGGCTGCCACTGAGCCTACTTTTGGAAAAAACACCTGATAAATAATCAGTCATTTGCCTATAATGTCTCTTTACCTTAAACAGAATTGAATCCCCTAAGACAATGGTTTTCTACTTTAGATGCATATGAAATACCTAGGGAATATTTTGGTCTGCGAGTTATCCAAAACCAACTAAATCAAAATCTCCAGACAGAAGTTGGAACAGAACTTGGTGTTTTGTGAGAGTTCTCTGTGGTTGTTTGAATCACTGCCCTAAGACATAGGTCGTATGTGTCTAATTCTCTGGGTCCTTTTGCCTCCAAGTCATTTTGCTGGGTTGCGACCCTGTTCCTGGTGGATTCCCATGGCCAGCCCAAATCATCATTGCCTAGTTTGCTGCCCCCAAGGATACTGGATACATACTTGTTAAAAATCAAAGATAAGAAAATTTAGAGGGGGAATTAAAACATAGTCACAGAATAAGGGGGCTAAAATAAATTATTCTGAAACAAAGAAACCAAACAAATGCTGAAG
This sequence comes from Odocoileus virginianus, assembly GCF_023699985.2. Lineage (NCBI taxonomy): Eukaryota > Metazoa > Chordata > Mammalia > Artiodactyla > Cervidae > Odocoileus > Odocoileus virginianus. Next base: position 62,853,281 of record NC_069677.1, read on the forward strand.
AGGTTATGCATAAGGTACAAGGGAACAGAAATAAGCCTTATTAAGGAGGCACACTGTACAGAGTTATAGAAACCAAAATCTTTATCTAACTGTGAGTAAGGCTCCCCCATACAGATATTCATCTCTAACAATCCCTGATGAGGCTACTTAATGCAGGACTTTATGAAGACAGATATTGATTGACAGTGACTGAATGTAGGATGAGAATAATACAGAGTCAGTTTCTGGATAAGCACACACACAACCTACACACGTGATACAATTTTTCCTATTAACTATGAGTTTCTCCTCCCTAACCAATTGGTGGACTCCTTAACCTTGTGAAAGCAAATAAGTTGCTTTGCATGGGCCAGCACTGGTAGGTTAGAAATGACAGCCTTGAGTAAGTACTGAGGAGTATTGTGGAGGCATGCTGGGATCAACAGGAGACAAATGCCCCATGAATGAGCTATGCCTGACATGGTACAGGAGAGTGTAAGCTGGCACACAAGCATGCTCCTGACCTCATCCTCCTGGGTTGTCTCCCTCATCCCCTTTACCCTTTTATTTGGTTCTACTTAATCTATGGATCTTTTTTTTTTTTCCTGTTGTATTCTAAAGTTCTAATACTCTATACCAGCTGAGTAGGAGCTGACATTACCTCATATATTACCTTTTATACTAATTGAAAAAATTCTTGGATATCTCATTTTTGGTGTTAAGAGTCTAGACTCTTTAATCCAGTGGTCCCCAATTTTTTTTGGCACCAGAGACAAATTTTGTGGAAGACAATTTTTCCATGAACCAGGGGTAGTGGGATGGTTTCAGGATAATTTAAGAGCATTACTTTTATTGTGCCTTTTATTTCTATTATTAAATCAGTTCTACCACAGATCATCAGACATTAGATCCCAGAGGTTAGGGACTCGTACAATCAGTAGCCTGACCTGAGATGGGGACCAAAGACAAATCAAGCCATCTAGTGGCTTGTTCTCTCTGAAGTTTCCATCAGGGTAGTTGGCACTGTCTAGCACAAACCATGCAGTTTTATCTGGGAGAGGGAAATTAGAGGCCTTGGGGCTGAAATGATCTGGAGATGGGGGATGGAAGGGGATTGTTCAGGAGGTGAGTTCTAAGAATTAATTTTATTTAAAAGATTTGTTTTTGTTGTTCAGTCACCAAGTTGTGTCCAGTTCTTTGCAACCCCATGGACTGCAGCACACCAGGTTTCCCTGTCCTTCACAGTCTCCCAGAGTTTGCTCAAACTCATGTCCATTAATTTAGTGTTTAATCTTAATTTAAAAGACCGGAAGAGTTTATCTTTCTCTTTTTCAGATATATTCTGGAAAATGTTTGCCACTAATAGCATATTTTCCAAAAATAGCCTTGTTTTTCTCTTCACAGTGTTGTCTCCATGTCTTTATCTCTCCCTTCTTGGAGTTGACTTGCCATAGTGGGAAGAGATTTCTGTTCTGCCCTTGAATAAGTGAGAAAAAGCAACCTCCAGTTCAAGTCTAAGTGCAAAACACACCTCCACCAGAGGCCAAGGATCCTCTGCAACTCAAAGACTGAAGTTAAAAAAGAATTATAATGCTTTCATACCCACTTCTTTTAGGCTACACTAAAATTATTCTGGAAATCATGACCTATGTTCCTCCAATATGTTTATTCAGCTATCTCATAAGTAATAGTTTTATACAACAAAAATTTTATCAGTATTAGCATATTTCTCAGTCCCACATATGAAATCTGTGAGATGGAAAGGCTGATTAAAAATACAGTAGAATGGCTGAATTTCAAAAAATGTCTCAGTTCAGTTCAGCTCACTCAGTCGTGTCTGACTCTTTGCGACCCCATGAACCACAGCACGCCAGGCCTCCCTGTCAATCACCAACTCCTGGAGCCCACCCAAACCAATGTCCATTGTGTTGGTGATGCCACCCAACCATCTCAACCTCTGTTGTCTCCTTCTCCTCCTGCCCTCAATCCCTCCCAGCATCAGCATCCTTTCAAATGAGTCAGCACTTTGCATCAGGTGGTCAAACTATTTGAGTTTCAGCATTGACATCAGGCCCTCCAATGAACACCCAGGACTGATCTCCTTTAGGAGGGACTGGTGGGATCTCCTGGCAGTTCAAGGGACTCTTAAGAGTCTGCTCCAACACCACAGTTCAAAGGCATTAATTCTTAAGCGCTCAGTTTTCTTTATAGTACAACTCTCACATCCATACATGACCATGGGAAAAGCCATAGCCTTGACTAGATGGATATTTGTTGGCAAAGTAATGTCTCTGCTTTTTAATATGCTATCTAGGTTGGTCATAACTTTCCTTCCATGGAGCAAGCATCTTTTAATTTCATGGCTGCAATCACCATCTGCAGTGATTTTGGAGCCAAGAAAAATAAAGCCAGCCAATATTTCCACTATTTCCACATCTATTTGCCATGAAGTGATGGGACCAGATGCCATGATCTTAGTTTTCTGAATGTTGAGCTTTAAGCCAACTTTTTAACTCTCCTCTTTCATTCTCATCAAGAGGCTCTTTAGGTCTTCTTCACTTTCTGCCATAAGGGTGGTGTCATCTGCATATCTGAGGTTATTGATATTTCTCCCGGCAATCTTGATTCCAGCTTGTGCTTCTTCCAGCCCAGCATTTCTCATGATATACTCTCCGTATAAGTTAAATAGGCAGGATGACAATATACAGCCTTGACGTACTCCTTTTCTTATTTGAAACCAGTCTGTTGTTCCATGTCTAGTTCTAACTGTTGCTTCCTGACCTGTATACAGGTTTCTCTAGACGCAGGTCAGGTGGTCTGGTATTCCCACCTCTTTCAGAATTTTCCACAGTTTATTGTGATCCACACAGCCAATGGCTTTGGCATAGTCAATAAAACAGAAATAGATGTTTTTCTGGAACTCTCTTGCTTTTTCAATGATGCAGCAGATGTTGGCAATTTGATCTCTGGTTCCTCTGCCTTGTCTAAATCCAGCTTCAACATCTGGAAGTTCATGGTTCACATATTGCTGAAGCCTGGCTTGGAGAAGTTTGAGCATTACTTTACTAGAGTGTGAGATGAGTGCAACTGTGTGGTAGTTTGAGCATTCTTTGGGATTGCCTTTCTTTGTGCTTGGAATGAAAACTTTTCCAGTCCTGTGGCCACTGCTGAGTTTTCCAAATTTGCTGGCATATTGAGTGCAGCACTTTCACGGCATCATCTTTCAGGATTTGAAATAGCTCAACTGGATTCCATCACCTCCACTAGCTTTGTTTATAGTGATGCTTCCTGAGGCCCACCTGACTTCACATTCCAGGATGTCCAGCTCTAGGTGAGTGTGAGTGGTTACACCTTCGTAATTATCTGGGTCATGATCTTTTTTGTACAGTTCTTCTGTGTATTCTTGCCACCTCTTCTTAATATCTTCTGCTTCTGTTACTACACATCCAAGGTAAGAGAAACCCACGTAAGATGATAGGCATTGAGAGAGGGCATCAGAGGGCATACAGACAGAAACCACAATCACAGACAACTGGCCAATCTGATCACAAGGGCCACAGCCTTGTCTAACTCAATGAAACTGAGCCATGCCATGTGGGGCCACCCAAGATGGATGGGTCATAGAATGGAGAGGTCTGACAGAATGTGGTCCACTGGAGAAGGGAGTGGCAAACCTTTTCAGTATTCTTGCTTCGAGAACCCCATGAACAGTATGAAAAGGCAAAAAAAACCCCAAAATAGGACACTGAAAGATGAACTCCCCAGGTCAGTAGGTGCCCAATATGCTACTGGAGATCAGTGAAGAAATAACTCCAGAAAGAATGAGGGGATGGAGCCAAGGCAAAAACATCAATCAGTTGTGGATGGGACTGGTGATAGAAGCAAGATTTTATGCTGTAAAGAGCAATATTTCATAGGAACCTGGAATGTTGGGTCCATGAATCAAGGCAAGTTGGAAGTGGTTAAATGGGAGATGGCAAGGGTGAACATCAACATTCTAGGAATCAGCAAACTAAGATGGACTGGAATGGGTGAATTTAACTCAGATAACTATTATATCTACTACTGTGGGCAGGAATCCCTTAGAAGAAATGGAGTAGCCATCATAGTCAACAAAACAGTCCAAAATGCAGTACTTGTATGCAGTCTCAGAAATAACAGAATGATCTCTGTTCGTGTCCTATTCAAACAATTCAACATCACGATAATCCAAGTCTATGTGCTGACCGGTAATGCTAAAGAAGCTGAAGTCGAAAAAAAAAAAAAAAGAAGAAGAAGAAACTGAAGTCGAATGCTTCTATGAAGACCTACAAGACCTTCTAGAACTAACACCCAAAAAAGATGTCCTTTTCATTATAGGGGACTGGAACGCAAAGGTAGGAAGTCAAGAAACACCTGGAGTAACAGGCAAATTCTGTTACAGGCAAATTCTGTAACAAGCAAATTGGAGTACAGAATGAAGCAGGGCAAAGACTTAATAGAGTTCTGCCAAAAGAACACACTGGTGATAGCAAACACCTTCTTCCAACAACACAAGAGAAGACTCTACACATGGACATTGCCAGATGGTCAACACTGAAATCAGATTGATTATATTCTTTGCAGCCAAAAATGGAGAAGCTCTATATAGTCAGCAAAAACAAGATCGGGAGTGGACTGTGGCTCAGATCATGAACTCCTTAATGCCAAATTCAGACTTAAATTGAATAAAGTGGGGAAAACCACTAGACCATTCAGGTGTGACCTAAATCAAATCCCTTATGACTAAACAGTGGAAGTGAGAAATAGATTTAAGGAACTAGATCTGATAGACAGAGTGTCTGACGAACTATGGACGGAGGTTCGTGACACTGTACAGGAGACAAGGATCAAGACCATCCCCAAGAAAAAGAAATGCTAAAAAGCAAAATGGCTGTCTGACGAGGCCTTACAAATAGCTGTAAAAAGAAGAGAAGCAAAAAGCAAAGGAGAAAAGGAAAGATATACCCATTTGAATGCAGAGTTCCAGTGAATAGCAAGGAGAGATAAGAAAGCCTTCCTCAGCGATCAATGCAAAGAAATAGAGGAAAACAATAGAATCAGAAAGACTAGAGATCTCTTCAAGAAAATTAGAGATACCAAGGGAACAGAAAGTGTCTACACATTTAGTATAGAACCTAACATGAAAAAACTAAGACATAACAGTTGATGCCTAAATAATCTGTATCTTATTTCTTATAAGATTTGTTGTCTAATATTACTAAACTCATACAAATATATTGCCTAGGTAAAAAATTTCAAGTGTTCCATATTCTGGATAAAATTTAGAACAGTTTTAAATAAATGTATCATGTGAAATAAAGCTATCTTGATTAATTAAGATGCTACAATGATATAAATAAAGATCTGAACTTATTGAATAAACGGGCAAATCTCTGACAATATTTATCGAGGAAAAATAACAAGATGGGCATAATTAAGTAGACTTAGGACAAGAAATGAGTTAGTAGCCATAGATTAAGTAGAGTGTTTTTTTTTTTTAATTTTTAAGTAGTAATAAAGAGACTGTAAGTCAATATTGAAAAAAAATAGATCAAAGAAATAATTTCCTGGTAAATTATAACTTACCAAAATAGAATAAGAGAGATAAATTTGACCCAGAATCATGTTTGTCAAAAACATATTTTTCATGAAATTTTGTTTAATGAAAGGCACTTTTAAGAGAATACAAAGATAAGTCATAGAAAATAATGAGTAGGCAAATCAAAGAACAGAAAATATGTGTATAAATATAACCATAAATATCTCAAGCTCAGAATATATACATATATGTATGTGTAAGTATATAGTCTTAATTTTTTTTGAAAGGGGAAAATAAACAACTAATAGAATATAGGCAAAATATTTGAACAAGTATTTCACAAAGAAAGATATCCAAATGGCCAAGAAACATAAGATATGTTCAATTTCACTAATGATAAATGAAATACAAACTGAAACTTAAAATTAAAAGAGTGACAATACTGAATGGTGCCAAGGACTTGAAGCAACTAGAACTCATGTACAGCTGATGAGATTGTAAATCGGTTCAGCTGCTATGAAAACTGTGAGTGTCCACTGAAGACACCTTATGCATTCCCCATGACTCAGAAATTCTACTCCTGAGCATACGCCCAACTGAAATGTGTGAGTATGTGTGTATGTTTATATGTATAAAAATACTAGAAGAATGTTTATAATACACTATTTGTAAGAACCAAATACTAGAACAACTCAAATATCCATTAATACTAAAATGAATAAATACATTATGATATATTGAGAGGTTTTTGTTGGTGTTAAATTTGTTGTAACTTCAAGGGGCTTCCCAGGTGGTGCAGTGATCAAGAATCCACCTGCTAGTGCAGGAGACAGAAAGAGATGCAGATTTGATCCCTGGGTCTGGAAGATCCCCTGGAGTAGAAAATGGCAGCCCACTGCAGTACTTTTGTCTAGGAAATCCCATGAACAGAAGAACCTGGCAGACTATAGTCCATGGGCTTGCATACAGTTATACAAGACTGAATGACTAACAATTTTACTTTCCTTTCCTTTTTTTATTTTTCTAGGTTTATCATAGCTTTCCTTCCAAGGAATAAACATCTTTGAATTTCATGGCTGTAGTCACCATGCAAAGGGATTTTGGAACCCAAGAAAATAAAATGTCACTGTTTCCACTTCTTCCCAAATTACATAACAAAAAAGGCAAATATAAAACACACATACATCATTTCCTTGAAGGACTAGCATGTTGTAATCCAAAATGTCATTATGGTTTCCTATCTGAAAGGAAAAGAACATAGCTTGAGTCATGAACTAATCAAATGAAATATCAGATGCCAAAAATATATATAATATATTCACATGAGGAAATACCATAAAATAGTAAGAATGAACAAACTGCAGCTCATGCAGTAACATGAATTTCAGAAAAGTAACATTAAGCAAAAGAAACTAAATGCAAAAAGAATTCATAGTATATGATTTCACATATATAAAGTTCAAAACTAATCTGTAATGTTTTAAAGAACGTTTTGTTCAGCTTTGAGCATGCCCACACAAGCGCATATGGTGAACAGCCCTAAACTCTGGAATTTTACATAATCCATTCCAAACTTGTTTGAAATCAGGCTTACAGTTAACAGTAAAGTGGAACTTGGGAGTGGCTGCTTGCAAAGAGTTTATAACTCACCTTGTAAGCCCCTCAGACACTGAACTCAAGAAGTTGCCTGATTTTATACTTTCTCCTCTTTAAATCTATGTCAAACTCTTTTAGTTCCTCTACAAAGAGAAACTGCATTTGTGATTGAATGGTGCTGTTCTTCTGTGTCAGGCAAGAAAATAAATTCAGCTTTATTTTATATTGTTATTTAATAATCTTTATTTTTTTTAAAACTTAACAGCTGGTAGAGGTCAGGATACTAGAAGCACTTAAAAGGAAGTTATAAGATGTGTTGGAAGGTGCAGGTAGTGAAATGAATCAGGACCGCATGGTCCTTGCCCTTCCCCCCTCAACCCCCCACCCCTGCCATCACCACCATGTTCTCTGCCTGCTTTTTGCCTGTGGAAAATTTTAGTCAAAGAATAATTTTAATCAGAGAAGTGAGAAATGCTGAAACAAAGGAAACCAGTCAAATGACACTAAACAATAATAACATAGTCATTAAGTATAGTCAAGGACTTTTAGTTCTTTCTCAAGGCTATAGATAATATTCTGAGCCATATCCTGTGAGCTATCATAGAGACTAAAACACCAGGTGAAGTAGTTAACTACCTGATGGCCAGACTGTACCCTAGACAAGAACTGACACAATTATGAAGACTGAGCACAAAGAAATAGGAACAAATGGACCCTGGAACTGAAGATTAACTGTACCTAAAACAATCAAGATGCTGCTGCTTAGATCACTAATGACCAATTTGAAGATGAGTGGACTGTGCCATTTCTACATGTAACACCCCCCCCACCCCCCCCACACACACACTGTCTATAAAAGCTCTCGCCCTCGGCTTGTCAGGGGCTTGGGGAGTCAGCCTTTGAACAGATGTCCACCATATTCCCCACCAGTTGCCAGTATCTGAAATAAAGCAAACTTTCCTTTCCACCAACCTGGCCTGTTCATTGGCTTTTGAGCAGCAAGCAGCCAGACCTACCACACGTCTTTCTGTAACAGTAGTATCCCAGCTCTTGATCTGTGACGGTTACATGGCTGTGTTACTTCTTTGTAAATTTGTTGAGCTCTACTTTTATAATCTTAGTATAGGCAATACTTCAACAAAAGTCACTTTAAGAAATACAGAATTGTATAACAGTTAAAAATGTTCCAAACAACAACAAGCTACCTCTCAAAAACACATAAGGCTGAGATGATTTACACTCAAGTTTTAAGGAACAAGTGGTTCCTAATCTTGCTCAAAAAAATAAAAATATAAAGACTGTGTCCCTATCCATTATTTCCAGGTTAGTGTAACCTTGATAGAAAAAACTAGACTGTGTAAGAAAAGCAAATTCTGAGCAGATCTCACATATGAATATGATACCAAAATCCTTTTTAAAAATATAAATTTAGCAGTGAAATGTACAAGCAAGGAACACAGAGTAACAGTAAATACAATTTGTCTATCTAAAATCAGAGTTTAGACTCAGTGCGTTCCATATACAGGTTCTGTGTAATCTCATATAACTTAGATATTCATGTGGATAAATTAGAATCTCAGAGATATCTAAAGACACATGTAAACCTTGCACAGCACTTTTCTTTAAAAAGGAATCTGATTTCTCTATTACTCAATTAACATTTTCCTAAGAAGCAGTAAAGATCAAGAGCATAGAGAGAGTAGGGCAAGGTTTGGTTAGTCTGATTTATTTATTCATCATATTCTGAAAGCAATCAAAGCCTGTCCATTAGGCTGACTGCTCCAAATAAGAAGATACATGTGCTTATGCCCAGGCATCGTGGTCCTCAGCATGTCACCTTGGAACTTGTTAGAAATGATTATTTCCAGGCCCCAAGCGAGGATAAACTAAACCAGGAATTCTGGAGAGGAAGTCTAACAAGTTGTTTAACAAGATCTCCAGAGATGCTGACACCATTTAAGGTCTGAGAAGAGCTATCCGAGAGTCACAGACTCTGTTCCAAATGGGCAAACTCTGTGCTTGCTGCCATATCTTCTTTCTATTAGCCCAGGAGATAAAACTATGCAGAAGAAATTGTTGAAAGGTGTCTCCCCTTACCAAAGCAGATAACTTTTACACAGAAAAGGAGAGAACTGACCCATGTTTAGCTTTTCTAAATATGTGAAAATATTGTGAAATATAAAAATGACTTATGAAAATATATTCTGAGTTACTTAGGATTGAGATTTTCTGAATATCAGCTCTTATTATTTTTTAATTACACAATAACACTTAGTAATTGTAGAGAATAAGATAATACAGATTGTTGTTCAGTTGTTAAGGTGTGTCCATCTCTTTGCAACCCCACGGACTGCAGCAAGCCAGGCTTCACTGTCCTTCACTACCTCCGGGAGTTTGCTCAAATTCATATTCATTGAATCATTGATGCTATCTAACCATCTCATCCTCCGCTGCCCTCTTCTTTTGCTTCAATCTTCCCCAGATAATAAGATAAGCATACAAAATGATATAGTAAAAGTGTAATCCCATAATTTATAGATAATCTCTTTTAGATGACAAGTTAATTTAATAGTGTTTTAGTAACTAGTAGGGAAAATTCTCTTGCTTCATAATTTTCTTAACTATACTTATAAGACTTTAAAGCTCATTCTTTTAGATTTTAAACAAAAGCTGGTATCATATAATAGTTATAATTTTGTAACTGTATTTTATGCAAAAAATAATAATAAAGCTATATATCATTCTATATCAACACATTTTATTCTACAGCATTTAACTGTTGCATTATATTATATTATTAAATAGTATATAATATGCAAAATCTATTGTTAAACAAACAATTTTCCCAATCCTTTAATAGCATAATGAACATCCTAGTAGCAAATGTTTGTTCATATACTAAAAATAGAAAGTTACTGGAGGTTTGTTTTGGGTTTTTTTTTTTTTTCCAATTTATTTATCTCTCATGTGTACACATACACACACACAACTGCTGCTCTTTTAAAAAAATAAACACTTTTTTAGCATTATGTATATCTTTGGATCACTCAACAATGGCCATTATCTCCTCTGAGCTTTTTCAAGTTGATATTAAAATAGAATGTGATAAAAAAAATTTTGGTTCAATTTACTTTAATATAAGTATGATTGACTAATTTTAAGGTATTTATTGGCTGTTTCTTCTTCCTTTGTAAATAATTTATTCACATATTCCACCCATTTCCCTGTTTGTTTGTGTTTTTTTAACATTGCAAAAGTAATATATATTTGGGTTCTACTACTTTAAAAAAGTTAGACTTATAATGGAATCAGAATAAAATCTCCCTTTATGCTCCCTCTCCACCTCAATCCCACTCTCTTCCCCAGAGACATCCATTGTTTGCAATTTGGTCTATATCTAATATCTTTTAATCACTTATTCTATCGTTTGCTGCTGCTGCTGCTTACTCACTTCAATTGTGTCCGACTCTGTGCAGTTCCATGGACTGCAGCCTACCTGGCTCTTCTGACCATGGAATTCTCTATGCAAAAGTACTAGAGTGAGTTGCCATGCCCTCTTCCAGGGGATCTTCCCAACCCAGGGATCAAACCCAGGACTCCTGCATTGCAGGCAGATTCTTTATCACTGAGCCACCAGGGAAGCCCCACTATCATTTACATATATATTAATATATCACCCATTTTTTAACAAGATTGGAATCATATACACAGAGCTCTCTAACTTTCTCTTTTTCCTTTCTCAGTGTGCCATAGGAATTTTTCCATATTTGTACACAGTGAAATGAATGTACCACATTTTTAAAAGATCATTCTTTCACAGCTGAATGTTTCAGTTGCTTTCAGTGTTTTAATATTGTAGATAACATCAAGTTTTATATATAATCTTGTGCATGTAACCAGAATGTTAAACATGACTCAGAGTAAAAGTGAAAAATAAATAAATAAAAATTATGTCAGTTACCTATCTATTCAAATCCTCTGAGGGGTATTTACCCTACACTTGGATAAGCAATCTTCATAAGGCCCCTAATGTTATCTCTTGGACATTTAGTTAGTTATGACCCTTAATATGCATACACAGCATTATCCAAGTGTATTTCAATTTTTGTGAAAACCACAGGAATTAGATATTACGATGATGTCAATATCTGAGAGGAGGAAACTAAGGAAAAGGGCTTCCATAAGGGTCACTTGTCAAATCCTAGAGTTGGGATTTGAACCCTTGAAGATTGTCTTTAAATCCTTCACTCTTAATCACCACACTCAATATTATAAAAATGTTCTCATTTTCTTTGAAAATCTATTTTGTTTTTATCTCTTACATCTAAGTCTGTAATTCATCTGGAATTGAATTTTACACAGCAAAATATTGGAGACTATACTGGGTTGGATGGAGAAGGAAAAGGCAACCCACTCCAGTATTCTTACCTGGAGAATCCCAGGGATGGCGGAGCCTGGTGGGTGGAGGCTGACATCTATGGGGTTGCACAGAGTCGGACACGATTGAAGTGACTTAGCGGCAGCAGCAGCATACTGGGTTGGAAAATGTCTTCCCCAAATCCATTCCACACAGAAATTTACAATGTGATCTTATTTGGGAATAGGGTTTTTATAAATATAATTAAGGATCAAAACGAGATCATAGTGGATTAGGATGGACCCTAAACCCAGTGAAATAGTCCTTATGAAAAAGACAGAAAAGGACAATGCAGACACACACAGAGAATGAAGCAATGTAAAGACAGAAGCAGAGACTGGAATGATGTGTCTACATGCCAAGGGACACCATGGTTTTCTAACAATCACCAGAAGCTAGGAGAGAGGCATGGGACAGTTTCTCACTTAGAGATTCCAGAAGAAACCAACACCCTGATTTTTTACTTCTAGACTCTTGAACTGTGTAACAAATAAGTTTCTGTTGTTTTAAGCCACCCAATTTGTGGCAATTTTTTATGGCGGCCCTAAAAAGCAAATGGGTTTCCCTGGTGACTCAGATGGTAAAGATCCCACTTGCAATGCGGGAGGCCTGGGTTTGATCCCTGGGTTGGGAATTTGCCCTGGAGAAGGGCATGACAACCCACTCCAATATTTTTGCCTGGCGAATCCTCATGGACAGAGGAGCCTGGCCAGCTACAGTTCATGGGTTCACAAAGAGTCAGAAACGACCAAAAAACTAAGCACACAGCCCAAAAAGCTAGTATGGAGGTAAATTATTTTGTCTTTAAAACAAACTTCAAATTGACCCAGTACCATTTATTGAAAAACCACACTTTATCTACAATATGACATTGTCACGTTTGTCATAAAGCAACTAAGCTTGGGGCTCTTTCAGGATTCTCTTCATCTTTATCAACTCCAGAGAACACAGGACTACAGGCTGAGTGATTTCCTTGGAGTCTTTCTCACTGGGCTTGAATTAAGATGGACATATTCTACTCCAATTATCTGCAGCATTGAGGGAACAGAAGATGCAACAATACTCTAGACTCTTTCAAAAGACTTTCTCTCAACTTGCTTTATATAAAGTGGGTATTGAACTAAAGGATATCATACCAATTTGCATCCCTTGACTTCTTCCTATCTTCTCTTAGAATACTTGTGACCTTTTTTTTTCTTTTAAATTCTGCAGAAATAGAGACAGAGGAATTCGGCTTCACTATCGTATTTTGGGAGCATGTAAACATTTGTCTATTTACACACTGAGAATTTTTTATTTTAGGTGTTTAGTTTATAAAAATTCTTATTAAGATTATTTCATCATAATCATGTCATAATCTTTCCAATTTAATATGTCACCCATTTTTAGTAACTGAATTATGAGAAACTCATGGAGTAATTGAGATAAAAATATTATAATATGAAAATTTGTACTTGGTTACTACCTACCAAACAAAACAAATTATGTGAAAAATTTTATAAAATGAAATTGACTTGTGTCATATGTTGCTTGGGCTTCCCAGGTGGCGCAAGTGGTAAAGAGCCTACCTGACAATGCAGGAGACCTAAGAAACATAGGTTTGATCCTTGGGTCAGGAAGATCCCCTGGAGGAGGAAATGGCGATGCACTCCAGTATTTTTGCCTGGGAAATCCCAGGGGCAGAAAAGCCTGGTGGACTACAGTCTTTGGGGTTGCAGAGTCAAACACAATTGTTGCTTTCTCTAAAGGTAAATCCTATCATATTAAACCACTATATCTTTAACTCTTCATTCAAATTACCCAGGACCCTACATACATTTCAGAAGACTTGTACACTTCCTATCCTGCTTTGGGTGCAGAAAGCTTCAGTGGGAAGCCCTGTTTTTCTTAAGCTAGGACATTGTCAAAATTGCCATACTACTTAGTCTATCATTACAATGCTTGGACTTATACTGACATAGTACTCAGAAATACTAGACTAGGTAGGGCAAAAAACAAAACAAAAAAACAAAAACAAACAAACAAAAAGCTTCTTTGTACTTTAGCTTCTGTTGGCTAACTGTGGAAGAAGGGTTCATTGCCACGGTAGCAATGCAAACAACATCGCTCTTGCATAATAATGTTCTTACTCTGAAAAGACTTAGCTGGCCCACATACCTAGGCTGCATGAAGACACCTAATTAGCCCTTCTAATGCTGCAATCAAAGCAACTCTGCATGTTGTTTTCCATAAAAAACTAATATTATTCTGCAAATTAGTCCTTCATCTTCCTGCAGGGTCCAAGTTGAAATCTTACTTCAAAAATCTTTTGAAGGGGGAGGTGAATCAAATCTTCTGTTCTTTGCTTCTTAACTTTTAAAATATACATTAAAGTAACAGAAGGAACTGTTAAATTGTCCTTTTTAAAAAATCCATTTGATCTCCTCACATCCTAATTAGGCCAATCCACTGACAGTACAAAACTTAAAATACTTCCTCACTTTTGTCAGTCTATTTCCTTATTTTCAGAAAATGTCTTTTTCTAAATTGCATTAATACATAGATTGGGAAGTAAATCATTCATCATAACATAAGTATCTATATTTCTCATTTCAGACAATCACACCATTTGAGTCAAGGGCAAAATGAAAGGATGACTAGTCCCTCTATTGACACTGTACTTTCAAAAATATAGAATGGAATCTTTAACACAAATACAAGGATATCCACATTCTTAGTTTTCCAGGGCTGCCAAAACCTCAAAGTTTCTGAAGCCTGTTTCTGAAGCCCAATAACATACCCTTTTTCTACACTATACCCTCAATCTGTAAGTGATTCCATCCACCCCCTGATTCAGTTAAACGTCTCTTGCATTTATGTCAGGACATATGCCTCCTCTGAGGTCACACAAGCATAGGCAATTATAACTTGTTCTTTCATTGAAATTTACCAGCCATCTCAATTTCTTCATTCCCAAAACTGAAACCCTGCTTTGGCTGCACTAAGCTGGGTTTTCTCAAAGATTCTCTGTCTCAGCCAGAGATGCTGTCAGAATTCAGACTGCAGTAGCAAATACCCTAGGCTGGGTGGTTTAAACAGCATTCATTTCTCACAAACCTGGAGGCTAGGAAGTCCAAGATCACAGTGCTGGCAGCATTAGTGTCTGGTAAGGACTCACTTCACTTCCTGGTTTGCATACTTCCTGGTTTGCCTTACTGCCATATCCTCACACTATGGAGAGAGGGCATCTTTCTCATGTCTCTTCTTATAAGTGAATTAATCCTATTCACGCAGGCTCTAAACTCATGATCTAATTACCTCCTAAAGGCTTTATCTCTTAACACCATTGCACTGAAGATTGGAACTTCAGCCTATAAACTTGGGTCAGGGAGGACACAAACATTCAGTCCATAGAAAACTTGGAATCATCCTTGATATCCGTCTTTGCCATTCTGTGTAGATCCAGTTACCTCCTAAAAAGCTCTCAAGGCTGCCCACTTCTCTCCAAAGAACATTGCCAGCCCTGAATAAGTGATTATTGTCTTTTACTGGGTGACAAATAGAATGATATCTTCCTAATTGTCCCATTGGTCCCACTACATTATTCAACACATTGCAGACTTTGTTGATATTTTGAAAGATAAATCCAATCAAGCTACTTCGGAATTAGCTAAACATTGTTGTACCATCTCATTTTTCTTAGAATAAAGCTAGGATATACTTAGACTCCCGATGAGCTGCCTTTTGGTCTCTGTCCCTTTCTTACTATTTATGCTACCTTTTCTTTCATTGCTGGGAACATTTTCACCACCATCCCACCTCAGGGCTTTCGTACATGCCATCATCTTGACCTGGCACTCTGTCCCCACCTCACACTCTCCTTAGCTAATTGATGATTCCTGTAGTGACACAAAGACATGACACCCAAACTCTTTCAAGGAGGAATTTCTTGTCCCAGTGGCTGGGAAGACCACTGACAGAGACCTCCAATTGTTAGCCCATTTGGGAATTGTCTCAGCTGCAGGGAGCTTTCTTGGCCAAAGTCATGCCCTTTTGGAGAGGTCCACAACCAATTACTGAGGGACAACTCTGATGGGACATGGCAACTCTGGAGTGCCCCCATGAGGTCGGTGGGGACCTGCATCACAGCTTGATTTCTCCCTCTGCTAAATCCTCTTCCTTTCCCTTCCTTCCACAGAGGTGGATCCTGATGACTCTAATAAACATTCTGCCCACTAATCACAGCCTATTTCCAATCACTCCTCCTTCAGCGGTCTGCTTAGACGTCATTTCCTCAAGGAAGCTGTGTCTTAGTTTTCCAGGGCTGCCAAAATAAATACCCACAACTTTGGTGACTTGAAACAACAAAAATGTATTCTCTCCCTTTTCTGGAAACTAGAACTCTGAAACTAACATGTTGGCTGGGCTATGCTCTCTCCAAATCCTCTAGGGGAGAATCCTTCTCTGCCTCTAATAGGTTCTAGTGGTAGCTGGCAATCCTTTGCAATCCGTGGCCTTACTGTTGTTGTTCAGTCTTTAAGTTGTGTCGTCTCCTTGTAATCCCATGGACTGCCACAAGCCAGGCTTCCCTGTCCTTTACTATCTCCCAGAGTTTGCTCAAACTCGTGTTCATTGAGATGGTGATACCATCCAGGCATCTCATTCTCTGTCACCCTCTTCTCCTGTTCTCAATCTTTCCCAGCATCAGGGTCTTTTCCAATAAGTAAGTTATTCGAATTGGGTGGCTGGCCAAAGTATTGGAGGGTCAGCATCAGTCCTTGTAATTAATATTCAAGGTTGATTTCCTTTAGGATTGACTGGTTTAATCTTGCTGTCCAAGGGACTCTCAAGAGTCTTCTGCAACACAATTCAAAAGCATCAATTCTTCAGTGCTCAGCCTTCTTTATGGTCCAACTCTCACTTGGCTTGTAGATGTATATTCTAATCTCTGTCTCCATCTACATATGGCCTTCTTCCCTGTGTGCAAATTACCCTCCTCTTATATGGACACAGCCATATTAGATCTAGGATCCACCCTAATCCAGTATGACTTCATCTTACATTGTATACATTGTAAACTACAAGGAGGACCTAAGATGGTGGAGGAATAGGATGGGGAGACCACTTTCTCCCCTACAAATTCATTGAAAGAACATTTGAATGCTGAGCAAGCTGCACAAAACAATTTCTGATCCCTAACAGAGGACATCAGGTGCCCAGAAAAACAGCCCATTGTCTTCAAAAGGAGATAGGACAAAATATAAAAGATAAAAAGAGAGACAAAAGAGCTAGGGACGGAGACCCATCCAGGGAAGGGAGTCTTAATAGAGGAAGTTTCCAAACATCAGGAAACCCTCTCACTGGCAGGTCTGGGGGAAGTTTTTGAATCTCAGAGGGTAACCTAACTGGGAGGGAAAACAAATAAAACCCACAGACTACATGCCTAAAAGCAACTCCCAGCAGAAAAGTACCCCAGATGCTCGCATACACCACCAGCAAGTGGGGGCTGAACAGAGAGGGGTGGGCGAAATTGCTTAGGGTAAGGACTGGGCCTGAATGCCCTGAGGGCAATCGGAGGGAGCTAACATGAGTTAACAACTTAAACTGCGGGATAGCAAGAGAGAGAGAGAAAATTAACTGGCAAAAAGAGCTGACTGAACACACTGCCAGCCCATTCACAGAATAAAAAAAGGACTGAGCAATTCCAGAGAAGAGCTAGCCGGTGGCAGACCAGCCCAACCCCCTGCTGGAGGTAGGAGGAAGCGGGGAAGGGAAAGGGGCAAACTCAGCCCCAGAGACGGCATCCCCTACCAAAGTGCAAACAGGCTTACAGTTTCTAATCAAAGACTTCCTGAGATTCTGGATGGTTGACATCCGCCAGGAGGGTCGCAGCTAAAGACCAGCTCTGCAGAACAGACACAAGGCGCACCCAACCGTCGCGCGGAAACTGAGGTTGGGACCGCGCAGGGGATAAGGTGCACCGCACCTGGGGAGAGTGCGCTCGTCAAGCTCCTGGCTGCCTGAGCTGCTCGGTCGGGGAAGGCACAAAACGCAGGCGCAACCGAGTCTGCGCTTTTGTGGAGTACCCGAAAACTGGAACCGCACGCAACTCAGGGCCTGCTCCCTATAGAGCAGCCTGGAGCCTGAGCAGTGTAGACGGGGAAAGCACATGTGCTGTGAGCGGGTTGCAAACCCAGTGTGGCAGGAACACTGCCAGTGCTCCCCACACAGGCCAGTGACATTTGTCTGCAGTGCCCCTCCCTCCCCAGAGCCCAACTGAACGAGCGAACCTAAATTAGAGGCCACCTCTGCCTGCTTGTGTCAGGGTGGAAATTAGACACTGAAGAGACCTACAAACAGAAGCCAAATAAACAAAGGGAACTGCTTCAGAAGTGACTGGTACAAAAGATTAAAATCCCTGTAGTTAACACCAACTACACCGGAAGGGGCCTATAGATATTGAGAAGTGTAAGCTGGAACAAGGAGCTATCTGAAACTGAAACAAACCCAAACTGCCCGCAACAGCTCCAGAGAAATTCCTAGATACATTTTTAATTATTTTTTTAATTAAAAAAAATATATATAAATATAATATATATATATATATATTTAAAATATAAAATATTGTATTTTAAATTAAAATATAAATTATTATATTTTAAATTAAAATATATATTTTTTCTTTTCTTTTTAATATTTTTTCTTTTATTTTCTTTTTAATTTATTTTTTTAAATAACAAATATTTTAATTAAAAATATATAAATATAATATATATTATGTATAAATATATATTTAAAATACAATATAAAATACATTTTAAATTAAAATTTATATATATTTTTTTCTTTTCTTTTTAAAATTTTTTTCTTTTATTTTCTTTTAAAATTCCCTATTACTCGTCTATTACTCCATAATTTTCATTTTCACATATTTTTACTATTATTTTAATTAAATTTTTTTTTCCTTTTTTCCTTTTATTTTCTTTTAAAGTCCTCTATTACTCCTCTATTACTCCTTAATTTTCATTTTCATTCTCATATACTTTTACTATTTTTTTATTAAAAAATTTTTTTTCTTTTTTTTTCTTTTATTTTCTTTTAAAGTCCTAATAAAGGACTCTCTTCTATTACTCCTTCATTTTCATTTTCATTTCACTATAACCTTGCTAAAAAAAAAAGATCCAATTTTTGAAGCAAACCAGATATATTTCTTAAAATTTTTGTGTTTTTGTTTTTAATATAGTATTTTTAAGAGACTAACTTCTACTCTAGATTTTTAATCTTTGTTTTTCTGTATTTGATATCAATTTTGGACATTTAAGAATCCAATATTCAGTACCCATTTTTACTCAGGAGTGTGATGATTACTCTTTCCCCCTTTTGACTTGCCTTTTTCTCCCCCAGATCACCTCTATTTCCTCCCTCCCCCTTCTCTTCTCAATCCAATTCTGTGAATCTCTGTGGGTGTTCTGGGCTATGGAGAACACTTAGGGAACAGAGTACTGCATAGATCTGTCTCTCTCCTCTTGAGTCCCCCTTTTTCTCCTCCTGCTCATCTCTATCTCCTTCCTCCATCTCCTTTTCTTTATGTAACTCTGTGAACCTCTCTGGGTGTCCCTCACTGTGGAGAATCTTTTCATCATTAATCTACAAGTTTTATTATCAGTGCTGTATAGTTGGAGAAGCCTTGAGGCTACTGGAAGAATAAGAGTGAAAGCCAGAGGAAGGAGACTTCAGCCCAAAACCTGAAAACACCAGAGAACTCCTGACTACAGGGAACATCAAGTAGTAAGAGATCATCCAAGAGCCTCCATACCTACACTGAAACCCAAGAGTCAATAAGTTCCAGAACAAGACATACCATGCAAATTCTCCAGCAACACAGGAACATAGACCTGAGCATCAACATACAGGCTGCCCAAAGTCACACCAAACACATAGACCCATCTCAAAACTCACTTGCACTCCATTGCACTCCAGAGAGAAGAAATCAAGTTCCACACACCAGAACACTGACGCAAGCTTCCCTAACCAAGAAATCTTGACAAGTCAACCGTCCATCCCCACCCACGGGAAGAAACCTCCACAATAAAAAGGAACCACGGACCTCCAGAATACAGAAAGCCCACTCCAAACACAGCAATCTAAACAAGATGAAAAGGCAGAGAAATACCCAGCAGGTAGAGGAACATGAAAAATGTCCACCAAGCCAAACAAAAGAGGAGGAGATAGAGAATCTACCTGAAAAAGAATTTAGAATAATGATAATAAAAGTGATCCAAAATCTTGAAAACAAAATGGAGTTACAGATAAATAGCCTGGAGACAAGGATTGAGAAGATGCAAGAAATGTTTAACAAGGACCTAGAAGAAATAAAAAAGAGTCAATAAAAATGAATAATGCAATAAAGGAGTTCAAAAACACTCTGGAGGGAACCATGAGTAGAATAATGGAGACAGAAGATAGGATAAGTGAGGTAGAAGATAAAATGGTGGAAATAAATGAAGCAGAGAGGAAAAATGAAAAAAGAATCAAAAGAAATGAGGACAACCTCAGGGGCCTATGGGACAATGTGAAACACCCCAACATTCGAATCATAGGAGTCCCAGAAGAAGAAGACAAAAAGAAAGGCCATGAGAAAATACTCGAGGAGATAATAGCTGAAAACTTCCCTAAAATGGGGAAGAAAATAGTTACACAGGTCCAAGAAACCCAGAGAGTTCCAAACAGGATAAACCCAAGGCGAAACACCACAAGACACATATTCATCAAATTAACAAAGATTAAACAAAGAACAAATATTTAAAACAGTAAGGCAGAAAGAACAAATGACACACAAAGGGATTCCCATAAGGATAACAGCTAATCTTTCAATAGAAACTCTTCAGGCCAGAAGGGAATGAAAGGACATACTTAAAGTAATGAAAGAGAATAACCTACAACCCAGATTACTGTACCCAGCAAGGATCTCATTCAGATATGAAGGAGAATTCAAAAGCTTTACAGACAAGCAAAAGCTGAAAGAATTCAGCACCACCAAACCAGCTCTTCAACAAATGCTAAAGGATCTTCTCTAGACAGAAAACGCAGAAAGGTTGTATAAACGTGAACCCAAAACAACAAAGTAAATGGCAATGGGACCATACCTATCAATAATTACCTTAAATGTAAATGGGTTGAATGCCCCAACCAAAAGACAAAGACTGGCTGAATGGATACAAAAACAATACCCCTATATATGCTGTCTACAAGAGACCCATCTCAAAACAAGGGACACATACAGACTGAAAGTGAAGGGCTGGAAAAAAATATTTCATGCAAATGGAGACCAAAAGAAAGCAGGAGTCGCAATACTCATATCAGATAAAATAGACTTTAAAATAAAGGCTGTGAAAAGAGACAAAGAAGGACACTACATAATGATCAAAGGATCAATTCAAGAAGAAGATATAACAATTATAAATATATATGCACCCAACATAGAAGCAGTACAATATGTAAGGCAAATGCTAATGAGTATGAAAGGGGAAATTAACAAAAACACAATAATAGTGGGAGACTTTGATACCCCCACTCACACTTATGGATAGATCAACTAAACAGAAAATTAACAAGGAAACACAAACTTTAAGTGACACAATGGACCAGCTAGACCTATTTGATATCTATAGGACATTTCACCCCAAAACAATCAATTTCATCTTTTTCTCAAGTGCACATGGAACATTCTCCAGAATAGATCACATCCTAGGACATAAATCTAGCCTTGGTAAATTCAAAAACAATGAAATCATTCCAGTCATCTTTTCTGACCACAATGCAGTAAGATTAGATCTCAATTACAGGAAAAAAAAAACTATTAAAAATTCAAACATATGGAGGCTAAATAACATGCTTCTGAATAATCAACAAATCATAGAAGAAATCAAAAAAGAAATCAAAATATGCATAGAAACGAATGAAAATGAAAACACAACAACCCAAAACCTATGGGACTCTGTAAAAGCAGTGCTAAGGGGAAGGTTCATAGCATTACAGGCTTACCTCAAGAAACAAGAAAAAAGTCAAATAAATAACCTAGCTCTATACCTAAAGCAACTAGAGGAGGAAGAAATGAAGAACCCCAGGGTTACTAGAAGGGAAGAAATCTGAAAAATTAGGGCAGAAATAAATGCAAAAGAAACTAAAGAGACCATAGCAAAAATCAACAAAGCTAAAAGCTGTTTTTTTGAAAAAATAAACAAAATTGACAAACCATTAGCAAGACTCATTAAGAAACAGAGAAGAACCAAATTAACAAAATTAGAAATGAAAATGGAGAAATCACAACAGACAGTACTGAAAAAGAAAGGATCATAAGAGATTACTACCAGCAGCTCTATACCAATAAAATGGACATCTTGGAAGAAATGGACAAATTCCTAGAAAAGTATAACTTTCCAAAACTGAACCAGAAAGAAATAGAAGATCTTAACAGACCCATCACAAGCAAGGAAATCAAAACTGTAATCAGAAATCTTCCAGCAAACAAAAGCCCAGGACCAGATGGCTTCACAGCTGAATTCTACCAAAAATTTAGAGAAGAGCTAACACCTATCTTACTCAAACTTTTCCAGAAAATTGTAGAAGAAGGTAAACTTCCAAACTCATTCTATGAGGCCAGCATCACCCTAATTCTAAAACCAGACGAAGATGCCACAAAAAAAGAAAACTACAGGCCAATATCACTGATGAACATAGATGCAAAAATCCTTAACAAAATTCTAGCAAACAGAATCCAACAACATATTAAAAAGATCATATACCATGACCAAGTGGGCTTTATCCCAGTAATGCAAGGATTCTTTAATATCTGTAAATCAATCAATGTAATACACCACATTAATAAATTGAAAGAAAAACCATATGGTTATCTCAATAGATGCAGAAAAAGCCTTTGACAAAATTCAACATCAATTTATGATAGAAACTCTCCAGAAAGCAGGAATAGAAGGAACATACCTCAACATAATAAAAGCTATATATGACAAACCCACAGCAAATTCTATCCTCAATGGTGAAAAATTGAAAGCATTTCCCCTAAAATCAGGAACAAGACAAGGGTGCCCACTCTCACCACTACTATTCATCATAGTTTTGGAAGTTGTTGCCACAGCAATCACAGCAGAAAAAGAAATAAAAGGAATCCAAATAGGAAAATAAGAAGTGAAACTCTCACTGTTTTCAGATGACATGATCTTCTACATAGAAAACCCTAAAGACTCTACCATAAAATTACTAATCAATGAATATAGTAAAGTTGCAGGATACGAAATTAGCACACAGAAATCCCTTGCATTCTTATACAATAATAATGAGAAAACAGAAAGAGAAATTAAGGAAACAATACCATTCACCATTGCAACAAAAGAATAAGATACTTAGGAGTACACCTACCTAAAAAACAAAAGACCTATACATAGAAAACTATAAAAAACTGATGAAAGACATCAAAGAGGACACAAAGAGATGGAGAAATATACCGTGTTCATGGATTGGAAATATCAATATTGGGAAAATAAGTATACTACCCAAAGCAATCTATAGATTCAATGTGATCTCTATCAAGCTACCAACGGTATTCTTCACAGAACTAGAACAAATAATTTCACAATTTGTATGGAAATACAAAAAACCTCGAATAGCCAAAGCAATCTTGAGAATGAAGAATGGACCTGGAGGAATCAACCTCCCTGACTTCAGGCTCTACTACAAAACCACAGTCATTAAGACAGTATGGTACTGGCACAAAGACAGAAATATAGATCAATGGAACAGAATAGAAAGTCCTGAGATAAATACACGAACGTATGGTCACCTTATCTTCGACAAAGGAGGCAAGGATATACAATGGAAAAAAGACAACCTCTTTAACAAGTGGTGCTGGGAAAACTGGTCAACCACCTGTAAAAGAATGAAACTAGAACACTTTCTAACACCATACACAAAAATAAGCTCAAAATGGATTAAAGATCTAAATGTAAGACCAGAAACTATAAAACTCCTAGAGGAGAACATAGGCAAAACACTCTCTGATATAAATCACAGCAGGATCCTCTATGACCCACATCCCAGAATTTTATAAACAAAAGCAAAAATAAACAAATGTGACCTAATGAAACTTAAAAGCTTTTGCACAACAAAGGAAATTATAAGCAAGGTGAAAAGACAGCCCTCAGATTGGGAGAAAATAATAGCAAACGAAGCAACAGACAAAGGATTAATCTCAAAAATATACAAGCAACTCCTCCAGCTCAACTCCAGAAAAATAAATGACCCAATCAAAAAATGGGCCAAAGAACTAAACAGACATTTCTCCAAAGAAGACATACAGATGGCTAACAAACACATGAAAAGATGCTCAACATCACTCATCATCAGAGAAATGCAAATCAGAACCTCAATGAGGTACCATTACATGCCAGTCAGGATGGCTGCTATCCAAAAATCTACAAGCAATAAATGCTGGAGAGTGTGTGGAGAAAAGGGAACCCTCTTACATTGTTGGTGGGAAGGTAAACTAGTACAGCCACTATGGAGAACAGTGTGGAGATTCCTTAAAAAACTGGAAATAGAACTGCCATATGACCCAGCAATCCCACTGCTGGGCATACACACTGAGGAAACCAGATCTGAAAGAGACACGTGCACCCCAATGTTCATCACAGCACTGTTTATAATATCCAGGACATGGAAGCAACCTAGATGCCCATCAGCAGATGAATGGATAAGGAAGCTGTGGTACATATACACTATGGAATATTCTTCAGCCATTAAAAAGAATTCATCTGAATCAGTTCTAATGAGATGGATGAATCTGAGCCCATTATACTTAATGAGGTAAGCCAGAAAGACAAAGACCAATACAGTATACTAATGCATATATATGGAATTTTAAAAGATGGTAACTATAACCCTATATGCAAAACAGAAAAAGAGACACAGATGTACAGAACAGACTTTTAGACTCTGTGGGAGAAGGCGAGGGTGGGATGTTCTGAGAGAATAGCATTGAAGCAAGTATACTGTCAAGGGTGAAACAGATCACCAGCCCAGGTTGGATGCATGAGAGAAGTGCTCAGGGCTGGTGCACTGGGAAGACCCAGAGGGATGGGATGGAGAGGGAGGTGGGAGGGGGGATTGGGATGGGGAACACATGTAAATCCATGGCTGATTTATGTTAATGTATGGCAAAAACCACTACAATATTGTAAAGTAATTAGCCCCCAACTAATAAAAATAAATGCAAAAAAAATACATTGTAAACTACACCTTACACTGTTTACATCAGCAAAATTCTATCTCTAAAGTTGCAAGCCCAGATTCCAGGGGTTAGGATCTCACCTATCTTTCTAGAGACACAATTTAACCCATAAACTGAATTCCTGAGGCTATATTTGGATGTAAGTCACATAAACTATAGTGAATATTTGGCAGTCTTTTGAGAGACCAAGTACCTTTGAACAGTTTCCTACTATTTCAGGTATTTCCCTAATACTCACCATAGAAGTCCAATGTGTGTTTTCCCAGTCTCCTTTAAATTAAGGATGAAGGCATATAACTTCTGTCATTAGAGACATTCTTGAGAAATACAGAATTGGAAGCCAGTGATGCAAAGAAACATTCTCTGTAAAGAATCTATTTTGGCAAGGAAAGTGACAAAGATATCCAATTTCCAGAGGCAGGAGCATCAGAGTCTCCGTACTGTCAACTGCAAACCTACAGTGTGTATGTCCAAGGACAGCAGGTGAGGTGTCTTCAGCAGACCAATTATGTGGTGTGATTCTGTGCACTGATACTAGATGTGTAGTTTTTAAGCACAGCTCTCTAGCCAGCTCAGGGAGTCAGTACAATTTATAATATCCTTTCAAAACTGCCTTTCTTCTTAAACTAGTGGGAATCCATAAGTATTATCTGCAGCTAAACCCCTAACTTAAATAGAAATCCAGCTTGAGTTAGTTTAAGTAAAAGAAGAAATGAAATGCAATGAAAATAAATTTACTGATTCGAAACAATGTAAGGCTTCAGAAGTGGAGCTGGAATCTGACACTCAAAAATGCTCTCAGAACTTCTGTTTGCTTCATCACTCCTTTTATCTCTGCTTTTCTCTGTGTGACAAATTTACTGTTTCAGGTTGATTACCCCCAGTGGAACCAGGACCACCAGCAGCCCTTATGCTCCTCTCCTGAGTTTCGAGAGCAGAGAGAAAAGGATTTCTCTTTGCCAGTTTATTTTACAGATCCAGGAAAAGCCTTTTGATTATCTATCTTGAGTTATACATGCCTCACCCCTGGATAATGGGCTTCTCTGGTGGCTTAGATAGTAAAGACTCTGTCTACAATGCAGGGTAAGTAGGTTTGATCTTTGGGTCAGGAAGATTCCCTGGAGGAGGGAGTGGCAACCCATTCCAGTATTCTTGCATGGAGAATTCCTTAGACAGAAGAGCCTGGTGGTCTACAGTCCATGGGGTTGGAAAGAGTCAGATGGGATTGAGTGACTAAGCACAACCATGGATAAATCAGTACGATCAAGTAATTGAGTTTCTATGAATTCATTCCAATTACTGTGGCCAGAGAGGTAGATCATATCCAAATCCCTTTAACAACACATGCCAGAGTGGAAAATGGGAAAAAAAGGAACAGATCTCCCACTACACTTCACCTCCATCCAGGGAGGGATGTTTGCATATAGTAAGAGACAGAGTAGATGGCATAAATATATCTCCTCGAAAAATCATTGTCAGCTTGGCCATTACCTCATTTTTCATCTACTGTAAATATTTTCTGTAATTACAGATAAAGTTTTATCTGTGCTTACAAATAGCAAGTACTATCCTTTAGGACTTAATTGTTGTGAAACAGGTCACTTTGTAACATTAATTAGAATATGGGCTCCATCTAGACACAAATCATCTACTATATGCTGCTATATTCCCAAAGTCTTGGGGAGGTAGCAACTAGGATATAAGGAGAAAAAGGCATTTATTAAACAACTGAATAAATAAATGACATTATGATTCAGTGAATGAATCTAGGACATGGTATTAAAGTAACCAAGAAGTTCAGTCACTCAGTAGTGTCTGACTCTTTGCGACCCCATAGACTGCAGCTTGCCAGGTTTCCCTGTCCATCACCAACTCCTAGAGCTTGCTCAAACTCACATCCCTGGAATTGGTGATGCCACCCAACCATCTCATCCTCTGTCATCCCCTTCTCCTCCTACCTTCAATCTTTCCCAGCATCAGGGTCTTTTCAAATGAGTCAGTTCTTCACATCAGGTGACCAAAGTATTGAAGTTTCAGCTTCAGCATCAGTCCTTCCAATGAATATTCATGACTGATTTCCTTTAGGATTGACTGGTTGGATCTCCTTGCAGTCCAAGGAACTCTTAAAAGTCTTCTCCAGCATCACAATTTGAAAGCTTCAATTCTTTGGCACTCAACTTTCTTTATAGTCCAACTCTCACATCCATACATGACTACCAGAAAAAGCATAGCTTTGACTAGACAGACCTCTGTTGGCAAAGTAATGGCACAGCTTTTTAATGTGCTGTCTCGATTGGTCATAGCTTTTCTTCCATAGAGCATGCATCTTTTAATTTCATGGCTTCAGTCACCATCTGCCGTGGTTTTGGACTCCTAGAAAATAAAGCCCCATCTATTTGCCATGAAGTGTTGGGACCGGATGCCATGATCTTAGTTTTCTGAATTTCTTATTTTCTCATCTTAGTTTTCTGAACGAAGAAGTAACATGAATTTATAAAAGAGATTGGTGAATCTTCACTCAATTTATGCTTTATTTCATTGTATATTGAGAGATAATATAGTGTCAAAATAGTCTTGAATTAAATTAATTCCAACTCTTACTAGTTGCACATATTTAAACAAGTTACTTCTCTATGATTCAAGTTTTTCATCTATAACAAGAAGATAATATTAGGGCCAGTGTCATAGGATCCTTGTAACAGGTAAGTGTGCTATTGTGTAACACATAATTTTCACTCAACAAACTTTTAATTTTGATATTATGATTATTAGATCTAACTGTACACTGGGTGTTTTTACAGTCAATACAATAATCACATCAATATGTTGTTGCCTGTGTTTATTCTAAAGCCAGTACTCTTGTTTTATTCCAATCCTTCTATATTCCTTTGAAAAAATGTAGCCTCTTTTTTGAAAGAAAATGTTGTCCAAAAGCAAATACAAAGAAAAAACTTGTCAACCTCTATTCAATCTTGGAATTGGAAGTGGAAAACAATCAAAGGATTTCTTGAAGAAAAGGCAAATTGCTTAGTCTTATTGGTGTTATTTCCTTCCTTATGGCTTTAATCAATTGATTCTCATGTGGACCTTTCATTGTGATGGAAGGTGGAAGAAAACCATTCGGAAGTGAGAGAAATCTGCTGAGAAAAAAATGAGATCAGTTTCCACTTCTCATTCTAAAAGTGAAAAAAGTAGTGATATATGAATTTTAAATTGGAATCACTCAAATTATTTCCAATAACAACAATGTTTACAGATACAGTTAGCCTATCTATAATCATTTACTACTTTGATAATCATAGTACAACTTTTGCCAGATCAGTGTACCCTTATTTCTAGAGAAGAAACTGACTGTGAATAAAGAGCTTGATGATTACTAGTTTCAAGATAAGATTAATGTGAACCAAGCATTGAGCTTTCTCAAGCCTAAACAAGTTGATCCCTGGATAGATTCACTTTTTCCCCTTCACTGGTTTAAGGGAAGAAAACAAACAAATGAAAAAATGATCCTATAATTCCTGTTTAAAACTTTCTTCTTTTCTTGGAAAAAAACAGGTTAGTAAAAACTTAGGTGTATTTATATAAGAAACAAACATGCAAGAAATGGGTCATTAGTTTGTAATTTTGTAATAGTGTATTTGTAATATTTTTCCATCTGAAGGACATACAAAAAATTGAGACAGGGCTGGAAATTTGTTCAAGCAATTGTTTTCTGAGCTATCATTTTAGTAATCTAAAAGGGACTTTAGGGTTCATCTTAGAATGTTACCATCTGTTCTTATTACCATTTCACTCCAACAAAGACTATATTGTTTTATATGAAGGTATAATCCTGTCAGAAAATGAGTTACAAAATGTTAATTTCTTATCTACCTCCTGTCTTATTATATAATTCTATCTCTAAGCCAAATACATAACTAACAAATGACTTTGCAAAACAAAAATATTGCTTGTCAAGTTACTATTTTATGGACATTCCAAAGAAAAGCAGATTGTGTTTGTTTTGTTGAATATTTTTAAGGCCAATAATTCTATATACTTCTTCAGAAAGATGAAAGCATTCTTATCTACCCCATCATCTGAATATGTACTTACTTCTTATTACAATGTCTTCAAGTTCTTGTTTTTAGAGTTTGTGCTTCTACCATCTGGCAAAGTCATTTATTCATCCACATGTTCTTTCATTTATTCAGCAATATAATTCTTTAACACCAGTGGTACTACATGCCAAGTATCAGCATACTCACTGACAAGCAAACATACACCTGAATCCAGTCCTTAGAGATCATTTGTATGTCTGGCCTATCCTCACCATTTAGTTCTCAACTCAAATACCATCCTTTCAAAGATACCCAGTCAATCACTTTATGAAAGATCGTGCATTCAGTCTTGTCATATTACCATGTTACTAACTCTATTAGGCAAACCACCATCAGAACATACAATGTTCATTCACTCATTTGCACAATTATTGTTCATATTCCCTAGCTACAAGTTCCATGAAGGCAAGAGGCCTGACTTATCCTATTCATTGCTAGGTTCCCAATATCTTCAAGAAAAATTTGCATCTAATGGAAATGATAAATATTTAGTGAGTAAATGAAAAATTCCAGTTGGATAAATTCTGTTTATCAAATAATAATACATATATACAAAAGCTCAACTGTGCTACAAGAGTTGGCATGGTTTTGTGTGCTATAAGATTTGACATTATCTAACCCTGATTAAGGTTATCCTCGGAAAGTCATAACTGATCTCACTGATGCTGAAGCTGAACCTGAACCTCCAATACTTCGGCCACCTGTTGTGAAATACTGACTCATTGGAAAAGTCCCTGATGCTGGGAAAGATTGAAGACAGGAGGGAAAGGGAATGACAGAGGATGAGATGGTTGGGTGGCATCACCGATTCTATGGACATGAGTTTGAGCAAGCTCTGGGAGTTGGTGACGACGGACAGGGGAGCCTGGAGTGCTACAGTCCATGGGGTCACAAAGTCAGACACAACTGAGCAACTGAGCTGAACAGAATACTAGAGCAAACCAACAACCTGCCTGTGTACATTCATGGATATTTACTATTCACTGACTTAATGCTAAGCAACAATTCTTCCTTTTGCTACACTCAAGTACGTATCTAATTTTCTATAGAAACTATATTAAACCTTCAACGTTATGCTAATTCCACTGCTTGCCCCCTGTCAATCTACTGACTCTGCTTTTTGAGTTGCAGGTAAAACAACAACAAATTTTGAAATCATTAAACAGAAAATTGTTCAATATTCCATAACTAATTCTACAAGCAACCCTTAGAAACCTTTTGGCAAATTAAACTTTCTGTGCCTCCACTTCCTCATCTGTGAAATGGGTACAATCCCACATCTAACTTCAAAAGAGATTATATTGTTAAATTATCTAATGCAGCTGTTCTTACATGTGAGCAAATATCAGACTCACCCAGAAGATATAACAAAATAGAGCCCCATTCCCAGAGTTTCTGATTCAGGAAACCTAGCATCAAGTCCCAGAATTTGAAATCCTGACAGTTTCTAGGTGATGATATTTTGCAGCCCAGCATTGGGTTCCAGAGTTTGGAAACTAACTGATCTAGTAGGTGAGAAGCTTTCAGAAAAGTGGTCGGCAAACAGTAAGCACTCAACACCTTTTTGTCATTGATACATATTGTTTCCTCCCTTTATCTTCAGACCTGGGGAAGCCTCTCTCCTGCCTACAGTTAGTCTCGTAGACTGCTTCTGGGACTCATGATTTTCTGCCTTTTCTAGCAATTCAACTAATTGGTTATTCCCTATGAATCCTTTCTCTTCATCCCCCCCCTTGCATATTTCTTCTCATTTGAATTAATAAACTAAAATTTAGCATGTTTCTTCTACATTAGAAACAATCAATGTCAATACTTTTGCTCCTTTAATAATCATCCTAATTTTCTTTCCATCACTAAGTCAAACATCTCAAAAATAGTTGCTTTGCTCATTTTCTCCAGTCTTTCAACTCATACTACATCCCCAGCCAACTGCTTCCTGAACTTATGTTCACCCTGCTGCCTTATTCTGCTCAAAAAACTGTCATCACTACCCTCACTGTAGCTAAAGACAATAGATGTTCATCTCTAGAAGTCATTGGCCCTGCTGACCATGTCCTTCTTCCAGAACTTCCTCTTTTTGTTTCATCTTAAATTCACACACACTCTCCAGATTCAGCCACTATGTCTCCATCTCTTTTACAAGTCTCTCTCTTCTTCACTTATTCTTAAAATTCTGATTTGTTTGCCTGTTTGTGTGAAATCTTATTCAGAGATTTTTTTCTCTTCTCTTTTCTCTTTCCCTGGCCAAACTCTGTTAAGGAAGTCATACTGATCTGAAGGCATAATTTATTTTATAATATAAGGAAAATGTATCAGAGGCAGTGAGCAGAAATAAAATATCTGAACTCAGTGTACTCAAAAGAATAAAGATGTTCAGATCTTAAGAAACAAAGGGGAAATACAGAATGTTTGTATTATATATTATTTGTATATAATGTTTGTATAAATACAGAATGTATCTATAATACAGAATTGTTTGTATTACCATAGAAAACAGATGGAACAAGAAGTAGGAGTTTGCAAGGAAGGTTCTCCTGTTCAATCACTACACCCTGGACTTGTTTTGAAATAGAGGCCACCCCTTACACTAATAATGTATAATGGAGACAGGGACGGAAGCCCACATCAACAAAACAGTCATCAGAAGTGAGGAAACACAAGGTCTAATTAGCTTCACCTTGTATTAAAGAGCAGAGATATCACTTTGCCTACAAAGATCTCTATAGTCAAAGCTATGGTTTCTCCAGTAGTCATGTAAGGATGTGAGAGTTGGACCATGAAAAATGGTGAACACTGAAGAACTGATGCTTTCAAATTGTGGTGCTGGAGAAGACTCCTGAGAGGCCCTTGCACAGCAAGATCAAGCCAGTCAATCCTAGAGGAAATCAACCTTGAATATTCATCAGAAAGACTGATGCTAAAGCTAAAACTCCAATCCTTTGGCCACCTGATGTGAAGAGCTGACTCACTGAAAAAGACCCTGATGCTGGGAAAGACTGAGGGCAAAAGGAGAAGGGGGTGACAGGGGATGAAATGGTTGGATGGCATCACTGACTCAATGGACATGAATTTGAACAAACTCTGGGAGTTAGTGAAGCACAGGGAAGCCTGGTGTGCTGTAGCCCATGGACTTACAAAGAATTGGACACATGACTGAGCAACTGAAGTGAAGTGAGAGAAGTCTCTGGAGAATTAGAGTTTGGATCATGTGAAAATAAGTTAAACTGACCCAGAATACTTCAGAGCTTCTAGAGACTGTGAGTCTATTATTTATCACAGTTTTATTTTTAAACCAGTGCCAATAAATTGCATAGGTGTATACTGCTCTATGGGCTTCCCTGGTGGCTCAGACGGTAAAGCGTCTGCCTGCAGTGCGGGAGACACGAGTTCGATCCCTGGGTCGGGAAGATCCCCTGGAGAAGGAAATGGCAACCCACTCCAGTACTCTTGCCTGGAAAATTCCATGGACTGAGGAGTCTGGTGGGCTACAATCCATGAGGTGGCAAAGAGTCGGACACGACTGAGTGACTTCACTTTCTCGCATACTGCTCTATGTCTGATGTTCTCCCAGCAAACTTTTTCACCCGGGAAAAATCTTGGACTGAAAAATAACACAGTTCGTTGGTTGGATGATTGCTGTAAGTCAGGATATCTGCTGCTCTATTTCCTTTCCTTCAAAGGTCTGGGTCCCATTGCTTATTCACAGCACAAACCCTGCATGCTTTCAGACTTACACATCTAGTTGACTTCTAGATAACCCTGCTCTTCAAGCTCCATATTTACAAAGCTGAACTCACCATCTTTCCCTGCTTTTCTACTTTTGTTTCCTGACTTAGTAAATGAAAATTCCCCCAACCCAGTTGCTAATGACAGAAAATTGGATACATTTTTCTTTCTTCCTTCTCCTTCAGTCTCCCCATCTTATTGATCATTATTATTAATAATTAATATTAATATTAACATTTAATAATTATTCAGTTGTGTCTACCTCAACTCAATCCAGCCACCATTTCCAGTTTACTTGTTCAGGTCACTCTTATGCTTCCTGTAAATGTGGGAGAGGTATAAGGTGATACTGTCTGCTGTGACATAAGCCAAAATGGTCATACATTACATGTAAATTCTTTTTGGTCAATAATGATAGCTGTCTAAGAATTTTGAATCACAAAGATTAACTACATGCTCATTCCTCTGCTATTAACTTTTAATAAGAACAAATCTCATGCCAAATTCTGACAAATCTATAGGCATATTTTATTGGAGTGTAATTGCTTTACAATGCTATATTTATTTCTTCTGTACAATGAAGTGAGACATCTATATGTACACATATATCCCCTCCTTCTTGGATCTCACTTCCATCACTCTCCATCCCACCCCTTCTAGGTCGTCACAGGGCACTGAGCTGAGCTTCCCAAAAGCTGTCTATATTGTAGAGATGTGGATGAACCTAGAGTCTTTCATACAGATTGAAGTAAGTCAGAAAAAGAAAAACAAATTTTGTATATTAACAGATGTGTGTGGACTCTAAAAAAATGGTACAGATGAATGAAATTACTTCCAGGGCAGGAATAGCGATGCAGATGTAGAGAATGGACTTGTGGACACACTGGGGAAAGAGAGGGTGGGACAAATTGGGAAACTGGGATTGACATATATATACTATCATTTGTAAAATCAATACACACTTAGTAGACAGATGGTCTTTGGTAAAATTCAATTTTTGCCTCTAGCTGGCATTATGCAATCAGAAATCCTCCCATACCAATTCCTCAATGTTGTATCAATTAGAGCTCAAATCTCAGGCATCATCCTTAAGGGAAATAGGTTGACTCAGTGAATTTGTATACCCTGTTCTAGTACTAATGTCTACAATACTTTACCCATTCTATGTGTATTGAAAATCTTTCATATAACTAACAATAATCTCTTTCTTCATTTATCATGCTCATTGATAGGCCTCTAGTTACATCAATAAGCACTATTTCTAACATTCAGTAAGCCACTAGCAAAGAACTATCTGTTGATAGAGACAGGATTAGGGTAGTACTTTTGGTATCTTCCTTTTTCTAATAAATGGGAGCCAGTCTCTCTTTGACTGTGCACCCTCCATGTTGTGTTGGATGCCAGACACATAATCATATGCTAAACTAACTGGTACATATATAATATCATACTGATTGTCCTAAGACCTTATGGAGTAATTAATACATATTGTAACAATATTTTCAGCCTTTTACTTCTCTGCAACCTTAAAGCATTCTGTATTTCTGAAAATGGAACTATGATATTTTATTCTTAAAAATTATCAATGGCTTACCTTGCTCTTAAATAAAATTTTCCTGAAATAGTCACATCTGGCACATTTTTATTATCATTGCTCACTCTCTCCCCTTCACCCTTTGTTATTCTTCTTTCTTGAACATCTCTTAAACATACCATCTTTAATCCAACTTTTGTGCTCCCCATATAGTCTTCCATTTGCCTGGAAAAACCTTCCCCCCAGCCTTCATGGTCTACTCACAATTAACTGAGTTAATGCCTTCCTTCAAGACGTCACCTGAAGGGCTTCCTTCAAGAAGTCTGTATTGATGACCATTTCCCACAAACTTATGTTCCCACATAAGCCTGTAAAACATGTACCATAGTACTAACCACACCAACTTGAATTTCTCATCTCCATTTTGATTTGCTGTATTTGTATCATTCATTAGATGAAATGGGATAACTCATAACTCCTGGTACAGTGCTTTGTAGAGAGTAGTTCTTATTTGATATAATATACTTTCTCTTTTATTCTAAAACCAACAGTTTTTAGATTCTGCCTGCAGAGTAGTTCATCACTAGAAAGATTAATGAGCAAAAATATTTAGTTTTATAAATCAATATATTTAGGAAGACAGTCACAAGTGAAATTATACTATTTGTAAAATCTTTTTATTCAAAATATGAGGCATATAATGTGATTTGTCCTAATTTAGTGTTGATACATTTCCTTTTTCCAAATTTACAAGAATACCCCCCTTGCTTGAGGACCTTCCCAAACCTTGGTTTAGAAAGGTTAAAATAATTCATTTATGAATGTAAAACACAATGTTGAACTGCTGGGTGATCTGTACAACTCTAAAGAACACCTTGAATTTTTATAAAATCATTTTTATTTGGGATATTTGTATATAGATTTATTTATGGTTTTCTTGTACTAAAGCAGTTAGTGCTTTTAAAGCATAATTTTTTTTAGACTCAAGATTTATCTATGGACAAATGGAGAGACATTCACATGTGAAATGTGAAATCATTATCAACTAAGTCTTCATGGTTGGCTGAAATCTTAACAATAATGGGTTAGCAGGCATTTCAGCATTGAGAATGGGAAAGATTTTGTTGTTTAGTCATTAAGTCACAAAGTTTAATTCTTTGTGATCCCACAGACTGTAGTCTGCCAGGTGCCTCTGTCCATATGAATTCCCAGGCAAGAACACTGGAGTGGGTTGCCATTTCCTTCTTCAGGCATCTTCCTGACTCAGGGATTAAACCCATGTCTCCTGAATTGGCAGGCAAATTCTTTACCACTGAGCCACCCAAGCGAAAAGATCAAGAAAACATGAGATATGCTTACACCACTACATGCACTACCTGACCCCAAGCATTCTGGTTGTTGTAGTGAAAGCATTTTAGCTGGTAAAATGCTCACTCTCCTGTTATTTCAGGTGTGAACAGGCTCAGCTACATATACAGGCTGGGTGACCAGTTTGACATAGATGAAACACATTACAGTGTCTTTGGACTTCACTTCCCTCTCTTACTCCAGACCCATTGAGGGACCACAATGTCTGGGTGTCTGGATCTCATAGAACATTTGTGAAACAATTTTATTTATAATTATTTGTGAACCCCCTACCTCTACCCCCAGCCCCACCCCCAGACAGCTTAGAGCCAGTTGTGTGCCTGGACTCTATATATTTTCCTTAGGGTGGCTGATTCACCCAATGGCCATTCAGGCTGTTCAGGCGGCCAACTGAAGCCATTTTCCCCCAACTGCAGGAAAAGTACAGTTGTCATATTTATCTACAACATATTTACCTATACTGAAGAGTACACCATCATGTTTATCTGTACTGGAAAGATAGGTAATGTGACTTAAGAATTATATGTAAACAGGCATTCTCACCTGCCATTAAAAAAAAGTTTTAAAATACCATATTATTGTCAAAGAACTGAAACTATTTTCTTTTCATTGCTTATGGAAAAGATGGAGATAGAAAAAATAAAGTTTATCAAGGAGGTGCCACATTTGGTAAGCAGCCCAGAAGAACAGTTCAGGAGGCAGATTTAAAAACACAGGGGGCAGAGACACAAAAAAGAAAAATCATCAGCATGAGCAGGTGCAGATTTATCCTGAAGATAATTTTAAATTGGGGGCCCTTCTGTCTCTAACCACTAGGACTGCAGTTTTCCTGGGAGTTGTGGAAGGTTCTAGCTAGGGAGAGAAACCAGGGAGGCATCAAGAAGTGACTCTGGTAAATTATTTTGACAGATCTCCATTGAAATGGATCTGAATTGCCAAAGCTCCTGTAATTGTTCATTCTAGTTATTTTGGAACCTCATTAATTGTTGTTCAGTCACTACCTTGTGTACAACTCTTTGCAACTGCATGGGCTGTAGCACACCAGGATTACTTGCCCTTCGCTATCTCCATGAGTTTGATCAAACTCATGTCCGTTGATTCAGTGATGCCATCCAACCATCTAATCCTCAAGTCATCTCCTTCTCCTTCTGCCTTCAATCTTTCGCAGCATCAGGGCCTTTTCCAATGAGTCAGCTCTTCACATCAGGTGACCAAAGGATTGGAGCTTCAGCTTCAGCATCAGTATCAGTCCTTCTGATGAATATTCAGAGTTGATTTCCTTTAGGATTGACTGGTTTGATTGCCTTGCTGTCCAAGGGACTCTCAAGAGTCCTCTCCAGTACCACAATTCAAAAGCATCAATTTTTTAGCACTCAGCCTTCTTTATGGTCCAATTCTCACATCTATACATGACTACTGGAAAAACCATAGCTTTGACTATAAGGGACCTTTGTAAGCAAAGTGATGTCTCTCCTGTTTAATATATGACCATAGCTTTTCTTCCAAGGAGCAAGTGTCTTTATTTTGATGGCTGCAGTCACTGTCTGCAGTGACTGCTATACTATTTCTAAGAGAAAAGTTGTTGCTGCTGCTTAGTCACTTGAGTCATGTCCGACTCTTTGCGACCCCATGGATTGCATGGACTGTAGCCTGACAGGCTCTGTTCTCCATGGAATTCTCCAGGGAAGAACATTGGGGTGGGTTGCCACGCCCTCCTCCAGGGGATCTTTCTGACCCAGGGATCGAACAGGTCTTCTGCATTGTAGGCAGCTTCTTTACCTTTGAGCCACTAGGGCAACATCTTTGAGAGAAATACTTTCCCTCAAATTTTATCAGTTCTAGGCCTCGTGTAATTGTATCTTCCCAAGCATAGGTAATGACCACATTTCTCTAGAAGAAATAAAAGGCTAAAGAAGTTTCATCTGATTTTATTTGGGCTCCCATTACTAATATTTTCATTCATAGCTTGGAGCTCATGGTCTGGATTTTGGGAGCTACCACTAGGTATAGTGGTTTTCTTCACTAATTCTTTACAAAAATTAAAAGAAAATTGAAACAATTTGTAAGCTTACTTGGGCTTGGTGGAGTTTCTTTCTTTTTCTTTTTTTTCTCTAACAATCAGTCCTAACAATGTCGTTTTTTAAAATCATAATTATTTTGCACATTATATTCATATAATAGATGACACATAAAATGAGCTTCATGGATGATAAACACCCCAATGGCTACTAAGTTTTACACTGTATAAACAAGGATCAAACTGCTGCTACACAAAATTAACAATAAAATTTTAGTGCAGATTCTGGATATGAAGGCAATAAAGTATCCTATGTAAAGAAGGTCATTAGTCCTAGAATGAGATAGGACTATCTTATGAATTTATGTACCTGCGAACAAAAAGAAAATGAGTTTATTTCTACACACCATTAGAGCTGTACTTCAAATTTTTAATTGTTGAAATCAATTATGCCTTGGGAAAAACAAAGTAAGGTGTCACAATTATAAAAAACAAAGGGTGTCATAATTATAAGTAGTTTTATGTGGAATACATAAATATAGACATCGTTGTATTTCCCAAGCTGTGAAAAACACAAAATAGAGACTAATGAGCTTCAAAGGGTAAAGAGGCAAGGATTTTGCAGATTTTAAAAAGAAAATAAAAAAGAAATGTGCTTATTTGAAAATAGTTCTGAACAAGAAAGGCCTTGGTCAAAAAAAGAAGGAAAGAATTCTGAAATATTTTATTAGAAAGCAATTAACTTAAATGAGGAAATAAACTTGAACTCTGCAAAGAGAATAGCAAGGTCTATAGAACACAGTTATCAATAATAATAAGTGGCTTATTTTGTGTAGCCAAGAACAGTGCATATCAACATTCATCTTCTCCTGTCTACATGACTACATTCTTCTTACATGTTAAGAAATTCCAGGTGATGAAAGCAAAATGCAAATGTTATTTTCAATGTTTTAATTTTGGTAGATGTGTTTGCTGAAAGTAGGAAAGAAAGCCCTTATTTGTCAAAAGGGCTGCAGAAAATCTTCAAGTCCATTTCTATCACAGGAATAGGACTATCTTAAGAATAAATTAAGAAATATATTAACTTAAACGTGTGATGTAACACCTTCCTATTACCTAAAGGATTTCACTAACTCTGTTTTATAAGAAAATTTGTGCAAGATGGATACACTTTTTATGTGGAAATAGAAAGATGTCAATTATAACCCTTATACAGTTATCTAATTAATAACTGAATTTTTTTTGAATTATAGTTTTTTCTGACACACACCACACACACAAAATGCTCACATTGCTTACATCCACTAGGACAGCACATAGCCTGGTACTCTGTCTCCAGAGGATTAAATTTGAAATATACACCAGAAGGTGATCATATAGTAGTATTTAATACTCACTTTTAAAATGCCATATCACTGAAAATTGGTCTACTAATACCTGCATAAACTATATGAAATCTGTCATGTTCCTGGTGGAATCCATATCATCAATCTGAGAAGCAGGGGAAAAATAGCTTCTAAGTTTGGGTCTTTTTAAAAGAAGGCCTTTCCTGCTCCAATATTATTTCCAAAAATTTCTTCTGCTTTCTTTTGTTACTTTTTATTTAGTTATAGGCCGGAAGTAAAAGAGCAGCATCATTCTGATTTCAAAACAGGAGCAGTGAATCATTTTATTCTACTTAAGGAATTAACACAGGTATTGTCCCTTCTTACTTCCATTGAGAGTAGAACTCAATATAAACCTGCTTTTATACTGAAATGCAAGTAATTCTGTTGCCACCTGTTCACTCACTTAACCACATGCCCATTGTCCCCACAGGAAACTGGCGATGTTAAAGCGAGTGCAAAGATTCCTTCATATAATGTGTCTTAAAAAGCTCTGATTCTGTAAACCAATGCTACATGATTTTTAAATACATTTTTATTTTAGAACAGTTTTAAATTTACAGGAAAATATCTAAGATAGTGCAGAGATTGTGTACCCAGCTTCCCATACACTACATTGCATTGCATTAAATTATGTTACAATAATATATTAAAATTCAGGAACACCTATCAATGTTATATGATTAACAAAATACATACTTTATTCAATTTCTATAGTTTTTTAAACTTGCTATCCTCCCCCCCACCCACTGTCCCCAGATCTCATCTAAGATATCATCGTTATGATTAGTCATCAAGTCACTTTAAACTTTTTGACTGGCATGGCTTTTCAGACTTACTTTGTTTTGATGACTTTGACAGTTTTGAAGAAGTACTAGTCAGCTATTTTGTAGAATGATCTTCAATTCTGACTGGTCTGATTTTTTTTTTTTTTTTCAATCAGACAGGGGTAATCAGTTTTGGGTAGGAAGATTTTATACCTGGGGGCATAAAGTACCCTTTCTCTCACAGCAGGTCAATGCTCCATCCTATCAGTAAGACTTATGGTTGTTGACCTTGATGACCTAGCTGAGATCCTATTGTCTTTTTTCTCATTTCAATATTCCAGTCTTGGTTTTATCAATTAGTAGTCTTAATAACTCTTATCAGTTAGCCTTATTCTATTCCTTGAAATCTAAAATTCATTCAGTTGTTTCTCAAACATTTGAAGTAACACTCAAAAATTATTATTTTTATGCCAAATAAAATCTTTTAAATAATATGGAAACTTGGACATTTTAGGATTCTCAGGATCATCGATATTGATTTTTTTCTAACATTTTCTGTTTTTGTACATATATACAATTCCCTCTTTATGAAAAAGAGAATGGGTAAAAACATGACAAAATTTCCAGTTGCATTAAAGGGGTGACCATTAAAATACTAAAAAAAAAAAAAAAAAGATTTTTCAGAAATAATAGTAACCCTGAGATAGGGAAAAATATCTTTAAAAAAGATCTATTTTAGAATCAAAAAATAAAGTGATTGTAAGTTTAGTTCTTCAAATGTTAAAAACTTCTGAACCACTAAATAATGCTTTATAAAGAAAATTTAAAATCAAATGACAGACTCAGAGAAAATATTTGCAGTATGTAAAATATTATAAAAGTTAATAATCATAATATTTCAAAGCATAATATTACTATAAATTAAACATAAAAGAAATTTCAATGGGGAAATTAGGAAAGGATATATTCAATGGCAATTACCAGAAAGCAGAATATAAATGACTAATACATGCATGTATAAAAAGAGTTTATTTGTAATATGAAAAATGCAAATTAAACTAATAATGAGATACTATTTCCATCAGATTGGCAAAACTGTAAATATCAAGTGAAACAATGCAATCCTTGTGAAAATATAAATTAATATAGCATTTTAACACAGCAATTTAGCAATACATACTTACATTTTCAGTGAGCACACTTTTTAGTTTAGTAATCCCAAGCCCTACTATCCTGTATCTATTGTGTCTATGTATCATAATCTTTTTAGGAAGAATATTACTGTAGAGAGATTATCTGTAATAACAGACAATAAGAAACAGCTTAAATGATGATTAATTAGCAAATACATCCACAATTTAGAATAATAGGTAGCATTAAAAGAATGAAGTAGGACTGTCAACCACTATGTTGAATGAAAAATGAGTGTATCGCAGAGTGATTCACAGGGTATAGTCCCACTCATACAAGGGAAACACACGACTATTCTAAGACATATTTTTTCAGTAGTATACATATTACAATGGCAAGCTACAGTTTAATTGAAGGTTTTCTTTCTTAGTGGTGGTTTTTACATTTGCTATTATCTTAGATCTAAAGAAATATAGTATGTATTTCTGTATAAATATATATTATTTGGGCTTCCCTGGTGGCTCAGTGGTAAAGAGCCTGCCTACCAAAGGAGGAGACATGAATTTGATCACTAGGTTGGAAAAATCCCTGGAGAAGGAAAGAGTAAGTCACTCTAATATTCTTGCCCACAAAATCCTCTGAACAGAGAAGAATGGCAGGCTATGGTCCATGGAGTCACAAAAGAGTCAGACACAACCTAAGCAACTAAACAACAACAACAACATATTTTATTGAAACACAACAGAAAGATCTGTATAGGTAAGCAATTTTTCTATGATTATTAAAGTAAAAACTTTAAAAATTTTCTGTACCCATAAAAAATAAGCTTTGAGGTTCCTTGATTATTATCTTCTTCACTAATTTGAGCTATTATCTTTTTTTTTTTACTACACATTTTTTTCGAGTGAAGTATAGTTGAGGTACAATATTATTTAAGTTACAGGTATGCAATACAGTGATTCACAATTTTTAAAGATTATACTTATAAGATATTTGCTAGGTTGTACAATACATCCTTATATATAAAGCTTATTTTATATAAAATAGTTTAACTCTTAACCCTCTACCACTATACTGTTAAGCTTTTAACTTGATCAAGTCCTTCTTCCTAGTTATTGTTTGGCTTTTTGTCATTCTTTTTGTGATTGCTTAGAAATTCATTTTCTCACATTTTCCTGTGGGTTTTCCCTTTTTTATGTGTGTGCAAAGCCTATCAATAAAAAGAAAAGCTTTGTTTTATATATTTCAATGTGAAATAGTCTCATCGATGTGACTTTTTCTATTGCTTGTATTTAAATTTTATGTCTCTGTACTTAATATTATTCATAGATCTTTGTTTAATTTAAATTAGCTAAACTTTCTTCTCTTTTTATTTTTAAAAAGGTCAACATTTAATAATGCAGTTTTCTTAATTGTGATTATACATAGGTAGATAAATTAGAATACATATTCAGTTCAGTTCAGTTTAGTCGCTTAGTCATGTCTGACTCTTCACATCCCATAGACTGCAGTATGCCAGGCCTCCCTGTCCATCACCAACTCCCGGAGTTTACCCAAACTCATGTCAATTGAGTTGGTGATGCCACCCAACCATCTCATCCTCTGTAGTCCCCTTCCCCTCCTGCCTCCTATCTTTCCCAGCATCAGGGTCTTTTCAAATGAGTCAGCTCTTCGCATCAGGTGACCAAAGTATTGGAGTTTCAGCTTCAACATCAGTCCTTCAGGACTGATTTCCTTTA
Organism: Odocoileus virginianus; assembly: GCF_023699985.2. Taxonomy (NCBI): domain Eukaryota; kingdom Metazoa; phylum Chordata; class Mammalia; order Artiodactyla; family Cervidae; genus Odocoileus; species Odocoileus virginianus. The sequence continues at coordinate 62,895,882 of NC_069677.1, forward strand.
GGATGCACTGGTTGGATCTCCTTGCTGTCCAAGGGACTCTCAAGAGTCTTCTCCAACACCACAGTTCAAAAGCATCAATTCTTTGGCACTCAGCTTTCTTTATAGTCCAACTCTCACATCCATACACAACTACTGGAAAAACCACAGCTTTGACTAGATGGACCTTTGTTGGCAAAGTAATGTCTCTGCTTTTTAATATGCTGCCTAGGTTGGTCATAACTTTTCTTCCAAGGAGTAAGTGATTTTTAATTTTATGGCTGCAGTCGCCATCTACAGTGATATAGAAGCCCCAAATCATAAAGTCTCTGATTGTTTACACTGTTTCCCCATGTATTTGCCATGAAATGATGAGACCAGATGCCATGATCTTAGTTTTCTGAATATTGAATTTTAAGCCAATTTTTTCACTCTCCTATTTCACTTTCATCAAGAGACTCTTTAATTCTTCTTTGCTTTCTGCCATAAGGGTCATGTCATCTGCATATCTGAGGTTATTGATATTTCTCCCAGCAATCTTGATTCCAGCTTGTGCTTCTATTTATATTGACATTACATATGCACATATTTATAATTAAATTTTTCAAATATATTATCTAGTTTCCCTAAGTTTTTAATCTATTTTTTTTGCTTTTGACATTTATCTAATACTGAAAGATATTTAATTACTTTAATTTTTAAAGTCTTCTTGCATTTGACTACAGTTTTTGCTTTGAGTATACTGAACTGCTATAAACAGAAATTTTACTATAATATTTTCTCTTTTAATTTGGACTTTTTCATTAAATTCCACTGCACAATGTTTTTACTGCCATTAACCTAAAATTCAACTTTCTGTGGCAACAGTGGTCTTCCTGGGTTGTTGGAGCAATAAAGAACCTGCCTGCCAGTGCAGGAGACATAAGAGACATAGGTTCAATCCGTGGGTTGGGAGGAACCCCTAGAGGAGGGTATGACAAACCATGTCAGTATTCTTGCCTAGAGAATCCCATGGACAGAGGATCCTGGCAGATTACAGTCAATAGTGTGGCAAAGAGTTGGACACGACTGAAGCGAACTAGCACACATGGTAATAATGTTTCTTCTTCCTTTCTGTTCCTGAGCCTGGTTTTTCTTCAACCAGATATTCATTTTCAGTTTTTCTCAATGTGTCATTTTAAGAATATTTCTTACAAACCACAAGCAGCTATGAGGTTTTACCCTAATCTTACTGCTCCTGTCTTCTAAAAGAATCATTCAGCATGTTCACATTTAGTGTAAAAATGTACATATTTGATTTTACTATCTTTATCCTATTCAGTTTTTGCAATTTCTTTTACTTTATGTTTCATCTTTTCCTTTTTTTTGTGGATATTTATATTTCCCCCTTGTTCATTTGGATGTTCTTGAGCGTAGCTATCTTTCCTTTCCCCAAATTCATTTATATCCCTGATCCAGACTGTTTCCTTACCACCCAGACCCTTACAAGATGAAATCTTTAGAATATATGCTCCCTACCCTCCTCCTATTCCAACTGTTGCTAATAATTTAGGATTTTTTTTTTTTAAGAGCAAACAGTTTCCAGTGGTCTTTATTAACAGGTACAGAGAGAAAAGCATTTGCTAGATCAGTAGTTGCATACCAGGGTCAGTTCAGTTCAGTCACTTAGTCGTGTCCAACTCTTTGTGACCCCATGGACTGCAGCACACCAGGCTTCCTTGTCCATCACCAACACCTGGTGCTTGCTCAAACTCATGTCCATTATGTTGGTGATGCCATCCAGTCATCTCATCCTTCGTCATCCCTTCTCCTCCTACCTTCAATCTTTCCCAGCATGAGGGTCTTTTCAAATGAGTCAGTTCTTTGCATCAGGTGGCCAAAGCATTGAAGTTTCAGCTTCAGCACTAGTCCTTCAAATAAATATTCAGGACTGATTTCCTCTAGGATTGACTGGCTTGATTTCCTTGCAGTAAATTTTTCCTTGCAGTACATAATTTCTGTTTCTGGCTTTATTTATCATTTTGCTTCCACATGCACATCGCTGTATCATTTTCCATTTAGAATTAACAATACATATGGCAAGATTCATTGCTCACCACAGTTTCCTTTCCACTTCATCTTCTGCTTTCAGAGGCTCCTGTTTTGACTCATTTGTCTTGAGTCTTTTCTCTAATGTTTTACTTGAAGGTAGTGCTTGGTGATGTATTTTCAGAACAAACTTCCCTGGTGACTCAGAAGGTAAAGAGTCTGCCTGCAATGAGGGAGACTTGGGTTTGATCCCTGGATCAGAAAGATCCCCAGGAGAAGGAAATGGCAACCCACTCCAGCATTCTTGCCTGGAAAATCCTATGGCCAAAGGAGCCTGGCAGGCTACAGTTCACAGGGTTGCAGAGTCAGACACAACTGAATGACTTCACTTCACTGCATACTTTAAAGTATCTTTTTTTTTCCCCACCATGATGCATAAAAAATCTTAGAGGCATATAGAATCTTTAGGTTGCAATTTTTTCTTTCAGTTGTCTAAATCCAACAGCATCTAGCCTGATAAATTCAAAGCCAGCAATCATCATTTTGTGAATCTATCTCATAGAACTGAAACTGTGTCTCTTACGTCTCCTGCATTGGCAGGCAGGTTCTTTACCACTAGTGCCACCAGGGAAGCCCTATTTCAAGAAAAAAAAAGCAACAGAGAATGAATATATATATATTATATATACACATGAATATATATACTTAAAGATTTTGATTGTGAAATTGATTACAGAGTCAGGGAAGAAGCTGGGAGCTAGGCTTCCTTAGAACCGAGAACTTTCAGATGTACAAGTTGGATTTAGAGTAGGCAAAGGACACAGAGATCAAATTGCCAACATTCATTGGCAAGGGAATTCCATAAAAACATCTTTGCTTCATTGACTACACTAAAGCCTTTGACTCTGGACCACAAGAAACTATGGAAAATTCTTAAAGAGATGTGGATACCAGAGTGTCTACTGAGAAACCTGTATGCAGATCAAGAAGCAACAGTTAGAACTGGACATGGAACAACAGACTGGTTCCAATTTGGGAAAGGAGTACATCAAGGCTGTAGATTGTAGCCCTGCTTATTTAACTTACATGCAGAATAAATCATGCAAAATGCTGGGCTGAATGACTCACAAGTTGGAATTGAGATGCCAGGAGAAATATCAACAACCTCAGCTATGCAGATATACCACTTTAATGGCAGAAAGTGAAGAGGAACTAAAGAGCCTCTTGATGAGGGTCAAAGAGAATAGTGAAGAAGCTGGCTTAAAACTCAATATTCAAAAAACTAAGATCATGACATCTGGTTCCATCACTTCATGGCAAATAGAAAAAGAAAAAGTAGAAGCAGTGGAATTATTCTTCAGAAATTTCCATTTAATTTCATGGTGGCCTCTTAACAGTTACTGTCTACAGATACTGTAGTATCTATTTTTACAGTATATACTAAATATCCACACACCCTATGGTATCATGACAGACAAAGCCAGAAAATACTTCATTCTTTCAACATTTTTCTAATTTTGCACATTTGCCTCCAGCAAAATGTCCCAGTGTTATCATGATTTGGCATTGTATTATACATTTCATCATATATTCCAATGATATCAGTTTTTTAATGTCAATATCTCTTATGAGTCTCTTACTTTAATTTTCATCTCATCTTAATTTCCATTAATGTCTCATCTCTTGCTTTAGAAAATGAGTGGCTGCCACAACCTTTTCTTCTCTGAAATCTTATTCCCTACATATAATTTCTAATATTACTTCTTTCAAAATACTCTCATGTTATTCCAGAGAAAAGTCAGCCAGATTTTTGCTGGGGAAAATCAACATTTTCTAAATACTCCCCAAAATAATATTGCCCTGGAGATAAGGTGGAAATTTTCCTTATCTAGAATGAGTGTTGCTGTAGTGAGAATGATGATTCTGAAGGCTACAGGCAGTGAGGCCTCAGGCTCCCTGGAGGCTCCAATTAATCAGGGGCAGTTCTGATGCTGCACTTGACAAAGGGAGTTGATTGACTTCCTTCACCAGGGCCCATAAATTTCAAGGGTAATCCCTTCCAGTCAACCCTAAACTCATTAGCAGCTGAATGACAGACAAAAATAGTGAAAACTCTTCAGACCAAAGATGATCTCTTGGAATATGAGAAACCGAGTATTATTTTCTGATTTGACTGTGGCTCAAGACGTATTCACTACAGTGTTGTTCATTCTTAGACATGGAAGGAAAACTAATAGTGATTACTTATTTTAATAACTACAATATATTGAGCATGAGTTAAATGACAGAAGCTGTAATAAATGCTTTACTTTTATTTCATTTAATCCTAACACTATTCTCTGGGGCAAATTTTTTTTTAATAATTTTCAGTGGAGTATAGTTCCTTTAAAATGCCATTTTATTAATAGTCTCTACTGTACAGCAAAGTGAATAAGCCAAATGTTTACATATATCCCCTCATTTTTGGATTTTCTTCACATTTAGGTCACCACAGAGTGCCAAGTAGAGTTCCCTGTGCTATACAGCAGGTTCTCATTAGTAATCTATTTTTTATATAGTCTAAATAGTGTATTTTTGTCAGTTCAAATCCATCCCATTCCCCTCTTTCACTGGGGCAAAATTTTTATTCCCACATTTTAGAAATGAATAAAATGAGGCTAAGGGAAGAAAATAACAGTAGATCTGACACCAAAGGCAGGTCTATCTGATTTCAAGTCCAATGCTCTTGAACACCACACAATGCTCTTTACCATTTACTGAGCTGATCCTGGTGATATTTAATCCTTAAAGTGATAAATATTATCCTTTCTACTTTAGAAATCTGAAAACTTGGTCTTGTGAAAGTTAACAATTGAGACAGTAAGTTGCAGAACTAAGATTAAAACATAGAATGACCTGACCCCAGTGTCTGTTCTTTTCACTATATTGTGCTGTTGATTATCAGCAGATCCTCCAAGATCTTAAGAGTTAATCTTATAAAATCAGAAAGAGATGTAATTAAAATTGCAGTAAAAGTCATTCTGGGATTCCAGTCCACAAGCTGGTTGCCATGCAAAGTGTTAGCGGTATTAATACATCAAACTGAACTATGTGGCTCCCACGGCAGCCAAATCCAAATGATGGCAGCAGATGCATTGGGCTATTATAAGTTGGCAGTAGTAGCTATTTTAATCCTACAACAAGCTCCTCCTGCTCTGACTCATGGCTCACCAAGCAATATTCTGATTTTAATTTGGTTTCCCATGTGGCCTTCCTATGGCAACACTACTTCCTCTGGCCTCTATGACAACTGTATGCCTTGTTTCAGTTTAACTACAAAGCAACATGGTAAACTGATCAGTTTCCATGTGAATTTAATAACATAAGTCTCCTGGAGTCAGTTACCTAACTGCCCAACATCAGGAGACCTACTCTAGTGATCTGACCTTACACTACAGGGATTCCACTAAGGTAAAGCCATCATGTAAATCACCCTAAAGAAGCTCCCCTGAGGCACACTGCTTGTGAGTTTGTCATCTCAATATGATCCTAAAACTAGAGCAAAAACAAATTCACCCATTACTGATCACTGTGGATGTACATACATGAGTAAATACATTCCTCTTTTAATTTCCCTCACTGAAATGTATTTCAGTGTTCTAATGCCAGAAAATAACTGTTATATTTAGATTCTCACAGATAAGCTCATTTTGTTATTCAGATATAAATATTTATAATGTATACATATGGCCTAATATAATCCATAAGCTACTGTTGCTAATTAGTTTATTGAGTTATATAATTCCCCATATTACGGTACATGTTTTCTGCTTGGTGATTAGCTGTGGCAAATATTACTATTTTGTTTTTCTTATTTAGCTGTGAAAATTGATGGAGAATGAACATTCTGTTTGGCTACTGTAGCCTTCTTGGGAATACAATCCAACAATACCTGTACTTCTTTTTTTCAAAATAGAATAGATTCCACAAGGCAATCCATTTCATCAGGATTTGCTTAATAAGTAAAGCAAAAATCCATGCCCACTTGTTCCAAACTATCAACTATGAAAGGATAAACTTTAATAAAAAGAAACATCATCAGTGTCATTACTAAGTAAAATCATTTCACTCTGAACTTGCTGGTGCTTCCTTTATAAACCAGGCAAAAGTTAATCTGATGCTCCACTAAGCATTTTTAATAATCTAAAATATTTTCCAACCTCATCTTTTGGAAGCTAATTTATTAATACACTGAAAAAAATTTCCTTTAATTAAGGGTATACTTACAGAAAATGACATCCAAACTGTAATCTGAAAAGACCAGTTCATTAGAAGTGTATCTAGAAGTACCAACCTCTTTCCTGGGTTTGTTTTTCCTAAATTCTTACTAGAAATGAAGTCCTACATATAAGTGAGAAGATACAAAATATAGCATCAAATTCTGTACTATCTAGTGAAGCCATTCTGACTTCTAAAATACTGAATAAAAACAATATTATTTCAGAAGTACATGATTTTAAGGATGGTTGAAACTAGGCCAAGTACCTTATATCAAAACATTCTGTGTTACTAGAGCAGGTGAAATTTTATCTAAATAAAATGAGCAAAGAGATCTGATTATAAGAAACCTTAACAAAAATTTAAAGCATAATTATCTAAAAAACCTTAACTCTCCCTCAATCCTGCAAGGCTTAAAATTGACATATATCATGGAAAAGAAAAATAATAAATAATTGCAATAAATACAATAAACCATATATTATAAAGTAGACAAATATCAATGTTTTCTCTCTGGGTTAATGCAAGCACTCCTAAACAATGAAGTCCAAACCAAATTTGTGAACATAAAGCATATTAATGGAGTTTGTGTTTATTTTAGGGGCTTATCAGGTGGCAGAGTGGTAAAGAATCCTTCTGCCAATGCAGGAGACATAGGATATGCCAGATTGATCCCTGGGTCAGGAAGATCCCCTTGAGGAGGGCATGGCAACCTGATCCAGTACTCTTACCTGGAAAAGCCCACGGATAGAAAAGCCTGGTGGGTTACAGTCTATGGGGGTACCAAAGAAGCGGACATGGCTGAGCACATATACACATGTATATAATAAGAGTCCCATGATGTTAAATCCAAATACCATTTTGTAAAGGTTAATATTTTTGACAAAAAGCCTCTAACAATCTTTCCATTCTTCCAGGCCTTGAGAAAGTTTGCAATGACTGTGTTAAAACGTTGCTTAAGGATAATATTTGACAGGTAAGATTTGCTTTTCTAGGTGTAAAGAAAGTCACAGTGCCGTCAACTCTTAAAGCCTTCTTAGGAGTCAGTGTATGAAGTGATATATTCAGCTTCTAACAACAACAGCAACAACAAAAAAAACAAATCACTCACCAGACAAAGCATGACTTTGAAAGAGTGCAAGCATTTTATCGCTTATTTCTGAAAGATTTCACATTACAGAATGCAAGTTAACTCCAGGAAGAAATGCTTCCTGTTGCTTTGTGCATTGCAGATTCCGCAATATCCTCTGAAGACACTGAAGTTTGCCGATGCCTTCTTTAAAGTGGGACCCTGCCACCTGACCCATGGCGGCAATGATCTGACCAGCCCAATGTCCAGTTACTGCTGTGCTGGCCCCATTTTGTGTGTGCTCAGTCTTGTTCATTATAGGACTTCCCTGGTGGATCAGATGGTAAAAGCATCTGCCTGCAATGGGGGAGACCCAGGTTTGATCCCTGGGTCGGGAAGATCCCCTGGAGAAGGAAACAGCAAACCACTCCAGTACTCTTGCCTGGAAAATCCCATGGACAGAGGAGCCTGGTAGCCTACAGTCCATGGGGTTGCAGAGTCGGACTTGACTGAGCGACTTCATTTTCACTTTCAGTCTTGTCCAACTCCATGACCCCATGGACTGTAACCCACCAGGCTCTTCTGTCCATAGGATTTCCCAGGCAAGAATACTTGAGTAGGCTGCGATTTCCTCTTCTAGGGGATCTTCCCTACCTAGGAATAGAACCAGCGTCTCCTGTGCCTCCTGCATTGCAGGTGGATTCTTTATTCTGAGCCACTCTATTAACACAGTCCAAAACACATTTGCTTTTCACAATCACATCACATTCCTGACTCCTGGTGACCTTACTGTCAGGTGAACTTTCTAGGTCCTGCTACTGTGAATCACTGCTAAGCCAGTGAAATCTCCTTTGATCTAATTTAGGGAAATAAAGAAACAAATAAAATGGTGAACTGCTCATTGCCAATCAGTTATTAGTGCTTTAAAAATCAAACCATTTTGAGTCACCAAAGTGGAGAAGGCTCTATTTACCCTAGAACTGTGAATTCCCAGGACAGTCATTATGTGCAAATGTACTCTGAAACTGCAGTTTCACTAGGTTTATGTCTGAGTGCCAATAATAAAATTAACGGTGATGGCTACAGTAAGCTGCTTTCAAAGATGAAAGACCTTCCAAAAGGAAGTTTCTGCTACCATTTATATGGCTGACTACCATCTAGCACATAAATACACAGAACACACAAAAGCAAGGACCTTTTATTCTTTCTGCTTTTGTTCAAGAAAATGGTTGAAGGAAAAAAGAAGAGAAAGTAGACCCAGTATGTTTCCGTGAGACAGGATGGAAGAAAAGTTTGTGTATTAATGCGTGGAAATTTCAAATTTAATCATTTCAAAATAATGATGCCACTATCATGCCATGGAAGTGTTTGATCTTCTGTGTAAATGGGAAAGGGTACAGATAACAATTCTAAACACTGGACAGTGATTGTTAATTTGTATGCAATATTCACACACCTATTTCATTCTCAGTTTTGCTCAGATCCTCTTCTGCTCTGTTTATAAAAGTTGGGCAGTTTAAATCTTGGTTATGTGTGATAGTATGCTGATGAATAAACATTAAGGACAATAGAGATATATATTTTATTTTATTGAACTATGAAGTCCAAACTAATATTAGTGATTTTGAAGTTTGGTTGTTTTTATTTTCTTCATTTTAAAATTTATTTCTTTTTTCAAAAAAGATAAAAATCAGTCTTAATTCAGCAAGTTAGGAGACAATCCTGCCTTGGAATGAAATGTAATATCTAACTTGTGTGCCAAACTTAAAGAACTTTTCATAATCTAAAGCTCTATAAATCTAAAGAAAATAAAGCTATATGCTTTGTTATTTCCAAAATTTTAGAGTTGCAGGAATGAAGAAAGTGGGCAGAAGCTTTTAATTAAAATTAAAATCAATAGAGAAAAACAGTAACAGAGATAGGAAGCAAATCAAGTTCTCTCTGCCTGTGAAATCTAGCACAACAAAAATCATTTGGCCTATAATTTTCCAGCTAATCTTTCCTATGCAACACCTAGTACAGACCCCATCCTTATTAACTGTACTGGCAGCCTCTTATTTATAAGCAGAATATGATCCAAGAGTTCATTTTTCCCTTAGAAACAATGCTAACAAATGGTTAGGTTTCTTGGCAATCACTTAAAATATGTATTTAGTGAGTAGCTGAATTATTTCAGCATTCCAGTTTTAAAATACAGTCACATATATTTGCAATACTAAAACTAAATGAAACCAAAATACAAATGTTTAACAATAATTTTTAAAATATAGCTTCAATTCTACTGTGAGCAGAGTAGTTTAATGAGAAGTGAAGGAGATAAATATGACATGTCTCTAGAGTCTGAAGCACCATCCACTGACTTTCAAAGGTGTTGAAGATGGCAACATATAATGTCACTTCACATATTAGGATACTCTAGTCCACCTCCAAGACTATTGCTGCTACTGCTGCTGCTGCTAAGTCGCTTCAGTCGTGTCAACTCTGTGCGACTCCATAGACGGCAGCCCACCAGACTCCGCCATCCCTGGGATTCTCCAGGCAAGAACACTGGAGTGGGTTGCCATTTCCTCCTCCAATGCATGAAAGTGAAAAGTGAAAGTGAAGTCACTCAGTTGTGCCCAACTCTTCACGACCCCATGGACTACAGCCTACCAGGCTCCTCCATCCATGGGATTTTCCAGGCAAGAATACTGGAGTGGGGTGTCATTGCCTTCTCCGTGCAAGACTATTACTGCATACTAAATATCGCTAGGACATTTTATTTTTGGTGGGTTTTTCTTTTTTTGGTGGTGGGGGTAATGGATGGGGTGTGTTCAGTAGGTCTCAGCTAACAAATTGAATGCTATAAAAGGGAAGGAAATCTGAAAAGAAAAATAGAAGACAATAATAAAATACAAAGACAGTTACTTGGAAACCCCTGGGGTAAAGAAGAGGGAAAAAGAAAAAGTGAAAGTAGCTCAAATGTGCCCAAATTTTTGTGACCCCATAGACTATATAGTCCATGGAATTCTCCAGGCCAGAATACTGGAGTGGGTAGCCTTTCTCTTCTCCAGGGGATCTTCCCAACCCAGGGATCAAACCCAGATCTCCCACACTGCAGGCAGATTCTTTACTAGCTGAGCCACAAGGGAAGTCCAAGAATGCTGGAGTGGGTAGCCTATTCCTTCCCCAGCAGATCTTCCCAACCCAGGAATCTAACCAGGGCCTCCTGCATTGCAGGTTGATTCTTTACCAACTGAACTATCAGGGAAAAAGAAAACAACAAGGTAAATGACTTCAGACAGACTTCACTGGCTCCTAAGTAGAGTTGTGAGTCCAGCCATCACAAATTGATCCCAGTTTCTTCCTATGATGCCAAGTTATGGACTCCAGTTTCTGAAAAGTCATTCCATATCAAACTATTATTACAAAATGAATGGGACATAAATAAAAACAATTATCTATTTTATTGGCATGCAACATGACACACTATAAAGCCATGCTATGGGGACATAGTTAATATGAACTAGACTAGCAGAGGCCTCCTCAAATATTATTCAACACGTATGTCCTAATCATCTGTTCCATGTTGGATATTGTTCTAGGCACTTTGGATATATGCATGGGTGCTCAGTTGTGCCTGACTCTGTGACCCCATGGACTATAACCCACCAAGCTCCTTTATCCATGGGATTTCTCAGGCAAGAATATTGGAATAGGTTGCCATTTCCTACTCCAACTCTGGATACATTAATGAACAAAAATGACATCTCTTGACTTGCCTGGTGGTCCAGTGGTTAAGAATCTGTCTTGCAATGCAGAAGACACAAGTTCAATCCTTGGCTGGTGAACTAAGATCCCCCATGCAGACAAGTAACTAGTGAACCTGCAAGCTTTAGAGCCCTTGTGCCACAACTAGAGAGGTCATGCCCTGCGATGAAAGATCCCACAGGCCACAACTAAGACACAAAGCAGTCAAATAATCTTTTTTTTTTTTTAAATGACATTTCTTCATGGAGACTCTTTTTTGTTGATCCCATGCTTTTCCCTTTTATCACTAAGATACTATAAAGGAGACCCGAACATCTTCCTGTAACCAGCAGAACCCTTTTCCTTCTGTAAGAATGTACTTTTGCAGGGTCCTGGCTTTCCCCAAAGCCCTCCTTCATCAGCTTTAAATATAAATTGCAAATACTTGCCTTTCCTTTCAATGATCTGAATAAAATTTTCTGAAAAAAATCTTGGCAATTTCTACAGCCATTCTTCAAATTTTCCCTTAAAACCGACTCTAGGCCAACAATTTCTCTTGGAAGTAATCACACCATTCCTGTATTGATTCAAGCACCTATGCTAAAATTCATCACTCGGTTTAGACTAAACTTTAGAGGCATATGTATTTTCCAACCAGGCATTCACAAAGTCACAAGTTTCCACCTTATTGCTCTGCCAATGCATGTTCTTGCCACTATTGGTTGAATTGACTTCATGCTTTCCTTCTTCAAATATTTTCCCTTGTTTTAAAAAATGATGCTCATACCCAAATGAGACAACCTGAACTTGGAGATTAATATTCCAGCCTTCATTTCTGAAGTAAGGTTTTTCTTCATTTTTGAGGGGATTTGCTATCTTATCTCCCAAAGTATAAGATCTCTGAGCACCACATCTTCTAAGACACAGGATAGAAGAATTTTATGTTAAAATTGGCCACAGATTTACAAGGAACTCTGAACAATGTTATTTGGCAGCCTGGAGGGGAAGGAAGTTTGGGGGAAAATGGATACATATTTATGTATGACTGCATCCCATCGCTGTTTACCTGAAATTACTACAACACTGCTGACTGGCTATAGCCCAATACAAAATTAAGTTAAAAAAATGGAGAAAGTACAGTAGACACAAAGAGCAATATGAAAGACCCACAGTTGTAATGGTGCACTCAGCCCACCCACTCACCTCTACAGCAACCCATGCCTCCTCTGGATCGAGATATTGCAGGCACAAACCAGAGATGCAGACTCACTCAGTCACCTTGGTGTTCATAGTCTGCTTTGGGGGTCTGGGAAAGGGAGGTCATTTTCTGGGGCTCCCATAATTTGAGATTATCAATCTCTGTTTAAAATAGAATGAATTGAATGCTAACTTCTGCAGTGGTATAAACTGCTCTAAGAGGTGAAAGGCAAAACAAACACAGAGGTGGGATGAAGAATGAGATTCAGGTATTTGAAACTGAGATTTTTATATCTCTGGCCTGAATGACTACCTGCATATCCTTCTCATCAGTTATACATAATTACTAAACATAATGAGTTACAGGTCTATAAAATGTAAATGACACTAAAATAATATTGGGTTGACCAAAAAGTTCATCTGGATTTTCCCATATGATGTTACAAGAATGAACTTCTTGGCCAACCCAGTACTAAGAGACCTCAGTTGGAATCACAGCAATTCGGAATAGTTTTAGACAACTTGTTCAAAGAGTGGATATTACAGACTAATGTCACTATTTTTAAAATGTATTTGGAACTTCTTTCACTGTATTGATTCATGTTTGCAAAAGGGATGTGTCAGAGCATATTACTATATTCATTTTTCTAAGTATTAGGTATATGGACTGCACATAGAGGCAGCATATTTTACACTTTTTACAAGTTACTTGCAGTAGTAAAGGTTGCTTCTTTCCTTTTGGTTCCTATAATCTCCTTTAAAAAAAATTCTTATAAATGTCTCAGTATCTCAGAAGAGTCATTCAGCAATGCATACTGCATAATTGGAATTGCTCCAGATATTTCATTTTCTTTCTTTTTTTTTTTTTTTTTTACTACTAAGTGTATTTTAAAATACTAGCATTTGTTTCCAAAACAAAATTTCAGAACTTTTCAAGATAACTGAAATTTGAAACTACCATCATTATCTTATTCACATAGACTCTTCTGTTACCTGGGAAGTGTGAGCATATTAGACGTGCAAATGATGAAAAAAATTTTTAAATGCTGACATGAGCTAAATTATTATAGGAATTCAGCAAAGATTAGTAAGCTTATACAATTATAAGTAACCTTATACAATTAGGGGCTTCAGTCCAATCATTGCCCCAAATAAAAGAAACTTTGTAGACTCTTTGAGAACCCATAGATTTTAGCCTGCCAGGCTCCTCTATCCATGAGATTTTCCAGGCAAGAATCCTGAAGTGGGTTTCCATTCCCTCTTCCAGGGGATCTTCCTGATCCTGGGAAGATCCTGCATCTCCTGCATCTCCCTCATTGGCAGGCAACTCTTTATCACTGTGCCACCTTGGAAGCCCTTATAGTCTTTCCTAAAGCATTAATAAAAACTGTTTAACTTTCATTTCAGGTTAATGGGCTCAGTTTGAAATATTTTTTTAATGGTAGAAATGACCTAAAAGTAATTCTCCAAATTCCAGGAACACTTACAATTAAGTATAAATTAAATATAACTGTATCACTAGTACTTTATCACCAATACTTTAATGAGGACAACCACTTACTTAGTCTCCTCTCCAAATGTGTCCCAAAAAAATGTTTCAAATGACACCTGGTACTCAAGGCCAGAGTGCAAGATATCCTTCTTTGATTTGCTTCTAGCTTAATTTTACAAATTCTGGTTTCTATGATTCTAATCCATTCATTTTAAATAAATTGTCACTTCAGGACTGCTTCCCTCTTCCTAATTCCATTCTTGATTTGATAGTTAGTACTCTGTATGATTCTCAGACAAAGAATATATAAATTTTATGTAACTATTCAAGATTTTTAAGAATTTTGATGCGGCACGATCCTCTACCCATCAGAACAAACTCTGGTCTTAAACATGAGGTGTTTTCATTAGTTCAGTTCAGTTGCTCAGTCATGTCTGACTGTGCGACTCCAGGCTTCCCTATCCATCACCAGCTCCCAGACTTTACTCTAACTCTTGTCCACTGAGTCAGTGATAACATCCAACCATCTCATGTTCTGTCGTCCCCTTCTCCTCCTGCCTTCAATCTTTCCCAGCATCAGGGTCTTCTTCACAACAGGTGGCCGAAGTACTGGAGTTTCAGCTTTAGCATCAGTCTTTGATTTGCTTCTGCAGCATGCTTCCCAATGCATATTCAGGACTGATTTCCTTTAGGGTGGACTGGTTGGATCTCCTTGCAGTCCAAGGGACTCTCAAGTGTCTTCTCCAACACCACAGTTCAAAAGCATCAATTCTTCAGCATTCAGCTTTCTTTATAGTCCAACTCTCACATCCATATATGACTACTGGAAAAACCATAGCCTTGACTAGATGGACCTTTGTTGGCAAAGTAATGTCTCTGCTTTTTAATATGCTGTCTAGGTTGGTCATAACTTTTCATACTGGTGTTTTCATACTGGTATATATTTGCAGGGCAGGAATAGAGATGCAGATGTAGAGAATAAGTGTGTGGACATGGAGAGTAGGGAAGGGAGGGTGTGATGAATCAGAAGATTGGGGTTGATATATATACATTATCATGTGTAAAGTAGATAGCTAGTGGGAACCTCTGTAGAGCACAATGAGATGTGCGATGAACTCAGTGGAATGGAGTGGGGAGTGAGAGGGAGGTCCAGGAGAACAGAGTATCAGAGAGGGTAAGCAACTCTCCCCAGTACACACAGCCAGCAAGTAACAGAAATTCCAGACTCTGGACCAGGCAGCCACAGCAAGAGAATGCATGCTTCACCATGGGCATAGAGGCTCTAAACAGAGATGCTGATTTGATGGCTGATATGGCAATGCCTGAATTCAAGCTCTTACATGTCTTTAAGCCCCAGTTGAAAGGCATAAGCAACCTGATCTTTAGTGACTATAACCCCAAGGCTGACACACTTTGATCATCTAATTAAAATATCCCCCTTTTCTAAGCAGAAGTAATAATTCTCAGTTATCTTTGTAATATGTAAGTTCTTTGAAATTATTCCTCTCAAAACTTTAGATTTAAACTCATTTAGTCCTCACAAAAGCCCTCCTTATACATGTACTAGTTCTACAGAGAGGTTAAATGACAGGCATAAAGTCATAGTAGATGGTAGAGCAGAGTCCACCCGTCTTACCACCACAAGTGTTTCCATGTATTCAGAAACTGATGAGAGGTTCAGAAGAAAATTGAGGGTTATATGAAGTGTTTGGGGATCTAACTTTATTTGGGTAAAAGGGGTTGACCAGTCATAGTTGAAGAATATTCCAGGCAGAAAGAACAAGTTGTCTGAAGGTTCTAAGGTAGGAAAGTGCTTGGTTCAATAAATGACCTCAAAGTAGACCCATGTAACTGCTATGTAGTGAGCAGAATAGGTAGGCAGCTGGAGGGGGAGGCAGGTCAGCATCGGAGGCTCTGTTTAGGATTTCAAAAGGAATCTGAAGAAGATTTTCACTTTTAGGGGAAAAGGTGCAGAGTGAAAACAGTGTTCAGTGTTTGTTTTGCAGGGAGATTTTATAGAGGTAAAATGCACCCAGAACATCAAAAGTGGCACCACCAGCTGCCTCCCAGGAACCACACAGCATCTTAGTACCACAACGCCATGGTTTTTTATTCATACACTGAAAGTAAGTTCACCTGTACCATTTTTCTAGGTTCCACATATAGGCATTAATATGAGATATTTGTTTTTGTCTTTCTGACTTATTCACTCTGTATGACAGACTCTAGATCCACCTACATCTCTACAAATGACATATGATTGGGAAGGGAGGGTGGAACAAACTGGGACATTAGAATTGACATAAATACACTAGCTAGGGTAAAATAGATAGCTAGTAGGAAGCTGTTAAATAGTCCAAGGAGCTCAGCTTGTTATTCTGTGATAATCAAGAGGGGAGGTGTGGGGTGGGAGGGTAGAGGGAGGCTCCAGTGGGAAGGAGTATATGTATACACACAGCTGCTTCATGTTATACAGCAGAAGCTAACAAAGCATTGTAAAGCATTTGTACTCCAAAAAAGGAGTGTGTTGGTGTGTGTGTGGGGGGGGGGGGGGGGCGGGGAACTCTATAGCTTAGGTGTAGTATCTGTGAGCATCTGTCTTTATCTCGATTTAGTTTGTGTATCTGTTAAGAAGATGTGTCCCTAAGGTAATTGTATCTTTATTGTTCAGTCACTAAGTCATGTCTATTTGCAACCCCATTGACTGCAGTACTCCAGGTTTCCCTGCTCTTCACTATCTCCTGGAGTTTGCCCAAACTCATGTCCATTGAGTTGGTGATGCCATCCAACCATCTCATCCTCTGTCACCCTCTTCTCACCCTGCCTTCAGTCTTTTCCAGCATCAGGGTCTTTTTGAATGTGTCGGCTCTTCGCATCAGGTGGCCAAAGGATTGGAGCTTCCAGCCTCAGCATCAGTCTTTCCAATGAATATACAGGGTTGATTTCCTTTAGGATTGACTAGTTTGATCTCCTTGCTGCCCAGGGGACTCTCAAGAGTCCTCCTATAACACAGTTGAAAACATCAATTCATCAACTCTCAGCCTTCTTTATGATTCAGCTCTCACATCCCATATATGACTGCTGGAAAAATCATAGCTTTGACCATTTAGACCTTTGTTGGCAAAATGGTGTCTCTGCTTTTTAATACACTATTTAGTTTCATCATAGCTTTCCTTCCTAAGAGCAAGTGTCTTTTAATTTCATGGCTACAGTCACCACCCACTGTGTTTCAGTTTTTAGTCCCTGAGCTGCAAACTAGAGTTGATAGCCATCTTGGTTTTGAAATCTGTCCACTTTGGCTTATCCTATAGCTAAAATGATGCAAAGAACTGACTCATTTGAAAAGACCCTGATGCTGGGAATGATTGAAGATGGAAGGAGAAGGGAACAACAGAGGGTGAGATGGTTGGATGGCATCACTGACTCAATGGATATGAGTTTGTGAAAACTCTAGGAGTTGGTGATGGACAGGGAGGCCTGGCATGCTGCATTCCATGGGGTCACAAGGAGTCGGACATGACTGAGTGACTGAATTGAACTGAACTGAAACTCATCAAAGCAATGGAAAAATCTCTAACCATTTAATCTGCAGATAAAATCCAGATTCCATGTCTCCTTTGACCCAAGGGCAGGATTTATAGCCTACCACAGCTTCCCTGAGAGTCCAGAGGTTGAGAATCTGCCTGCCAATACTGGGGGCATGGGTTTGATTCCTTCTCCTGGAAGATCCCATGTGCTGCAGAGCAACTGAGCCCATGCACCGCAACTGCTGAGCCTGTGCTCTGGAGCCTCATCACCTACACTCACTGAGGCTGCGCGACGCAACTGCTGAGCCTGTGCTCTGGAGCCTCATCAGCTACACTCACTGAGGCTGCGCGATGCAACTGCTGAGCCTGTGCTCTGGAGCCTCATCACCTACACTCACTGAGGCTGCGCGATGCAACTGCTGAGCCTGTGCTCTGGAGCCTCATCAGCTACACTCACTGAGGCTGCGTGATGCAACTGCTGAGCCTGTGCTCTGGAGCCTCATCACCTACACTCACTGAGGCTGCGCGATGCAACTGCTGAGCCTGTGCTCTGGAGCCTCATCAGCTACACTCACTGAGGCTGCGCGATGCAACTGCTGAGCCTGTGGACCCAGAGCCTGTGCTCTGCAACAGGAGAAGCCACCACAATGAGGAGCCCGAGCCCTGCAACTGAAGAGTAGCCCCCACTCTCTACTGAGCCCGTGCTCAGCCACAAGGAATGAGCATAGTCAAAACAAATAAATAGATATTTTTAAAGATTTAAAAAATAAGGTTCTTAAGAGCTTAAATTATAAAAATAATAATAATAAAATAAAGCCTACCACATAGGTCCAGCAGAGTTCATTTCTGAAGGAGAATCCTTTTATGTTCTAAGGTGATAATCTCTCACAATATATCCTGTAACCATCTACAATAAAACTAACTATTGAACAAGATACATAACATTTACTTCACTGTAATCCCAAGTTCAAAATATCTAAGAAAAACTCTAAGAATGGCAAGATAAGGTAAAATAGCATTACAACAAGATTACTTGAATAGGCTTCTCAGTGTACTAAAGAAAGCATTATGAAGACACGCCTAGGACCTGTAGCTGTGTGAGCTCACCTAGCTTCTAACTTCACCTTCATTATTTATAAAATTAGGGAGCTAGCATCCCACAAATAGCTCTGATCTCTAAAACTCAAATTTAGGATTATCTTTTGTAGCAAAGATAGCATAGCACACTGAATATTCCATGTGCCCTCATTCTTCGCCTCTTGCATTTAGGCAGGGCCATGTGACTGGTTTTGGTCCACATGATCTGAGCAGAGGTTGGCAAAGCATTGAAAAGCAGGTGTGAGTTCTCTTCTTATTTATAGGAAGCTTGGTTGTTGAAAGCTGAGATGCTGAGCCATAGGTCAGGGGAGACTGGACTAGCACCACCTGAAAGACAGGCTGCTGGAGAGTTACTTGACTTACAGCTGTCTTTACATGCGAAGAAGGAAAGGCTAAATGCTAAACCACTGATATTCTGTGTTTGCCTGATACTGAAGCATAAACTAATCCTAAGCTGTTTGCTGAACTATTAATCATCACGAAGAAATGTTTATGAAAGTCATAAGTGAAATAGGAACATATTCTGTCCAATGCAGAACTTGTTAAAATTCCTAAGTTTTAAATTCATCTAAACCTTTTAAAGTTTTATTTTATTTATTCATCACAAAATACAACTTTATGTTCTGTGTTAAAGATAGCAAAATCTTAAAAAAAAATTTCTCTGGAGCATTCCCAAACATCAAAGAGATATTTAAGCAACATTTTGAAAAGTTAACTGAAAATTAATTTTAAAAACACAGCATTTTGCACTTATCTTCTCCTTTAGAGTGAGTGAATTTAAACCATAAATGAAAAAGTGCTGACAAAATGCATTTTAGAGGATTATAAAAATATAAATTGGAAACAAATGTAGATTTTGAGTTGCAGTAAGACTCTGAGTAAATATTGGAATGCAAATGCATTTTTAAACCTGCCATATACCACTATTTTGAAGTTTTCTTAATTTAAAAAAATTGACATATAAATTAATAATTAAATATATTTAGATGCAAGAGATACTTAAAAATATGCTGAAAAGTCATAAAGTTTACTATTTATGTCTATTGTTTCTTATTTTTGTAATGTGAATACTATCTTTTAGGGAACTTCCCTTGTGGTCCAATGATTAAAAATGTGCATTCCAATGCAGGGAAAATGGGTTCAATACTTGGTTGGGGAACTAAGATCCCACAGGCCCAACTAAGCCCAAGCATTGCAACTAAGACCCAAGTGAGTGATAGTCACTCAGTCATGTCCAACTCTTTATGAAGCCATAGACTGTAGCCTACCAGGCTCCTCTATCTGTGGAATTCTCCAGGCAAGAATACTGGAGTGGGTTGCCATTTTCTTCCCTACAACTAAGACCTGACACAGCCAAATAAATAAATTATTGTTGTTGTTCAGTTGCTAAGTCATGTCCAACTCTTTGCAACCCCATGAACTGCAGCACACTAGGCTTCCCTGTCCTTCACTAGCTCCCAGAATTTGCTCAAACTGATGTCCACTGAATCAATGATGCCATCTAACCATCTCATCCTACATCATCCCCTTCTCCTCTTGCCCTCAATCTTTCCCAGTATTAGGGTCTTTTCCAGTGAGTCAGCTCTTTGCATCAGGTGGCCAATGTGTTGGAGCTTCAGCTTCAGGATCAGTCCTTCAGATAAATATTTAGGGTTGATTTCCTTTAGGATTGACTTGTTTGATCTTCTTGCTGACCAAGGGACTCTCAGGAGTCTCCTCCAGCACCACAGTTCAAAATAATCAATAATTTTAAAAGAAATACTATTTCTTAGGGAAAAAAAAAACTGCTCTTTTAATGAATTAAGTACCACAGGGACAGTACGGTTTATTTAGAACTAGGTCACAGAATGCATAGGATGCCATGTCCCAAATGTTAGATTCTCACCTCTATTACAATGTGACAGTTTTGAAAACAAGAAAGCACCCTGAAGTCCTGGTAGAAAGAGAACAAGGGAAGAAATTTTTAAGGTAAAACAAAAATGCCTGACAGTATTCCTGGTCACACTGAATACTCTATATTGTGGCTGAAGCTTTATTGGCAATCATTACGAGGCAGTTGTTCTTTCTTCTCTACTTGGTTTGATTGATGATACAAGATTCCCTACCAACTTTGGGAGGTGTATTGAGAATTATTCAATAGTAGACAGAATGAAAACCATTTGTTAGCAAAGTAAGAATAAATTAAAGAGGGCTTTCTATAATTTGTAAGAACTAACCAGTGAAGAAAAGAGACAGTGTATGGGCCAGAGCAGCATTACTACAAAGATAAGGCAAGAGAAAAAGCACTGTGATGAAGGCAGGATAAATGATGGAGCTTAAGTAGCTTTATTCATTCCTGCTTACCCAAGTAAAAGAGCTGAGCCAGATCCTGGAGTCCATTTATTTATGTATTTGCCCTTTATGTTTTGTCATTGTTGCTTAAATTGGGGTCTGATTGTTTTATGATGTTGCATCGGTTCCTATTGTACCACAAAGTGAATCAGCTATATGTATACATATATCCCCTCCTTCTGGAACCTCCCTCCCACCTCCAAAGAATCCTATCCATATAGGTCACCACAGTGATACAGATGAACCTACTTGCAGGGCAGGAATGGGGACACGGGTATAGAGAACGGATGTGTGGATATGCAGAGGGAATAAATTGGGAAATTTGTGTGGACATATGTGCACTGCCGTGTGTAACACAGACAGCTAATGAGGACTGACTGTACAGTGCAAGTAGCACAGTTCAGTGCTCTGGAGCCTATGTTCTTAATCCAGGGAGTCTTGAGAGAGTATCCATGGGAAATTCAGGGGACATTAAATCTCCAGATTTGAAGATAAATAAATGAATGCATATATGTTTATTTTTCCTAGGGAGAGGAACATAATTTTAATCATGTTTTCAAAGTTTAAGATCCATTCAATCTAAACTAGATAATTTGTTATAGTCTGACATCAGGCTCAGAGAAGCGCTCAAGGGAAGCAAAGCAATTATGGCAGTTGCATCTGAAAGTGGTCCATTATCCAGAGCCAGCAGGGGACAGTGCAAGGTTAGTTGCACTGCAACTGCAGTGGGGGTCACTATAGCAGGGGTGAGGCCTTACACCCCCATTCCACCAGATGAAATCTCAGCAGTCCTTCAGGTCCAAATCAAACAACCCCAACTCCTGATGAACTCCCTGTAGGAGTTCACGATGTACCAAGAGAAAGGCACATGCATGCCATATATTTATAAGAAAAATCAATATAATAATTTTGAATCTGTCCAAAAGAATGAGTTATTAGGGAGACTGAAACCCTTGTGCACTGTTGATAGAAATATAAAATAGTGTGGCCACTATGGAAAAAAGTATTGTAGTTCCTCAAAAAAATTGAAAATAGAATTGCTATAAACCAACAATTTCACTTCTGGGTACACATCTGAAAGATTTAAAAGCAGGGTCTCAAAGATATTTTTGTACAACCATGCTTATTGCAATTCTATTTACAGTAGTGAAAAGATGGAAGCAACTCAAATGATGAATGGATAAGCAAAATGTCTATACATACAATGGAATATTATTTAGCCTTAAAAAGGAAGGAAATTTTGACACAGGCTACAACATGGATGGACTTTGAGGACATTTTATTAAGTGAAATAAGCCAGTCACAAAAAGGACAAATATTAGATAATTCCACTACATATGAGAAACCTGCTGCTGCTGCTGCTAAGTCACTTCAGTTGTGTCCGACTCTGTACGACCCCATAGATGGCAGCCCCCCAGGCTCCCCCGTCCCTGGGATTCTCCAAGCAAGAACACTGGAGTGGGTTGCCATTTCCTTCTCCAATGAGAAACCTAGAGTAGCTTAATTCATAGTGACAGGAAGTAGAATTGTGGTTGCCATGGGTTCAAGGTAGGCAGGAATGGGAAGTTGTTGCTTAATGGGTAGAGTCAGTTTTGGATGAAAAAGAGCATTTTGGGGGTTGGTTGCACAATAATTTGAATATGCTTAATATTGTTAACTCTATGGTTAAGATGATAAATTTTGTTATGTGTATTTTTTAAAAATAATGTGTATTAATTTTTTTAATTAAAGAAAAAATCATGAGTTACTCATACCTATTGATCTAAAGGAATTTCATATCATATTATTAAGTGCTACAAGCTAGTAACAAAATATTAAGTATCTCACAATCCCATTTTTGGCAAACAAATGTAAATTTTAAATGCATTAATTCAAATTTATACAATGTCAAAGGAAGGTATGTAATGATACACATCAATCTATTAAGTTATTTCCAGCAGACAATGGTAAGATTAACTTTTCCTTTTTAACAGTGAAAATTGATTTCAATACTTAAAAATAAAAGTTACCGAAGAAGTGACACAATGTGATAAGAAATCAAGTAGATGTGGACAGAAAAATTTATGTGAGATGGAGATGGGAGAAAGTTTCTGGAGCTGGGGTATTTCTGAAAGGCTTCATACCTAGATTCATGTAAAAGCTGAATTTTGAACTCATAGTGTCTAAGGGAGACAATCCAGATCCAGAACGAACAAAAGTCGAAAGCACATGACTTACAGTTAATCCTTGTTGAGAACTCTACTCAATATTCTGAATAACTTATATGGGAAAAGAATCTGGAAAAGAGTGGCTGTATGTATATGTATAACTGAATCACTTTGCTGTACACCTGAAATTAGCCCACCTAAATTTAATTGTAAATCAACTATACTTCAATATGGAATAAAATTTCAGCAAAAAGAAGGCATGGTTGACAAAAATAGTATCTGTTGTTATTGTTATTGCTGTTGTTCTTGTCAAAATGATTCCATTAATGTCAGTTGTTCCCTATTCATCTCATGACTTTTATGACCAGTATCAGATGGTTATGCAACTATGGCTAACATTTTAATGACATTGATTAGAATTCATAACTTTAAATGTTTAACTTCTAAACATGCTTTTCTTATTTAACAATACACCATGAACATCCTTCCAGGACTATCAAGATTTAACTTATTCTTTTTGATAAATATACATTTAAAAACATTATTCATAAGTGCAAGAAATAAAAATCAATAAGCATTCAATTTAAGAAGTTAAAAGTAACATAATTAGCTTAAAAAAACAGAAGGAAAGTAATAACTTTAACATTTTATGGAATTAACACACAAACTCAAGATGAGTGGGAAATTTAACCAGCATAAGAGAGGACTTTGCAAAATACTATCTAAAAGCATTTAAAATTCAAGTCAAATAGAAGATTTTTTTTTAGGAAACCACAAATTTCTTAAATTGATCCCAAAAGATAGAGAAAACCAAAATAGATCAAATGCCATGTGAGAAACTGAAAAGCTTAAGAAAGGGAAAAACTCAAATTGCTCAAAATTCACAGAGGTCATTAAAATGAGAAGATGCAATTTATGTAGAGAGATAACACACAACCTAAACTCTCTGTTCCTAGTATTTGACATTTGTTTAGTTATGAGATAGCCATTGATTCAGAGAAGTTTAAGGATGTGTTTAGAAGGAAAACCAACTGAGAAAAGTTGTTCTCTACCTACTTTTAATCATGTATGCCAACCCTCTTAGACTGGCTTGACTAAGATCCTGACTAGTTGTCAGTCCCTGTCTACAAGAGAAACCCTAAGAAGCCCTAAATATGGGCAGAGATGTTCTGTACCATGAGACCCTTACTAATTGGATACAGGATGAAATTCTGATGAAAAGAAACTCAACATATAATCTGACCAATAGTCTACAAAATTTTATTTGGTCAATTACAAATGCTTTAGAAATTTTACTAGTAGCAAACGAAAAACCAGTTGTTCAGTGAATCATAGAAGCAACTGCAGATAGAAGTAGCCAAATCATCTTAATAATGGGATAATATTAATGGTATAGAAACATAACAGATCCCCAAACTCAGCTGCTGGAAAGGACACAAGATAATCCACCCAGAGTGGCTTTGGATCTTAATAGCTTCTCAGTACCCATCCCTCTCCAAAAGCCTGGGTAGACTAGGATTCCTGTCCTTCTGATGAGGTCCAATGGATTAGATTTTCTTAGCTCCCTAAAAGGCATACCAGCATAGCTGGAATTCCTGTCCTTGTCATTTCCACATCCATCCAGAGAGTAAATCCCTACCCCCAACCACTCTACCACTTATTTGAGAAAGTTTCTGTTATAGGATCTGGCCTAAAAACAAACCATCCTCCAAAAACATTTTGAATTCCTGGACTGGTGGCATGATTTACCACTTTGAGAAGTTGAAAGGAATTGATCTTTTTCTAAAGCTGAAAAGGCTGTGGGAAAATTTATTAATGGTATTCAAGAATATGATAGATTCTTACACAGGTGGTACCAACCAGCTGCTCTCCATCTCTGCTGAGAGCAGAACAAAGGGAAACGGTGTTAAGTTGCAAAATTAGGGATTTTGTCAATTTAATAAATCACCCAGTCCTCATTCTCTCATCTCCCACTCCCTGTCCCTGTTGTTAACCTTTTCAGCAAAGAGTTCATTACTAGGCATTTCATTTTCAATTCCATTTATTTCTAACTAGGAGGACCTGGGCAGCCCTGCTCTTTGATTTATGGATGTACAGTGTACTGCACAAGTCCTTCTAAAATCTGCTTCTATGATGAAGCATTGCTTGTCAAAAACACTATGCCGAGCAGCAGAATGAGGACAGATGCTGACATGCTTTTCAATTCCAATCACAGCGAGTCTCTGACACCAAATAACACAGAGCCACACAATTTCTTAACATGATTTTGTCTATTTACCACCGAACAGCATGGCCACAAGACACTTGACTTTTCATTCTAGGGCAGCCCTGACAGCTAGGAGTCTGAGTATTATAAGGAGGAATTTAATTCTGCGAAATGAACCTAGAGTATTGAAACAAAGAGATTTGTCAGAGTCTCGGGGCCAATGAATAAATGGAAGATATGAGTTTGAGCAAGTTCCAGGAGTTGGTGATGGACAAGAAAGCCTGCTGTGCTGCAGTCCCTGGGGTCGCAAAGAGTAGGACATGACTGAGTGACCGAACTGAACTGAACCTGAGGACTCTGTCCTTGGAGAGGAGATTCTGCTTAGTAGAGACAGTAATGTAGACAATAGCATGACTCAACAGTGACACCAAATTGAGATGTGCTAAGGATCTGAAGACTCATCTCCTCTGTATGGAGCCCTCCAGGTACCCAAAAGAGCAGGCTTCTGTTAGATGTTGAGAAAGTTGTCTGTTGATGTACCTAGAGCAATCAAACAAGACAACATGGTTTCACCGAGAGGTAGCCAATAGCAAAAATAAGAACTTAAAAGTTCACAGTGGAACATTTTACTATGTTTATATAGAAAGAAAACTGCATGGAATATTCCATACAATAAGGAGAAAAAATGGTACCTTAGCCCACAGCAATGTCACGCCTCATCAAATTCAAGAGAAGTGGCTTCCACTTTACATGAGGCTTTTGATTTCCTCAATTTGATTGTTCCCCTAGGATAAAAACTGCTCTCAGTGAAATAACATCAGTCTTCCTGCAGCCCTGACACCAGATAACTGCCCATACATTACTCAGCACAACAAAATACGCTTGTGCCCTTTACAAATACTATCAGCATCTTAGTACCACCTCATTCATTTGGCTTTGATTTTGCCATTTTCCCAGATTGTGAGAAGCAAAGCCGTCCAGTGTATTTATGGCTGTACCATTGCTATTTGCAGTAAATAAGCACACTCCCTGAAAGGCACGTACAAAGAAGGTAACAGAGGCCATGTGAGGGGGCAACTCTCTTTACAGGACTTATATTATATTGGAAGTATGACATCTTAAGCTTAGCGGTGTAACTTTGACTTTTGAGTGTGAGGGCATCAGGATAAAAAGATGACCATAAAAAGACATAGCATCTTTCTCTCACTATTTATAATCATTGTATTGAAAATGATAATAAGCAAGCACTTTATTTGTTTTTTTTGAGAGCATATTATTTTGGAGGAATAAGCAAGCACTTTAAAATTTGCTTTTACTATTTAAACCTGTATAGCCATTCCTTCAATATGTGTGTGTACAGGCATACATACATATATATATATATGTGTGTGTGTGTGTGTGTGTGTGTGTGTGTGTGCACACATGTAGCATATAAGAATACATGTAGTATATACATATAAGATATATATATATAATCATTATCATTTTATTGTTTTTTATTTCAGCTTTTTAAAGTATTTTACCCCATCAGTCGTTATAGATCTATACATTTGAAAGGGATCTAGAGGATGGAGTAACAGACTGATCAGTCAAAATAAAGCAATAAAGTAATGTCTGATTCCATAAAACACAAATGTCTCATTCTTTGCATCACAGCTTATATTTATTACCTGCTATAGTTAATGCCTTTGGAAGAATCAAAAGATATGAAAACTAGTGTTTGACCCTCAAACTCTGAAATTCAACTGGGTGATAAGCTGGACTCATTTGAAATGTAACTCAAAATATGCCCAGTCCAGAAGCTGAATAATGCCTGCACATTGTCTGACTCTGAAACTGCTTGAGAGACTTCATGGAATATTTGGTCAAATTTTGCTATCTTTTTAAACCATCAGATAAATGTTTTAGACTTACAAAAGAAATGCCCATGTTTCTAGGTCATGCCACTGACGTTAGTCTGGAGAGCTCATAAATTATTCCTCAGAGCCTTTAAAGGTGACAGGTTGTATATTTGCTTACTTTGTCCAACACTTCTCTCCAGCCTCATAGCCACTTTCTCAATTTGGCAAATTATTTTTCTCCAGCCATTCGAGTTGACAGGTAGGAGAAGGGGGTTGAGAAAGACTGGTGGCCCAATTATCCCAGTGACCAAACTTCTAAAACTCTGGAGTCTAGTAAGAAAGCGTATAAATACAAGACATTCTCCTTGCTTATATGAAGGAACATCATTATGTCCTCTAGACATATATTTAATGAGATAGTTTAAATACTTCAGAAAGAAAGAGACTTGATTACTACAGTGGTTGACAGAGTTAAGAGCTCACTTATTGTGGTTTATGTATCTAAAATGCGCTTTTGCATATAAGAATGGAAATCTGCTGGCTGATAAACTCTGTTAAAAGGAAGATTCTATCATATATTTAAATCCCTTTGAGGATACTGAGTGTTCCATATGATAACTATTATAATTATAAGCATTTGTCAAGACAGTTTAAAACACTCTTACCACAAAAAGCTTGATTATAACAGTGGGCTGATATGGTTAGAGGTTCTATCAGAGTGATTGTGTGTAAGAGCCTACATTGTATATGTGTAAAATAGAAGAATGGTTTTTGTGCTCTACTCTAAAAGTCTAGAGGGAAAAAAATCTCCATTTGGGATGAAAGCACCCCAAGGAAGGATGCAGGGGAGTGGGAGGGCTCAGACATGGGGTTTGAGGTTCAGGCTGCACCCTCGTTATTAAAGACTTATGGAGGTAATAATATATCTGTGGCACTGGAAAAGGCAGTCACAGATTTTCATATTGTTTCAAATTGCTGACACAACAGATCTGGAGGGTTTTGAGACCAGCTCAACATAGCTAGATGTTGTTAATTATGAATAATTAATATATGTTGCAAATAGCTTCACATTTATATTCATATTAATAATTCAGTAAACCCAATGAGTTTCTAGACCTAGACTAAATTGAATTGTTGCAATCACTCCAAGAGATCCCCTAATCTATTTGATTCCAACTCCAAATCACAATTTAAAACCCCTTGGAATCTATTCAATTTCATAGAATGGTTGCATTGGAAATTGTGTTTAACAAATGGCCATTTTATTTGACCTTCTGAATGTTTCCTTGAGCAAAAAGAGCAGCAAAACAATGCAATCATACAAATTTAATGAAGTGTTTATGTACCAAAAATTTAAAACAATGTAATTTGATATATGCAGCAAATTTATGAAGAAAAATAATGATTTTAACAGACAACCTTGCAGTTTTAAGAGCTATGAAATGATGCTTCTTTTTCTAAAAAGTATTAGAAGCTCTCAGAGAACTAAAACTTTCAAGAGCTGAAGGAAGTAAATAATTCAAGGAGTATGATATCACTTCAGGAAACACTGAAGTTCAACTTAATAAGAAGCTACATCACCTCTCCACACCAATTTTTTATCCAGAGGGGAAAATAGTACAGAGACAAATCATTATACTGCCATCCATTCTCTAGGTACTGCATTTTCAAAATTCATCAGCTGATAAAATAGGATGGAAGATTCTTAATGTCATTTTTTTCTGAAAAATTAAGTAGTTACTGAAGAAACAAATGAGAAATTTTGTAGTTGAAACTCTACCAGAATTTTCAGGCTTGAAGCCTCCAGAAAGATAGGTACCAATTCTTCCAGCTTCCTGGAAAGACATCCAAAATGTCATCCAAACCATTGCCCCAGCAAGGTTTTTATTATGACCTTATTTTTTATTGCATCATTATATTACAGAATTTTTTTTAATTATTACATTATATTCTCTTGTTACACCATTACATTGCTTTATTGTTACTCTTATTACCTTTTGTATGTGCCTAACTTGTCTCCAAGGCTAGTACATCCTAAAATTCCCCACAGAGCACACATAGAAAATGATGTGTATGTCCCACCTGGTGTAATTGAAGGTGCCTGGGTTCCCTATGAGCTGGGGATCTCTAGCTAAGCTTACCTGTGGCCTGTTTATCACACGAGAAATTTCTACACTAGATTCTGAGCACATTAAGAATAGGACATTCTTCTTCAAGTCCACAGCTCCTAAAACAGGGCCCTCAATAAGAACATGTTAAAAAAATAAATTAAAACATTTCTTAAGATGGTTAAAAGTCTTTCACAGCCCTAATTTAAAACAGGTTCTATATTATCTCCAGCCACTAGTCTCCACTTGTACCTCATCCTAGTCTCAAAAGGATTCAAATATAGGTTCACGTTCCAGTCTTGAACTTCTTACTTGCTACACAGTAAAGATTCAACAAAAAGTCCTGAGTAAGTTGTCTTCAATAGAGCAATGCCAGAGTGTTGCTGCACAGGAAATCCATAATCTTCCCACACACACTCTCAGAGACCTAAAACCTAAGCCAGATGCTTCCCTCCTGCCCCTACATTCAATCTAGGCTCCTGTCAATCTAGTCTCCATCCATTCAGTTCTCTCCATGTCTACAGTCATCAGATTGTCATCATCCTCACTTAGACAGTAGCCATACCCTCCTAATCTCTTTCAAAGTTTTCAACTGCCTTTCTTCACTCAGCAGCCTAAAAGAGCTGATATGATAACCTCACCTAAAATTTGTCACCACTTTCCATGTTAAATACCCAGAACTCACAATACTATCCCAACATATACTAAGATCTTAATGAATTAATAACATATATTAGTTATCCATGAAATAGTTTATTAATTTGGGAATACCTTAATGATTAATCATTATATTTGGGAATCTGAAACATAAAATATAAATTTATGACTTAGAAGTTCTTAGGCGTTATCTATTCTGATAAAAGAATTGAGAGTGATCTGGGAGTTAATAGAAAGCAGAAAAAAAGTCAAAAACAGAATCTTGGGAAATATCAAGATTTTAAAAATCAGTCAGGTAGTCATAAATAATTACATACACAATGTGAACATAAAAAATATGAGGTACTTGAAGGCAAATCAATATTTTAAAACATTAGGTAATATTGAGAAACACATAATCAAAAACATATATGACACACACAGAGCCTGGAAAGAGATCAATCAAAATGTTACCTAGTTGTGTTCAGTGAGTATACATATTGGTAGCAATGTATTGTGACTATAAGGAATATAGCTGTATTCTTTCTAAATTCCAATTTTATGGAATCTAATTTAATCATATTTTTAAAAACTAACAATAGCATATCATGATCTCTTTCAAAGAGTTTCTTCCTTTAGAAGTCCAAAGGGCAAATCTCTCTTCTTAACTTGGAGAGAGTCCCTTCCACCTTGAAGAGAGTCCCTTCCACCTTGACCCCTATGATGGCCTTCACCACTGCTCCTTGCCCATTTCAACCCTCTCTACTACACACACTTGGATTCAGATACTCTAAATCAAATGCCAAACCCATTCAGTGCATGAGCTCTACTTATCACTTCTATTTCAGAAGACATTTCAAACTTGTGTCCACAATTTCAGTTTTCTATCTGCTGCACATAGCAAAGCAAGAGAAGTCCAAGGATATTTACATTTGAAAACTGGGAACTCCTTTATATATCATCACTTCCCAGGTGCTGGTGAGGAGATCTGTTTGGTAATGCCAAAGTTGTCAATTAGACTCTCCAGGGACCAGATAAGAGACATGAAACTAGAGAAGAAAATGACCAAATGTATTCAGATGTGGACTCAGAGGATCAGTATAAACTGAAAAGAATTGTGGAAACATTGCAAAGGACATAGATTCATGGACAATAAACATTAAGAGTCCTCTTGAAAGTCTATGCATAAGGTATCATTAAGACTATAGTACTTGTCATTTTTAAGTAAAGATGCTGCTTTAAGAGGATGAATACAGTAATAAATAAATGAAATGTTATCTCCAATAGTCTTGCCTGGTGAATCCCATGGACAGAGGAGCCTTGCAGTCTACAGTCCGCAAGATGGCAAACAGTTGGACATGATTAAGAACTAACACTTTCACTTTCACTGCTTTAAGAGGATGAATGCAGTAATAAATAAATCAAATGTTATTTCTACTTTTATCATTTCATGTTTTACCTCCACACAGTCAAGATTATTACATTACATACCATAAGGTATTTCTTAGCCCGTTGTAACATGTAACATCATGTTACCCTATGCTAATAGGGTTGGATGCACCCTGAATGAAAAAAACTTTAACTGAAGTGCTTCTTCAATTTCATGGAGAAAGTTTCATTCTAAAAACTGTGTTAATGCATCTAGTACAAACTTGTCTAAAATGTTTTTATTTTTATTTTAATCTGATAGAGAAAACCAAGCCTGGAGCTTTCATTATATATTCAAAACGTTGAGATTCTTTGGGTTTTTGTAAACCATATTTTTAAATATTTGGGGTTTAATTTTTTCTGGGATGAAAAAAAATTAGCATAAATAAATAGCAATGCAAATGTCCTATTAGGTGAAATCAATTGGTTATGTTTTTGTTGGAAAATGAGAGCAGACTCTCCCTTCTGGATGTTGCTTAACTGTGTGAAAATACAGTGATCTCTATGGCTTCCCACAAATCTCTAATATTATGATGCTAAATAAGATTCTGTTACCATCTCCCCTTCCACCACCACCCACAGCTCTTTATTGGCTTAATGCTTTCCCAATGATGCTGTTTTTCATTTTTAAAGTCTTTAGGTCTTGTTCTTATTCAGAGCAATAACTTACATAAATGTATCATCTACTTCCTTGCCAATTGTTATGGGTTGAATTGTAACTCCCCCCAAAACCTAACTCCCAGTATCTCAAAATACAACCTTATTTGGAAGTGAGGTAATTGAAGACATAACTAAAATGAGGCATCAGAGTGGGCTCTAATCAAATGTGACTGGTGTCCGTATATAAAAAGGAAATTTGAATACAGGTTCAAGCATGCACAGAGAGGAGAAAGTGTGAAGAGACACAGGAAGAGGAAGTCTGCAAGAGAACCTTCCCTCATAACTCTTGGAAGAAGCTATACCTGTTGATACCTTGAATTTCTAGCCTCCGTAATTATGAGACAAAACATTTCTGTTGTTTAAGTCACCTAGTTTGAGTGCCTTGTTATGGCATCCCTTGTAAACTAATAAACTGTTTTTAAGTATCATACCATTTCCTAGTTGTTTCTAGAATTCTAGAATTTCACTCAAGCCACCTTACATTCAGTATTCAAGTCATTTTCCCATATCAAAGTTTCCTTATTTTTCAAATACATGCTTCTGTAGAAATACTTTCTTTCCTCAGTTCTCCCTTCTGATTCCCCAGCTTTTATTTGAAAAGTTCATTTCTGAATATTTTTCACTTCCATTTTCTTTAGAGGTAAGATTCAGAACTAATTGCAAAAGCTTATGTATTGGTGCAAGAGTAAATCACTTACTGAGCCTCAGTTTCCTCATTTGCAAAAGGCATTAAAAGTACCACAGGATTGTTTTGAGGACTAAACAAAATAGCATGTATAAAAATGTTTGAATGAGTACCAATGTTTCTCTCTCATTTTTGTGGCCTCTCTGATGTTTTACAGAATTGTAATAACTTTTTTTGTCACCACAAACTTCAGGTAGAAGTCTCCAGGAGGAGAAGTTAGTAAAGACTCTCAAATCTTTATCCTGGGTCATCACTGATGCCCCAGGGTCATCATCATGTAAAATTTGGCTTGTTTCATTTTTTCTTATTCTACAACATTCATACATCCTTGGTGAAGTTCATCTTTGTGTCCTGACCTCACACACAAGCAGGAAAGACTTTTCTGCAGTTTATCCTTATCAGCTTGACATTTAATTACCCAGAGAAGCTTAGTGTCATCTGTGAACTTGAAGATTTTACTGGGCACTTCATCTTACCAATCACTTATAAAAACCTTAAATGAAGCCAGTCTGACAATAAACCCTGAATCAGAGCCTCCAAACCCAAGTGCTGGGAATGACTTACAGATGGGCTGAGGTGCAAATACTTTGGGAACAGTCTTTTCCACAGAAAGGAGCAGACAGGGAGAAAATTATCATCTTCTATAGGTTGTATATAAGAGAAATTGTGAAATGACACTTTTTTAGAGGTAACTTCTGATAAGAGCATCATCTTCATAAAAGTAGTTGCTTGTGCCCTTGTCTTTTCCCCATGGATAAACTGGATTCCAGCCATGAAGGCATATTCCCCTGAATTTCCAGGCTATTTGCTGTGTGTGTTTTTGTGTGTCTGTGCCTTCTATGATTGTTTTTAATGGACTGACTTCAGCATAGATGATTTTCAGATGTGTTGCAGTCATGGCAACTGAGAGTCACAGGGAAGGTGAAATTCAATGTGATGTGAAGAAATCAGTCACATGAATAAATAAATGAGAAGTGAAGGCCAAAGAACTCATATAAGGTATCACTGTCAGATTGCAACAGATGAAAACATTTTATGTTCCTCATGTGGAACTGTATTTTTATGGTGCCTATATACATTCAGAAGCCTTGTAAATAATACCTTTATTTTCTATCTAGTGGGTATTCCCTTGGGCCATTCCAAAAAGGTCATCTCAATTAATGAGTACTTTGTTTTACTTAAGTCTGGCCACAGCAAACTTTTGGAAAGATAAAGAATTTCTGCTCAGATAAGGACTCTTCCTTCCAAAGATCATGGGGTAAATAGGAGACCAGGAGGGAGTTATTTAGCGGGAGGAGTAGGAATTTCCAGCGAAAATGTGGAGAGGGAGCAAACCCCAGCAAGACTGGGGCGTCTGTCTGAAACCTAGCTGCCTGGCCAGAGGAGTGACAGGAATGGCGGGATTCGCTCAACAGCTTGGCACCTAAACCTCCCGTAGAAAAAGGTCAGCTTGTAAGCGGCTCCATAAACAAGTAGAAACATGAAACAGCAATAGTGAGATAGTGGGCGGGGTGGGGGGGTGGAGAGAACAGAAATGAAAGCAAGAGTGAAAGTAACAGGCGGTGAAAGAAAGCCCTAGGCAAGACAATCCAATTCCTGTCTTACAGTAACATCTGTTCCTACATGAAGACAACTTCTAAATATGCCAATGGCAAAATTCTGTTTGAAATTTTAAAACCTTATGTGCTTATTGTCTATCTTCACACACACATACACACACATTCACCATCCTAGTAGATATCTATTCTGCATATATAGATGTAAGAGCTATTTGGAAAGCTAAATTTTGGTGCATATTTTGCTATTACTGTTTTAACATTGTGTCATATATGACAAATTCAAACAGATGACTTCTATGGGGTAGAATTCAAGGGGAAAGAAGATTAAAGAGATAAGGCAATGTCAAATAACTTGTGAAATGATGTTCTTATCCTATAAGTCTGGCATATGTCTAACTGAATTCTTCTTTGATTGCCATTGTGGGGGTCTTTGAGATTTCTTCTCTACTGCCTCATGCCAGAGTACAGATAATGCACAGGATGGCTGCATCATTCCCAGCATTAGAAGCCACAGACAATCAGGCCCTTGCTGGGCTTTATCACCCAGAATTCTGCTGCATGAATTTCCTTTCAAAACAGCTCCTTACAGGTGGGTAAGTTGGGAGATCCTTCCAAAGACTCATCTCACTTGACATAAGGTCTGAAAGGAATCATTCTCCTCTCATCCCAAGACAAGGGAGAACACATGACCAGTTCATACTCTCTCTAAAGGAAAATCTCCCTCATTCATTTTCTACCTCTATGCTTTTGTGGGTGGAGGTGAGTAATCACTAATACAACAGAATTAATTTAACCATTTTGACACATCCAAAGAAAAGTGAAAGCACCTTTCTTTGAAACTTTTGGGATACTTGATATCTATTATTTCTGGCCTGAGGGCTTCAGTCAAAAATAAGATAAAAGGAGTTCTATTTATTAGGTTGCTAAATTTTAAATTACCATGTTTAAGATTAAATATGGTTGGTTTATATAAGCAAATTCATATATTTCAATATAATGCACATCTTATGTGTGAATTTTCTGCTCTGCCCTGCTCCTATCACCCAATTTGGCCAAAACAGAACTTGTTAGACAACTCTTTTTTGCCAACCAGAAGTTTTGAGAGTGACCTAAGAAATATACATACATACATATATGTGTGTGTGTGTGTATGTGTATACACTAAATTCAACTCTTCCCTGTTACCTGAAAGAGCAGTTTTTCAAACAAATGAACAAAACACATACCTCATTCAGCGTTCTCAAAAGTATACATTTCCAAAGTGTCTTTTATTGTAAAGTGACAAAACAAGTTGCAACTCACTTCCCAGCTTCTTTGGAACTAGGAAGAAATAAGTTTTCCTATTACTTACAGAAAGATATATGACTTTTTTGATTGACTGAAGAAATCCTGTTTAGGGAAGCCTCATGGTATTGAGTTAGAGGTAGGGTCTGTAGTTATGATGCCACTTAAAAATGACTGTCACAGTTGCTGGCCTGTGACTTTTACCTAAGCTCAAATATCTTCAAAAAGTGTCTTCACCCCTATAATCTTCTATAGCATTCATTATTTGTACCACATTTTTTGTACTACATGTGCAAATAATAAACCTTGGTACCAATGTTTATTATTTGTATGCATTTTGTTACTAGCTTTCTCTGTTTGAATTGTATTGCAGTTGAACTGTAACATTTATCTCTGAGAGTCTGTGCTCCTTACTTGGGGGATGTACAGTGCATTGTTGTACAGTCCTCTACTCCTCTTTGCGCCTTTATGGCCTTTACACAATGGAAAAAGTCAGTAAATGCAAGTTGAAGGAGCTAATGAAGGCATCTGCTCTCAAATGCTGAAATTCAAAGGTTTGCATTATTCTATTGTATGACCTAAAGCAAATCCCTTATGATCATACAGTGGAAGTGAGAAATAGATTTAAGGGACTAGATCTGATAGACAGAGTGCCTGATGAACTATGGATGGAGGTTCGAGATATTGTACAGGAGACAGGAGTCAAGACCAGCCAAGAAAAATAAATGCAAAAAAGCAAAATGGCTATCTGAGGAGGCCTTACAAATAGCTGTGAAAAGAAGAGATGTGAAAAGCAAAGGAGAAAAGGAAAGATATTCCCATTTGAATGCAGAGTTCCAAAGAATAGCAAGGAGAGATAAGAAAGACTTCCTCAGTGATCAATGCAAAGAAATAGAGGAAAACAACAGAATGGGAAAGACTAGAGATCTCTTCAAGAAAATTAGAGATATCAAGGGAATATTTCATGCAAAAATGGGCTCAATAAAGGACAGAAATGGGAGGGACCCAACAGAAGAATAAGATATTAAGAAGAGGTGGCAAGAGTACACAGAAGAACTGTACAAAAAAAGATCTTCATGACCCAGATAATCACGATGGTGTGATCACTCACTTAGAGCCAGACATCCTGGAATGTGAAGTTAAGTGGGCCTTAGAAAGCAACACTACAAACAAAGCTAGTGGAGGTGATGGAATTCCAGTTGAGCTATTTCAAATCCTGAAAGATGATGCTGTGGAAGTGCTGCAATATGCCAGAAAATGCCAGAAATTTGGAATTTGCCAGAAATTTGCCAGAAAATTGCCAGAAAATGGCAGAAATTTTGGATAACTCAGCAGTGGCCACAGGACTGGAAAAGGTCAGTTTTCATTCCAATCCCAAAGAATGGCAATCCCAAAGAATCTTCAAACTGCCACACAATTGCACTCATCTCACACGCTAGTAATGCTCAAAATTCTCCAAGCCAGGCTTCAATAATACGTGAACTGTGAACTTCCAGATGTTCATGCTGCTTTTAGAAAAGGCAGAGGAACCAGAGATCAAATTGCCAACATCTGCTAGATCATCAAAAAAGCAAGAGAGTTCCAGAAAAACACCTATTTCTGCTTTATTGACTATGCCAAAGCCTTTGACTGTGTGGATTACAATAAACTGTGGAAAATTCTGAAAGTGATGTGAATACCAGACCACCTGACCTGCCTCTTGAGAAACCTATATGCAGGTCAGGAAGCAACAGTTAGAACTGGACATGGAACAACAGACGGGCTCCAAATTGGGAAAGGAGTACGTCAAGGCTGTATATTGTCACCCTGCTCATTTAACTTATGTGCAGAGCACATCAGGAGAAACGCTGGGCTGGAAGAAGCAAAAGCTGGAATCAAGATTGCCGGGAGAAATATCAATAACCTCAGATATGCAGATGACACCACCCTTATAGCAGAAGTGAAGAGGAACTAAAAAGCCTCTTGATGAAAGTGAAAGAGGAGAGTGCAAGAGTTGGCTTAAAGCTCAACATTCTGAAAACTAAGATCATGGCCTCTGGTCCCATCATCTCATGTGAAATAGATGGGGAAACAGTGGAAACAGTGTCAGACTTTATTTTTGGGGGCTCCAAAATCACTTCAGATGGTGATTGCAGCCATGAAATTAAAAGATGCTTACTCCTTGGAAGGAGAGTTATGACCAACCTAGACAGCATATTAAAAGCAGAGACATTACTTTGCCAACAAAGGTCCATCTAGTCAAGGCTATGGTTTTTCCAGTGGTCATGTATGAATGTGAGAGTTGGACTGTGAAGAAAGCTGAGTGCAGCAGAATTGATGCTTTTGAACTGTGGTGTTGGAGAAGACTCTTGAGAGTCCCTTGGACTGCAAGGAGATTCAACCAGTCCATCTTAAAGGAGATCAGTCCTTAGTGTTCATTGGAAGGACTGATGCTAAAGCTGAAACTCCAATACTTTGGCCACCTCATGCGAAGAGTTGACTCACTGGAAAAGACCCTGATGCTGGGAGGGATTGGGGGCAGGAGGGGAAGGGGATGACAGAGGATGAGATGGCTGGATGGCAATACTGACTAAATGAACATGAGTTTGAGTAAACTCCGGGAGTTGGTGATGGATAGGGAGGCCTGGCGTGCTGTGATTCATGGGGTCGCAAAGATTCGGACATGACTGAGCAACTGAACTGAACTGATTTAACTGTAACATCAAATTTTGAGATTGTTCAAATCAGTCAATCACAATAGCTGAAAAAAAGGGCATCTTTTAACATTTCTGGAAGAATAATATATGTTATTTTTAACTTTAGTAGTGATTCTTTGACTTAGTGTTCTGACCTTTAATTCCTTGCAAGAATGAGATCTTTTACACATATTCATCTTAGGGAAAACCAATGAGAGAATTTACATAAGTTTAAGCTCAAGGAAAATGGAAGTCTTATAAAAGGCACAGTGCATGTGTGCTTACTAAGTCACTTCAGTCCTGTCTGACTCTTTGCAACATTATGGGCTGGGGCCCTCCAGGCTCTGTCCATGGGATTCTCCAAGAAGAATACTGGAGTGGGTTGCCATACCCTCCTCCTGGGGATTTTCCTGACCCAGGGATCAAACTCCATGTTTTATGCCTCCTGCATTGGCAGGCAAGTTCTTTACCATTAGTGCCACCTGGAAAACCCCATGTAGCACTGTATGATCCTTTAAAGATTCTTTTGTTACCTCTACATATATAAGAAGTTGAATAATCACATCAGAATACAAAATAAAATAATTGTAAGATTGTATCATAACTTTTGTGAGATAAACTCTTGCAAGAATATGAGAAAAATCATTGTTTAGTCTCATCCTTTAGTCATTATGGAAGGAGAACTTTAAAAAGTATAAATTCCCAAAGTTTATATAATACTTATTCTAATTTATCTGTTCACTTAGAATCAAACTATGATTCTTTTCCAGAAAGAATTACCACAGCTTAGAGACAATCATGTAAAAAGATCAGAATAAAGACAAGATATATTATTCATGATTAATAGCTTTTTTTTTAATAGATGTTCTTTTTCTCTGGAGCACAAAGTAGACTTATGAATTGCTTTATCTGTACAGCTAATGAAATTTTCTGATTGAGTGGATGATTCTATTTTCATCAATCAATAAATGTTTGATGATGTAGACCTCAACTGTATCTTCTTTGTAAAAACTCCAGGAACCCTTGTAATTCTTTACAAAACATCTGTGTTAAATGGAAATAAATTGTGAAGGGAAAAAAATGAAAGAAACTTAAAACAAATATTCACAAATGGATGAATTTTTATAATTGGCAAGTGCTTTGAAAGACTTGTAGGAGAAATTTGCTTACGTTTATAGAGAAACACACTGTCATAAAATTAAATGTATGAACATTGTCCTTATTATCCAAGCAACACCTGCTGTTGTCAATTACTGCATGTGTAAATGAGAGGAGTAAAATGAGTTTGGAAATAAGGAAAACAGATTATACCAACTGGGAAACCCAGTATCAAATATACTCAGAGGTGATCAAGTAGAAATAAGTAATGTCACAGAAAAGAAACAGAATTTTTTTCAGGCTTATAAACTTGATTTTAACCAAACAGAAGTTATAGGCATATAGAAAAATGATCAATGTCAGTTAATATGGAGTTGGTATAGAAAATGAGAATCATAAAGTTAATATCCAAAGTAAAAATTAAATCAACTGTTGAGAATACAAGAAGATTGGCAAGAATATTCCCATCACTGTGTAAATAAATAAATTGGGACTAGCTTTAAACCCTTACACATGTAAGTTGTATGACTAACTGTCCCTTGAGCGCGGTCTTGTGAAACCCTTAGCAGAAAAAACATTCATGCTGACGCACTATTGACATGTGAGTTAATAAATGGGTATTATTTGTTATGCTGCAGTAGAAAAGTAATGCACTGTCTATGACTAATCAGGCTTTACAGGACCAGCCTCAACTAACTCAGCTCTACTTGATTATTGCCATAGAAATCCGGATTCACTGTTGTCTTGCATTCCACTTTTTATGAGGTGTTGGAAGTGGATATATTCAGGATAAATTTCCCAATATTTTTTGAAATTGGCAAGTTATTCAATTAAAACAGAGAAGAAATCACTGTGGAGGCTAAATAATATCACATCTGAGGGCAGCCAAATTGAAACTAGCCTAGCTGATGATCACAGTCCCTTTAAATTCTAATGTCCTGTGAATTACTAAATGAATTATTTTAAAGCCTTTTCCTTTTTGTTTTAATAAATATTATAAATGTAGTGATACCCTAAATGGCTTCAAACTTTTCTTCCATCCAGATGAAAAATTTATGATTATTAATGCATTATTATTATTTTTAACTTTTCTATGATATTTCTTCCTGTCTTGTCCAAAGAATTACAGGAATTGAAGTTTATATTGTAAATTTGTTACAGTTAAATTTCCTTCAGTTCAGTTCAGTCGCTCAGTCCTGTCCAACTCTTTGTAACCCCATGGACTGCAGCATGCCAGGCCTCCCTGTCTGTTATCAACCTCCGGAGTTTACTCAAACTCATGTCCACTGAGTCGGTGATGCCATCCAACCATCTCATCCTCATGCTCAACGGATAGTAAGCCATCAGACAAATTCGAAAATAAAATAATTTACTTTGATGTGTGACCTTTTCAATTTTAATAGAAATATGAAAATAATGATGTATACCAAGAAGGAATACCTGTGTTTTTCTTCACATCCAAAGAGGTGGTAATTAAGAGTGTGACCTTGGGCAAATTGCTTACCTCTCTGTGTCTAAATTTCTTGATATATAAAATGAACTTACATTTAATGAGTGATTAATATGGTTTTGTAAGGATGATGTGAGTTAGTATGTCTGAGGTACTTAGAATGTTGACCAGAACATAGTATTCAACAAATGCCAGTGATTTGCAAACAGAGGCATGTAAGTTCTAAAGCAAGGGTACTCAACCTCTGAGATCTAATGTCTGATGATCTGAGGTGGGGGCTGATGTAATAACAATAGAAATAAAGTGAACAAAACTGTAACATGCCTAAATCATCCCCAGACCATCCCCTCAGTACCCCCATGCCCACTCTGGTCTGTGGAAAAAGTCCAAAAAACTGGTCCCTGGTGCCAAAATGGTTGGGAACCACTGTTCTAAAGGTTAGAGGAGCTCTTGTCTTGACTAGGAATAATCTGTTGCTTCCATACTCCTTCATGTGTCTTTCAGTCTAGCTCAAGCCTACTTTTTCAGGTCCCTTCTCTGCTTTAATCCAACTTGACCCTATAGTCTAACACATCTAACTGCTCCACATTTCCTAACCTCATACTACACCTTCCCTCTTATTTAGATCCCACAGTCTGGGCTACCAGCATCTTATTTCCTTTCATTTGTCCATCTTGAAAAGTAAACTTACAGACAAGCCCTCCACAAAACCTCCCCAGATCCTGCAGAGACTTGACTTTCCATAGTAAGTGTTTAAACTTCAGGTAAAAGTACATGGCTGACACCTAGCATTATACTCATTTACATATTGATCTAATTTGTAGATGATAAGTTGCTTACATATATGCATAGTTTAGCTGTATTCCTACAGAGCTTAATATGATGAGTTCTCTACTTTAGGAACTCAGTGAATATTAATTGAATTTTACATGTTAAAAAGAAGCAAACAGAACATTCAATGATGAACAAAGATAAAAGGAGAAAGAAATCATTCAATAGTTATACCAAATTTAAATAGTCTTTGGCCTACCTGTTTTTTAGAATTTTGTGTTTGTTTTGTTGTGTGTGTGTTAATTTACCTTTTCAGGCTTAAAAATAAAACAAAACTACTGAAATGAGAAGCCTGTCCAGGAATCATTTCAAACAACGTAATTATGTTCACAGCCTCTTGAATTTAGGAAACTTTCTTCTTCTTAAAGACTTCATCACAACACAGTAGTCTAGAACTCCATTTATAAAACACACATAGGTCTTTGACAACAGAAAGAGCACAAAGGGAAAACTTTACAATGAATGAAAAAGAAGCATGCCCATTTATTTAAGAGCATAGTATCCATTGTAATGCAAAACGCTCCTTTATTGACAGCAGCAGGAAGAGTTTTCTTTAGTATAGAGACTTACTCTCTGGATAGAGTCTCAGATGTTAGATAAAAATGACTCAGAAAAAAGAAAGAAAGAAAGAAAGGATTTGAGTAGACAGTTCATTTCCCCCTGGCTCTCCCCAACAAAGTAAAGTCTGTCAATCTTCATTTAACTTGGGATTCTAATATATTACTTCATTTGGCCAACGTCTGCTGCCATTGCTGCTAGATTTGTGCCTCTTTACAAAGTTATAACATGGCAGAATCATGGCCAAGGTAGACATGGGTCGTTCTGCTAATTTTCCTTTCTCTCTACCAATTGCAGATGTTGAAAATATAAGATTCTTCCTTGCTGGTCCTTCCTTCCAGCCTGGTTATGGATTTATAAGCCAGTTCTGGTCAAGGGAACCTTGTTGTAAGTCTGCTGGGGGGTTTCTGGGAAAGGTTTTCATCCCCAATTAAAAAAAACAAAAACAAAAAACCCCTTTTTGGCTTTGAATGTGTTGTCTGAGGATATGCTTGTTACCTAGAGATTACTTTGTAGTCATGAGAGAAGACGCCTGAAAACTAAAACCAAATCACCAAAAATAGATGAGAGGACCCTAAGACTGTTTTTCTAGAAGGTAGAATTCAAGACTTGCCAACTCCGGACTTCTTTTTCTCTTAGACAGTAAATCCTAATTGTTTAAATCACTTTCAATGTGGTATTATTTTAACTACAGTTGAAAACATTCTAATAGACATGCAATTTTTTCCACATGTATTAGACCTATCAATAAAAATATCAATTCAAAACTGTTTCCCAAATGATACAGTATTCATCACAATCACAGCAGACTAACACTTGTATTTCTCATTGTTTTCTCTATAAAGTCCCAATTAAGAGCAAGACTCAGTTATAATAAAATGACTTGACATTTAAATTGAAACTATGTGACTGTCTATACACCATAATACTTTGAAAGATAAAACTAATGTTAATCTTGTGCAGTTAAAGATTAATATCTTGCTAATTCTGAACCTCCCTGGTGATTTAAGCTCACCAAATACTGCTAATGAATATTCTAATGTAGTGCCTATCGATAATTCTGTGTGAGAAGGACTGTATCAGTTTACTGCCAAATGAAGCAGCAGAGTATTTGAGCTAGAAACCTTTCAATTATCTTAGGACAAAGACATTTAAGAAGTTTTGTATTTCAAAATTCAATTGCTATGTATTGCTCAATTTGGGTCTGTTTTGCCCTGAGGACTTCTAGAGCCAGTCTAGAAGGGTACCTCTTATAGAGTTATGCCCAAACAGTCCTGCCTAATCCAGGTGAATTAGCAAGACTCTTAACCCCAACATTCTTATTTCAGGCAGATACTACCTGAATAATATTCCATTGTGTGTGTGTGTACCACATCTTCTTTATCCATTCCTCTGTGGATAAACATTTAGGTTGCTTCCATGTATTGGCTATTATAAATATTACTGTCATAAAAAAAGAATAAAATAATGCCATTTGCAGCAACATGGATGGACCTAGAGCTTACCCTCCTATGTGAAATCAGAGAAAGACAAATACAATATCACTTATATGTGGAATCTAAACAAATGATTCAGATGAACTTAATTGCAAAACAGAAATAGAATCACAGACATAGTAAACAAACTTATGGTTACCGAAAGGGAAAGATCAATTAGGAGTTTGGAATATAAGCATATTATTACATATGAAATAGATCTATCAACAAGGATCTACTGTGTAGCACAGGGAGCTCCACTCAATCTATATTAACCAATATGAAGAAAATCATCTGAAAAAGAATGGATATAGGTGTAACTGAATGACTTTGCCATTCACTTGAAACTTAACAGGACATTGTAAATCAACTACACTGTAGTATAAAATAAAAATTAAATAAAACAAAACAAAAAAATGACAGGTACTACCTATCTTTACCAAGACAAAGCACAGAGAGTAGGGAAAAGTAGGTACATATCTGACTTAAGTAAAACGAAACAGATTCTTTAAAATGTACGTATCACTCTTAATCCTGTTTGTGACACCAGTTGTCTTGCTGTTAACACTGTTTGCACTGTTCGTTGAACCCAGGGTAGGCAAGATGTGAGCTAAGAGGCTGGAAGGAGACTCAAGGAGCTGTAGGAACTCAGCTTATTCTCGTCTTGCTGGCGTGACAGCCATAGCAGCAGCTATAACACAAGATAACCGCACTCAACCTCTCTCCTGGCTGGCACAGCAGCCGTAGCAGTAGACATGCTATACGCTCTCCTCCCATAGCTGATCCGATGGACACAGCCATGACCCAGCAGTAATGACCCTGCTTTCTTTGGGTGGAGCTCATATATATGTACGGCACACAAACTGACTAAGCAAGTACCTCGTGATGCTCCTGCATAGTGCTGTAAGTGATCTCTGCTGTTAACATAACTATTCACAAAACATGGAGCCAAAGAGCCGGAAAAAGCCATCTTGGCTAATTTGCTGTCTCCCAGCACTCCACCCTGTCAGGGTCTCTTGCCTCACATTCTATGTGCAGTCTGTCTTC
Source organism: Odocoileus virginianus (assembly GCF_023699985.2). Taxonomy (NCBI): domain Eukaryota; kingdom Metazoa; phylum Chordata; class Mammalia; order Artiodactyla; family Cervidae; genus Odocoileus; species Odocoileus virginianus. The sequence goes on from NC_069677.1 coordinate 62,940,274, forward strand.
TATGATATTCCTTGGCGAGTAACACTAACCCTTGGATTTACATCTTGCAACAGCAGTAGCTAAAACAACAAACAGTTACATCTCCAACAAAACCCAACACCAGGTATCACCTGTAATTCATGCTGCAATCCTTGCTTTCGCGGGGCTAGAAGAACCACCCACTGCATGCAGTGCCTTTATCTTCCATGGCCAAGTCCAGTCCACAGTCTGTCCTTGTGAAATTGCAGAAAAGCCTTTACAGGTGCAACTCCATCCTGTGGAGTTTCCTACCAAGGACCCACAATCAGCACCCCCCACAGGCACCGGGCCCACCCTTTCAAGGAGGGGACTTTTGTGGCATTAACAGCCCACCAATATGATTCCAAATGCTTTCACACTGTTCTAAGTCTGCAAGAGAATCAGAGGTTAGTAGCACATCACAGGACACAGGCTTTATACACTCTTCTATTAAATCCACATCACAGGACACAGCCTTTAGAGTACATGGTTCGATTAAATCTACATCACAGGACACAGCCTTTACTGTACACTGTTCTCAATATACACATCACAGGAAACAGTCTTTAGAGTACACTGTTCTATTAAATCTATATCACAGGACAGCCTTTGAAGTATTACCTTTGTACAAATCAGTTCAGCCCACATTTGCATCCACATAACATGGATGGGACCCCTGCCATCTCAGGCCCCATTCAGGGTCTTCATATTTTACCCACAAAACCCCCCACAGGCACTGGGTCTGCCCCTTCAAATAGGGTGTTTTCTTGCTGCATTCACAGCCCACCCACATGATTATACTTTAAATCTGAGGATACAGCATTTACAGTACAATCTATATCACAAGACTCAGCCTTTACAGTACAGTCATCTACACAGGGCATAACTTTTACAGTACACTGTTATAAATCTACAAGAGAGGATACAGCCTTTACAGTACACTGTTATAAATCTACAAGAGAGGATACAGCCTTTACAGTACACATTCACATAAATCAGGCCATCCCCAGTAGCTCAGATGGTAAAGAATCTGCCTGCAATACAAAAGACAATCTCTGGATTGGGAAGATCGCCTGGAGAAGGAAATGGCTATCCATTCCAATATTCTTTTCTGGAGAATTTCATGGATAGAGAAGCCTGGTGGGCAGTTCATGAGATCACAAAGAATCAGACATGACTGAGCGACTTTCACTTTTTTTTTTTTCCCCACTTTCCCCATAAATCAGCCCACATTTGCATCCGCGTAACCTGGATGGGGCCTCTGCCAGCTCAGTCACCCTTCAGGGTCTTCACACTTTCAAAATGGCATCTCACATGCCATCCCTCTACTTCTCTCAGGAAAGGCCTGTGAAAGGCCCTGTGTCCCAGAGTCACAAAAGCCAAGCTGCCAAAAGTTCCCCTTGTGTTTGCCAAAAGTACTTACCCAAGTTGAACAGCTCGCCTGAGTATACGGTCGGTACTTCGTGAACTCAGTCACACCGGGGCCCCTTGAGCATGCCCCCCACCCCAGGCCACAGACTGCGCATGCTTCGCTTTCTGCTCTACAATGGGCCTCGCTACCAACAGGGACCCGTGGTCTCATAACATTCATCGTCATCGTCACTTACCACCTCGCTGTCAGAGATGCTGGGTCCTTCATGGCTACAGGGTTTTTGCTCTAATGCCAACACATGTTGCTCTAGTTCTTCCAAGCTTCTCTGTATTGTGCACTGATGCGGCATCACAGAGAGCACTATCCATATTCACCTTCAGGGCAGTCAGGAAAATCCACCCCATGGTGCCAGTGGCAATCTGTGCTGCCTTGTTTGGCAAATGGGAACTCACCACCTCTAACATCTTTTCAGTACTATCCGGTGAACCATCCACCACCTCCCAGTCTTCCACCAGAGCCCAAGCTGAAAGGATCATAGCCACACAGTACCACATGCTATATGGTGGCCACTGGATTCCTCCATCCAGTGGAGCCTCAGGCTCCTCTACCTGCTGGGTATCCTGCAGACTACGCCAATTGTACTGCTCTTCATCCTGTTTGTGACACCAGCTGTCTCACTGTTCACACTGTTCACTGAACCCAGAGTAGGCAAGGCATGAGCTTAGAGGCTGGAAGGAGACTTGAAGAGCTGCAGAAACTGTAGACACATTCATTCTCTTCTGGCTGACACGGCAGACGGAGCAGTAGACCATGCTACATTCTCTCCTCTCATGGCTGACCCAGTGGACACAGCTGTGACACAGCAGTAATACCCCCGCTTCCTTTAGGTGGAGCTCTTATACTCGTACATCACACAACCTGTGACCTAGCAAGTACCTTGTGATGCACCTGTGCAGTGCTATAAGTGATCTCAGCTGTTACATAGTTATTTACAAAATGTGGGGAAAGAGAGCCTGGGCATCCTATCTTGGCTAATTTGCTCTCTCCTCAGTCAGTCAGTTCAGTCGCTCAGTCGTGTCTGACTCTTTGTGACCCCATGAACTGCAGCACGCCAGGCCTACCTGTCCATCACCAACTACCAGAGCTTATTCAAAACTCATGTCCATTGAGTCGGTGATGCCATCCAGCCATCTCATCCTCTGTTGTCCCTTTCTTCTCTTGCCCCCAATCCCTCCCAGCATCAGGGTCTTTTCCAATGAGTCAACTCTTCGAATGAGGTGGCCAAAGTACTGGAGTTTCAGCTTCAGCATCAGTCCTTCCAATGAACACCCAAGACTGATCTCCTTTAGGATGGACTGGCTGGATCTCCTTGCAGTCCAAGGGACTCTCAAGAGTCTTCTCCAACACCACAGTTCAAGAGCATAAATTTTTCGGTGCTCAGCTTTCTTCACAGTTCAACTCTCACATCCATACATGACCACTGGAAAAACCATAGCCTTGACTAGACGGGCCTTTGTTGGCAAAGCAGTGTCTCTGCTTTTTAATATGCTATCTAGGTTGGTCATAATTTTCCTCCCAAGGAATAATGTACAATTAGCAATTAGCAGAATCAGGATTTGGTTTTTGTGTATACCTATTAATAGACCTTACTTCATCCTTTTAATTTTTTTTTAATCTATTTATGTAATATTTATTTATTTTGGCTACACCTGGTCTTAGTTGCAGCACATGGGATCTTCGTTGAAGCATACAGGATCTTTAGTTGCAGCATGCACTCTTAGTTGTAGCACATGAGATCTAGTTTCCTGACCACGGATCAAACCCAAGGCTTCTGCATTGGGAGCACAGAGTCTCAGCCACTGGACCACCAGAGAATTCCCTACTTGATCCTTTTTATAATAAAAGTTAGAAAATAACTGGTTATGGTTATGATAGACTGGGGGAAGCAGTGACTACATATTACAGGGTGAGTGGACTATATGGAATTTACTTTGTTTTGGAAGAAATGGGCAATGAACATGTGAATCTCATCCTTATCTGGTAAAAGGTTAGTCAGATCTCTTGTGATTACATATGACATAAATCTCAGCATAAATTAACTTAAGAGAAAAAAAGAACTCTATTGAGTCAGGTATCAGAAGCGACTAGAGCAAGTTTTTATTACTTTTGATCCAAGAACACGTTCATCTGGACTTGGTTTCTCTCTAAGGTTTGCTTTCAGGCTCTTCCTGTAGCCTCCCATAACTTTTGGCTTACATACTCCTCACTACTCATAAGATCAAGAAGACAGGCACTTCCCTGGAGGTCCAGTTGTTAAGACTTTGCTTTCCAATGCAGGGACTGTGGGTTTGATCTATGGTCAGGGAGTTAAGATCCCACGTGCCATGGGGCCAAAAAACCAAAACATAAAACAGAAGCATTGTTGTAACAAATTCAGTAAAGACTTTAAAAATGGTCCACAACAAAAAATCTTAAAAAAAAAAAAAAAAGATCAAGGAGACAAGAACCATGCCTTTCTTTCAGTGATTCCAGAAATTTTCCTTGCATTTCATTTCCCTTGATTGGGTTTCTCCATTCCTGAATCACAGTGACCAGAGCAATACAGTTACAATAAGCCAGGAGCCAGAAGTGAAGATTTCTGCACTGAGCTGAAAATAAAGGAGGGTGTTCATCAGATGACAATCATGGATTTATGACCAAGAACAAAGAAACAGTCATTTAATTGTCAAGTGACAAAAGTCACTTTAAAGGTGAATTGAAATTACTCATAATTCCCAAATCTTTCAGGGTAAAACTAAATGTAAAATATACTTTATACATATTATATATTTACTCTCTTTTACTCAAACAACATTTGATATGGTGATGTCTACAATGACCTCAGAACTCCAAAGGTGTTTTCATAGAAATAGAGATGAAAATATGTGACTCCAGATACCAAATTAACCTAATTGGGGAGAAGAAACCTACTTACATGAAGTGGTGTTGAACAATAGAATGAAGATTCAACAATGCAAAATCATGTGATCTTGTTGTGGGGAAAGTGGTATCAATTCAGAAAACTTTAAAAGAAGACATAAAACTTTAAAGAAGACTGAGGCAGAATCCTCAAGGAAATTTAGGATTTAATTAGATGAGCCTAGAAGAGCATGTAGGTGGAAGGACAAATGGCACCCCTCCCTAGAACGCTCCCCAAAACAAAAAGCAGTGAATAAAATAAAACTGATTTTTCAGTGGGACAGCAATAAGGATGCCATTTTCATAAGAATAGAAGAACAAGTGAGCACAAAGTTCTATGTCAGGAAATCCTGAAGTCCTTAAAACTACATAGAGGAGTTACAGAATTTGGTAACATTGTGAGTAACAGAATCACAGAGATCAGAGCTCAAACCCTGTTTCTGCCATTTATTAGGTGAGTGACCTTGGACCAACTACTAAATTTCTCTGTGCCTGAGCTGCTTTATCTGTTAATGAAGATAAAAAAAAAAAAGAAAAAAAAGACATTTTAAAAGATTATGAGGACTAAACAAGACAATACATTTAAATTTAGCACTGTCCCTGACATATGAGGTGCACATAATAGCTCTCAGTAGTTATTATGTGACTTAATGTGATAAAAAGCAAAGATCCTATGCTGGGTTCCTTTAGGGAAAAAATAAACACTTCTTTACTCAATTTCTTCAAACATGGATCTGTTTGTTTTCTAGCAGTAAACACAGAAATAAAGGCAATGCTAGACAAGGTCTTTAAAAAAAAACAAAACACACACACACATACACACAAGAACCATCAGAGAATAGAAACCACAGTCGACCTGGCTTCAGAGTAACCAGATCCCCATATCAGAGGGTGGTTCAGGCTCCAAGGATCTAAGGAGATAAGAGTTAATTATGCTTCCTTATCATAACAACATGGTCACATTCTCTAATGAATCATTTTATGAAAATTCTCCTACTTCCTCTGCAATGATTCATCTAACGTGGCCAGTCAAATCTTGAGAGAGCAGGTGGTTCCATGACATTCTTTGGATTCACCCCTTCCCTTAAAGGCCTGTAGATGGGCTATCCTTGGATCAGATATCCATCTAGACAGCAGCTGCTGGTGAACAGAGTGGAATTTGGAGAGAAGGCAGTTATTGCATAGAGCAATTTGCAGAATAAATACTTTATTAGTAGATGGGGACTGTGCCTAGAAATGGGTGTAGAAGACTTGTTTGATTATGTGAAGTGTGGCCTACCTAGGGCATGGCAATTTTTAAAAACTTATGTAAGAAAGTAACTATAAAAGTGATCATCTAAAACAATTATTCAGGCATCAATACACTGAATGCCTCAAAGCAAAGGATGCTTGGGCTAGGCGGAAAGGTTTTTATATTCATCCCTGGATGTTGTGTAAAGACCTGACCCAGGACTTTTGGAGTGACAATGGGAAGGACGAGTTCACCTGAAATATCTAAACAAACTAGTATGACTTGATAACTTACCAGTCAAGTGGTAAAAGGCCTTTTAGAGGAGTGGATGAGAGCATATAAATACATGGTTCTTTGAGAGTCTGAACAACACTATTTAATGTTCATATTTTCCCTTGTGTTAACTGTGTGACACTAGGGGTTGTGTGCCCATTCCACACCTCAGTTTCTTCACCTGTATATTAGGGTCACTCAGAACAGCAGCTGTACGGTGTTGGTGGGCAAACAGATGACTTCATGTCTGTGAAACGCTAAGCAAAGAGTGTCAGTAAGTGCCCGACTCATGTTACCCATTCCATTAACTCTATTAGAAGAGAAGTTTAAGGCTCCCAAGGGATTTAAATAGAATTCAGGGAAGAGTCAGAAGCTCAGGAGGGGAACTGATTCTAATGCAGCAGAGACTTGGGTTATGCTTTGGATGTGTTGGGTGGTTTGTGGTACAAAATTTTCTCCAGAGGAAAGATCATGAGGACCCTGAACACATGGAAGGTCATTAACTTGGAAGGAGACAAAAGACAGAACAAGAGAAGGGCACTGGGGAGAAAAAGATGATGATGTTGGAAGCTAAGCTTCCTAGGGGCTTCCCTGATAGCTCAGCTGGTAAAGAATCCACCTGCAATTTAGGAGACTCCAGTTCAATACCTGGGGGAAGAAAGCATCCTAGAGGAAAAACAGAGTGATCAGAGAGAAGAGGGCTGTTCCTTCTGCTCACTAGAGGCTGAAGACAAGTGCTAGGAAAAAAAAAAAAAAAAAAAACAGGAGACTTTGAGAGAGGGTCCCAAGATTCATTTAGAGGAATGTGTAATTTAAATAATTTGAGCAATATTTAAAATTGTGTGTCTGTTGTTGGCTTTTTATATCACTGCAATAATATAATACTCTGCAATTAACTGGAAAGTTCAATAAAATAATTTTAATTTATATAAACTGGTCCATGAACAAAATGAATCATGTGGAAGTAATATTCCTTATGTACTATACTGTACATGAAGATATTTGGGGGATTATAATACAATGACACATATTTTAAATTTGCTTACTTCTGTGGGTTGTGTCATTCAATACCATAACAGAAAATTAAATTCATTCTCACTGGAATCTATCAGAAATTCTGTAATACTTGCTAAATATCACTGTCTTCCACCTAGTTTCTCAAGTCATAAACTTAGGAAAATTTCCTTTTTTCTCAGTGGTGCTACCCAATACACACACTCATGATCAGTCAAGACTGTTGCTTCTACAGCTTGCTAATCTGTCAGAACTATCCCCGTACCTACATACCCACTGCCACTGCCCTCATCCAAGTAGCTATCTTCCCTCGCAGGACCACTGCACGGTGTATAAGCCAGTGCTGCAATTTTCTCTCCAGTTCTTCTCCAACCCTTTTAAAATCTGTTATCTACAGACACTTTGTAATACAGATATAATCACTAAGGTCCATGACTTAAAACCTAACAATTGCTTCCCCTAGGCCTTTGGTGAAATCACAAATCTTGCTCACAGCTTATGCTCCCTCACACTTGGCTCCTGTCTACTCTCAAACCCTCATCTTTCACCACTCTGATTAGCACTCTATGTCCCCGTCACATTGTTTTCTTTACTGTTTGTGGCTTATCACTATTCATCTTCCTCACCTACTAGTCTTAGACATACCTAAGATAAACCTAATTATCCCACTTGGGCATTCTTCAAGTATAAGTTAAATTTCCCTTTCTCCAGGAAGCCCTGGCCCCCAAATCAGGATAGTCTACAATGCTATTCATTTTATTGTATTTTTGTTTTTCATGACAACTGTCACACTCATAATTACTTGCTTGCTGTCTGCCATTCTCATTAAGCTGCATACATATTGAAGGCTGGGGCCATTCAGTTTCGTTTGTAGCCAAAGTTGCAATAACAAAGAGCAGAATCTATTGTACAGAAGAAAGTGAAAGTATTAGTTGCTCAGTTGTGTCCTACTCTCTGTGACCCCACAGATTATAGCATGCCAAGCTCCTCTGTCCATGGAATTCTCCAGTCTAGATACGTGAGTGGGTTGCCCTTCCCTTCTCCAAGGGATCTTACTGACCCAGGGATTGAACCTGCATTATAGGCAGATTCTTTACCATCTGAGTCACCAGTGAAGCACAGTGCTTATTGGCTAAATTGAATTTGGGGGAGAATACTATCAAACCAAATGGTAGGAAACATTTGTACTACCACTTAGTAATTTTATTAATCATTTCAGTTATTTGTCTGTAGAGCCCATTTTGAGCCTTATAGTATGACATACATGTCAAATATAAACTAAAGACCTTTTATGTATAAGCACTTCAAGTCAGATAATAAATGAGACATACCTTCAAAACTGAGGTATGTATGTCTTTTTAAGATTGTGATTTCATATGCATGTTGGCCTCATAATCATTTGAATGATTTTAGAAATCTACAAAACTGTTTTCTATAAATATATCCTCTTTGTTTCTAATTTCTTGGCAAAATAAAAAGTTGGTAGAATTTCCTCTGGATTCTTTTCTCCAGACTTCTCTGTAATCCAAATATTCTCTTTGCACTAAATGAACATGATTTTTCCACCATAGAAGTAATTTCTTAAGAAGAGGAATAGACTGTGACTTGGTTCTTGTATATTTTCACTTATGCTAGTTAGACAGAAATGGCAGGGGAAAATGACAAATGAGAAATATGCTTTATTGTCAAATATGAGCCAAATGGTATGGTATGACAAGTATGAACATTTGAAGCTCTAAGATATGGGGATTTTCTAGGAAATACATACCCCAGATATTCAAAGGTCATTTCAATTCAATCTTAAAATAATAGAGCCTAAATTATTAAATAGAATCTGTCTCAGACACCCAGAATTAGATCAAAAGCCAATTAAGTGTTCAGTGCTATTGGGTATCATGAACTAATTCTCCCAAACTCCAGGGACAAGTTTCTTTCTAACCCAGTCCTAAAAATAAGAAGCCAGAGAACGGTCTTTGGATATTTTATTTCATCTCAGGTTGTTAATTGACTTGATCTCTGCCCTTGTGGGGGGTAAGGGCAGTATGTACAAGCTATTACAGGCTAAAAGGGCACTCTAAAATGAAAACTATGGTTTTCCTTTGCAATCAATGAGAGGTGTTTCTTTCTTCAGAATATTTACTTCAAAAATTTAAGTGCAACACATTTTCATAGTTCATTTAAGAAAAAGAAAAAAAATGCAGGCATTGTTTAACTCCAGTTAGTGACCTCAGCCACCATGGGCCAAAGGTACTAGTACAACAAAGCCCAAATTTCCTGGCCATCCAACTCTTCCAGTCACACATGCCCTTCAGGTTTGGACTAGAGTGAAAATTTCATATTTAATTTAAGTTTAAACCTAACATCCTGAGGCATGGAAGTCAACATCAGAGACTAGTGGACCTATGTTATCTTCATCCCATGGTTTTGAATGCTTGTTAGAGAAGTGATCAAAGTCTTAACTTTGCACATCGGGAATAAGACAAGCAAATGAAAAAGTGATTATTCCTGCTTTCACCTTGAAACATCCTTCTCTACGTATGCAGAGGCTGCTTTTTCAACTCTTACCAGCTTGAAGCCCCAACTACTGAGACCTCTCATGTCTCCTCCTGTGACTCAAGGACTGATGTCTCATGTTCAGTCTGCTAGGATGTTAGCGCTGCCTGCTGAAAATGCAAGTCTCAGTCATCCCTTCATCTCCCTTTCCAGTACCTCCACTCCACTCTTTTCTATCTAGGAGAAATCATATCCTCTCTTCTCAAGACCTGAAACCTTCTCTGTTTTACTTGGTTCCACTGTAAATTTCATATGAATGCTGAACATTGGCCTCTTATCCACTTCAGTGATTTTAGAAATAAATAAAACTGGCACCTTTGTCTACAATGGGAAGTTTGCTGTCCTTGCTGGACTAGAGAAAAACTATCTTCTCTGCACTGGAGAAACAGTCTTGATCAAGGCTGCCAATGATTTCCTAAAATCAAAATAAAACCTTCTCCTGGGCTTTCATCATTCCATAATTTGGCACTGATGACTAATACCTTCCTCCTGGGAATTCTCTCTCCTTTTGGTGTCCAGGACCACACACTTTCCTGGTTTTCCTCTAACCTCACCGAATACTTGAGAAGGTGCTTCCTTTTCTGGCCCATAAGAGACCCTGAAGCATTACAGGGCTTATCCTCTCTTTTTATCCAACACACTGTCCTACCCATATCTTGTCAGCCACCTAAAATAGCTGAAGACTTCCGCATCTGCATTTTCAGCTCAGGACTCATTCTAGAGCTCCATGCTCACATACCCAACAGCCCATTTAATATTTCTGCTCAAGATCCCATTGATTCTTCCTCCTTAAACATCCCTTGGAACTTCTCCATTTATCTCTTTCCTCTCTGATATTTCACACCTGCGTGTCTTCATGGTCTCGTGATGGTCAACATGTACTCATAAATAGTCCCTCTGCTCATTTTATCTCCCTGTAATCAAATTTCACTAACATAGTCTTTGTTTAAAATACAGATTTGAACATATTATCACCATCTCAATGCCACTTAGGGGCTCCTCTTAGCCCAATGGTTCTCAAAATTTAGTAGGCTTCAATCACCTAGAAAGGTTGGTGAAATACAGATTGTTGGGCCATACTCCCAGAATTTTTGAATTAGTAGATTTCAGATGGGCCTTCTAATGAGCATTTTTAATAACTTCCCAAGTGGTGGTATTGATGGTAGAACAACCGTGAGCTGATAGTATACGTTTAAGACTGTATAGCTTGGTGTACAGGGCTTTGTCAACCTGTCTCTCCAGCCCTGTCTCTTAACCACCACTATGGAAATCTGAGAAATGGGCTTCAGAGTCACAAAAGTACCTCACTGCTCCATAGGCAAAAAAATTTGCCTAAATTTTTTCCTCTTCCTCCTTTTCCTTTTCCCTGCTTAATTAATATACACTCATATTTCAAGATCCAGCTCATGTCACCATCTCATTGAGGTATTTCCCCAAACCATCTCTTCTCCCTCACTACACATATACAACTTTGATGGTAAATCTGGCTAATTCCTTTCTGGACTTCATTTAGGAACTGAGCCTATGCTTGTCAAGAGTACAAATCTCTTTATCACACTCATCTGCCTGCCTTCGCCTTTAAATTCTAAATTCTTATAAGCAGAAATTTTCTTGCTAGTATATATACCTCCATTATGGAGCAGAACATCCATTGTTGCTGCTCAGTTGCTAAGTTGTGTCTGACTGTTTGCAACCCCATGGACTGAATCACACCAGACTTCCCTGTCCTTCACTATCTCCCAGAGTTTACTCAAACTCATGTCCTTTGAGTCGGCAGTGCCATCCAAACATCTCATTCTCTGTCACCCCTTTCTCCTCCTGCCCTCAATCTTTCTCAGCATCAGGGTCTTTCCAATGAGTTGACTCTTCACATCAGGTAGCCAGAGTACTGGAGCTTCAGCTTCAGCATCAGTCCTTCCAATGAATATTCAGGGTCTATTTCCTATAGGATTGATTTGTTGGATCTCCTTACTGTCCAAGGAACTCTCAAGAGTCTTCTCCAGCACCACAGTTCAAAAGCATCAATTCTTCAGCACTCAACCTTATTTATGGTTCAACTCTCACATCCATAAGTGACTACTGAAAAAATTATAGCTTTGACTATAAGGACCTTAATCAGGAAAGTTATGTCTCTGCTTTTTAGTACACTGTCTAGGCTGATCATAGCTTTTATTCCAAGGAGCAAGGGTCTCTTAAATTCATGGTTGCAATCACCATCTGCAGTGATTTTGGAGCTCAAGAAAATAAAGTAAGCCACTGTTTTCACTTTTTCCCCATATATTTCCCATGAAGTAATGGGATTAGGTGCCAAGATCTTAGCTTTTTTAATGTTATTTTTAAGTCAGCTTTTTACTCTCTTCTTTTACCTTAATCAAAAGGCTCTTTAGTTCCTCTCTGTTTTCTGCCATTATTATAGAAATGATATATACTTTTTGTCATATGAAAATAAATGAGTATATTAGTCAAATTATTTTAAAACCTACACAGTCCCACATATGTTACTATGTACCCTTATTGGAAGGACTGATTTTGAAGCTGAAACTCCCATACTTTAGCCACCTGATGCAAAGAGCTGACTCATTTGAAAAGACCCCGATGCTGGGAAAGATTGAGGACAGGAGGAGAAGGGGACAACAGAGGATGAGATGGTTGGGTGGCATCACCAACTCAATGGACATGAGTTTGGGTAAACTCTGGGAGTTGGTGATGGACAGGGAGGCCTGGTGTGCTGCAGTTCATGGGGTCACAAAGAGCCGGACATGACAGAGTGACTGAACTGAACTGAACCCTCATGTAAAGGAAACTTATAAATTGGAAAAAAATATCCAGAGGTATTTTGCATTTTTAGTGCATGAAAAATATGAAGAACAGAAGCAGAGCAGATTATACCTTCTTTCTTTTTCTTAATGAATACAGACACAGAATAATTTGGCTAATGGAATATTAAGCCATACAACTGATTACATAGCAATTCCATAAGAATAAAGAGACTCCAGTAATTCTACTGTGCTCTTGGCTCTATTGAGTTAAGTGAAAGTGAAAGTTGCTTAGTCATGTCAACTCTTTGAGATTCCATGGGCTATATACAGTCCATGGAATTCTCCAGGCCAGAATACTAGAGTGGATAGCCTTTCCCTTCTCCAGGAGATCTTCCCAACCCAGGGACCAAACCCAGGTTTCCCTCAATGCAGGCAGATTCTTTACCAGCCTATTGGGTAAGGCCAGCATTAATTCATGTATCATGCTTAAATAAAAAGGATCTAGGTCATCTTAACAAAGGAGATAAATAGTTCACTTTAAACAGGGCATGGGGAAGAATTGGTTCTAACTATAAATTATGGAATGACCAACCAAAATGAAATCTCTATGTCCTTACTGGGTCAGAGATATAAATCCCTGCATGTTTCATAACATATTACCCAAATGTTTTGAATAGATCTTTTGTTAATATTTTTAAAATATAAAATAAAATAGAATAACCAATAACTGTAGTATAAAATATAATGCTGAGTACAGTGGAGGATTCAAAGAAGAGATCAGCATCATCCCCAACCTACACGGCAACAGGGGCTCTATCGGTATTTGGGGTAGGATAATTATTGTGTGGGATGGCCCAGTGCATTTCAGGATGTTTTGGATTCCTGTTATTCCTCTGCTAAAATGTTGGTAGCATCCTCTAGTTAATTTAACTAAGTGCCTCTACACTTTCCCAAAAACTTTCTAAAGGTAATATCAGCCACAGTTGAGATTTACTGTATGGGAGCTTCCTTGACAAAAGGGTTCTTTATAAAAAATTGTGATACTTTCACTCTCTGTCTATCCCACCTGATTTTGAAGGTAATAAGAGAGAAACGAAAAAAAAATGTTTTAAATTTTCTATTTTTTTTTTGTTATATTAACACTCATGCTACTCATGTGACTCACTAAATTTATACATGAATTGTAATGGTAATATCAGGTAAGTAATTACCAGAGGAATAATATTTCTTGCATTGATGTCAGCTATTATAATTGGACAACAATTATTATCTGGCTTGGACCCCATTGTTAGACAACAGACACATAAAAGAATGATGCATTTTAATAAACTCATAAGTATTCCTATACTATAGTTTGTAGAGGGCTAGCTTAAATTTATTTATTGTAGTCAAAGTCAAAAAAGTGAATAAATTTAGACTATGGTTCCTGACTTGGATCTTTAATTGTGCAGAGCATTTGATTTTTGTCTAGTTACTCACATGTGATTAGAACTTAAGTCCCCAAAATGTAAAATATGCTGGTAAGTCAGGATGTCAATTTGATAACTTATAGTGGGCTTAGACCTAGTTTGAGACCAGAATGTTTGTGTCTTTTGGTCAGGACAGTTAATAAGCCCAAGTCATAATTAAAAGCCTGTGAATCCAGCTCTCCCACTTCTCCCCCTGTGTTTGCTTAGCCTGCTCTAATTGTAACCTGACCTGGTGCATCTTGTTGGCCCATCTCCAACTTATGCTCAACTAACTATTCTCATGATGTGTATCTTTAGAAAAGTTAAATAATGGCTTTACTGCCCTGCTTAATCCCTCCAATATCATCCCACTGGTCTTAAAATTAAAAAAAAAAAAAAGAGAGAGAGAGAAACAGAGAGAGATTTTTCAGAAAAATTAAAACTCAGAGGCAGCAACAAGCAGCTCAGAGCTCTAAAAACTTCTGAAAGAAATTATTCAAGCTGGATAGAAATGATAACAAATGGAAACTGGAGATGATACAAAGAGATAAAGAACAATGAAACTAGTCAGTGTTTGGGCAAATATAAAAGCTTATCTATTTTTCTCTATTTTTTAAAAAACATTGAATTTTTACAGCAAAAATAATATTACATTGTAGATTTTCTATTTGTAGAAGCAAATTACAGGATAAAGGGGGTAGAAGAAACTACATTTTAGAGGATCTTTTATTTTACATAAGGTGGCACATATTAAGTCCAGTTAAACTTGATTTTATGTCCCAGAGCAATCTATTTAAAAATGAGAACAAAAACATATAATAACAATTTAATATAGAAATTTAAATGAAATAGAAAAGCAATATTTGAGTAATGAAAAGGGAAGCAGAAAATAGGAAAAGAAAAATCAAGGAAACAATGGAACAACAGAAAAAAAAGCAAAACTATAGGCTTAAATGGAATCATGTCACTAGTTACATTAAATGCAAATAGACCAAATAATTAAAAGACAAAAATTGTCAGACTAAATAAAAAAGTAAGAGTCAAGTATACCACATATAAAAACAGATTGAAAGTAAAAGGAAAAGAATTATAAACCATTCAAACAATTAGAGAGAATATGATTATATAAACATCAAACAAGTCAGATTTCAAGAAAGAAGTATTACCAAACACTGTGATAACAGGGGCAACTCATCAGAAATATTTAAAAATTCTAAAAGTGATGTATTTAATAAATTTTAAAATACAGGGTTAAAATCCATACCCCAAAAAGATGTTCAGATGATCACTGATAATGATAACTAATTTAAAAACTAAATCTGAAAAGCTTACAAGAGGAAAGCAGAATGTTTTCATAATCTTGAGGTAGGCAATGATTTCTTAGAGATGATCAAAAATACTGAAGATAAATGAAGTACATATATATACATTTATATATAAACTGGATTTATCAAATTAAAAACTGCTGCTTATCCAATGATACTCCTCACAAAGATGAAAAACAAAGTCCAATCTGAGAGAAAATAGTCCCAGCATAAGTATATAACAAAGCACTCCTATCCAGACTCCAATAAAGAACACTTACAAGAGCTTCCCTGGTTGACCAGTAGTTAAGAATCTGCCTTCAAGTGAAGGGCGTGCAGGTTTGATCCCTTGTCAAGGAACTAAGATCCCACAGGCTTTGGGGACACTAAGCCCAAATACTGCAACTACTGAGCCTGTGGACCACAATTCGAGAGAAGCCTGAGCACCGTAAGGGATGATCACAGATGTCACAAC
This sequence comes from Odocoileus virginianus, assembly GCF_023699985.2. Lineage (NCBI taxonomy): Eukaryota > Metazoa > Chordata > Mammalia > Artiodactyla > Cervidae > Odocoileus > Odocoileus virginianus. The sequence goes on from NC_069677.1 coordinate 62,955,658, forward strand.
TAAAACCCTATGTGGCTAAAAATACATAAATAAAATAAATTTAAAATAATTATAGAAAGGAACACTTACAATTGAATAATACATGAAACATTTTAAAATGGGTAAAACTTGAACAGACATTTCACAAAATAAGTTAAATAAATGTTTAATAAGTGCATAGTAAGATGTTGAACAATCTTGCTGTTGTTCAGTTGCAAAGTCATGTCGGACTGTTTGTGAACCCATGGACTGTAGCCCATCAGGCTCCTCTGTTCATGGGGATTTCCAGGCAAGGATACTGGAGTGGGTTGCCATTTCCTTCTCCAGGTGATCTTCCCGACCCAGGGATGGAACCCGCATCTCCTGAATTGCAAGCTGGTTCTTTACCACTGAGCCACCAAGGAAGCCCATTGAGCATCTTAAATTATTATAAAAATAGAAACGAAATTCATAGTGATAAAACACTTCATACATCATGAACTTCCACGGGCTTCCATGGTGGCTCAGATAGTAAAGCATCTGCTTGCAGTGCAGGAGACCTAGTTTCAATCCCTGGGTCAGGAAAATCCCCTGGAGAAGGAAATGGCAACCCACTCCAATACTCTTGCCTGAAAAATTCCACGGACAGAGGAGCATGGTGAGCTACAGTCCACGGGGTCACAAAGAGTCGGACACTACTGGAGTGACTTCATACTCTCTCACTCACACCATGAACAGTAAATAAGGGCAAAATTGAGAAGGAGATGGAACCCTACTTCATTCAAGGAGACTTTAATATGAGTCAATCAATTTGCAAAACTGTCCGTTTTTAGAAAGTTAAACATATACCTAGTAGGGAACCCAAAAATTCCAATTCTAAGAATTTATACCTAAACCTTATAAAATAATGTTTATAGAAACTTTATTCATAATAGTCAACAACTAGAAACAATAAAAAATTCATCAACAGGTAGCTGGAAAAACAAATTATGGTACACTGATTCAACAGGATGTTACTTCAATAATAAAAAGAATTGACTAGTGATACATGCAACATGTTTGAATCCTACAAACAAATATTATACAAAGGAAAGCATGCATATTTTATGATTCAGTTTAAATGAAGTTCAAGAGCAGGCAAAAATAATTTGTGCCTATAGAAATCATAGCTGTGGATGCCTGTGAGAGTAAGGATTGACTAGAAGTTGGGGGAAGAATTTTCTGGAGTGATGGAAATGCTCTATATCCTAGCTGGAATAATGGTTACATGCACGCAGACATATGTCAGAACTCTCTGAACTATATACTTAAGATCTGTACATTATAAAAATTAACCTCAATAAAAATAAACATACTCCTTTTGAAAATTCAAAACAGCATAGGGGGTAGTTATCCAATAAACTGTAGCAGAATTAAGAGACAATATTTAAAATGCATTTGAAAATAAATATAAACTTTTAGCTATTCCCTCAAAGAAATAGTGAGTCAAAGAATATAAATGTGTTCACTGTGCTTAATAAGTATATTAACATTCCACCTGATCCTGAAAACAAAATATAGTAATATGCTAGATGTTTAAATCCTCATGAGTAATATCTCATGCTTTGTAAATTCATATGTAAGTCAATAAATACTGTACTTGAATTAACTAATTTACAAGTCTATAAGGGCTTGGAATAAGAAATGAATATAACTCTCAAAACCTAAATATCAAAGTCTATCAGTGTTTCTTCTCTAATAAATATATTTCTAAGAGTTAAATCTATTATTGGCATTAGTGTACACCCATAGAGATTTAGGCAAATGGCAGTGTCATGCACTAAAATGTAAAATATAATCCATGCTTTAAGGTGGTATCATGCAGCCCAGTTTGCAAAGAGGTCCTCTAGGGTGTTTTACAATATTCTGCTAAGGAAGCATGTGCCATAAAGAATACACTAAACAGCATTACTTATTTCAGTGACAAAGAGCTCAAAATGTTCTGTTTTTCAATATTGTGGTTTATAAAACAAGAAGGATGTATAAAGTAAGTCCTATCTCTTGATCTTTAACAGAAAGCTCTTAGATGCTAATTTTCTTTGAAATGCAGAAAATATTGATAATTGGCAGCACCTCTGAAGAAATTAATCATACAAAAGGACTGTTTCAATATATAAAGGGTTAACATCCTATGTCAGTTCAGTTCAGTTCAGTTCAGTCCCTCAGTCGTGTCTGACTTTGCGACCCCATGAATCGCAGCATGCCAGGCCTCCCTGTCCATCACAAACTTCTGGAGTTTATTCAAACTCATGCACATCAAGTTGGTGATGCCATCCAGCCATCTCATCCTCTGTCATCCCCTTCTCCTCCTGCCCCCGATCCCTTCCAGCATCAGGGTCTTTTCCAATGAGTCAACTCTTCGCATGAGGTGGCCAAAGTACTGGAGTTTCAGCTTCAGCATCAGTCCTCCCAATGAACACCCGGGACTTATCTCCTTCAGGATGGAGTGGTTGGATCTCCTTGCAGTCCAAGGGACTCTCAAGAGTCTTCTCCAACACCATAGTTCAAAAGCATCAATTTTTCAGCGCTCAGCTTTCTTCACAGTCCAACTCTCACATTCATACATGACCACTGGAAAAACCATAGCCTTGACTAGACGGACCTTTGTTGGAAAAGTAATGTCTCTGCTTTTTAATATGCTATCTAGGTTGATCATAACTTTCCTTCCATGGAGCAAGCATCTTTTAATTTCATGGCTGCAATCACCATCTGAAGTGATTTTGGAGCCCCAAAAAATAAAGTCTGACACTGTTTCCACTGTCTCCCCATCTATTTCACATGAGATGATGGGACCAGATGCCATGATCTTAGTTTTCTGAATGTTGAGCTTTAAGCCAACTTTTTCACTCTCCTCTTTCACTTTCATCAGGAAGCTCTTTAGTTCCTCTTCACTTTCTGCCATAAGGGTGGTGCCATCTGCATATCTGAGGTTATTGATATTTCTCACGGCAATCTTGATTCCAGCTTGTGCTTCTTCCAGCCCAGCGTTTCTCATGATGTACTCTGCATATAAGTTAAATAAGCAGGGTGACAGTATACAGCCTTGACGTGCTCCTTTTCCTATTTGGAACCAGTCTGTTGTTCCATGTCCAGTTCTAACTGTTGCTTCCTGACCTGCATATAGGTTTCTCAAGAGGCAGGTCAGATGGCCTGGTATTACCATCTTTTTCAGAATTTTCCACAGTTTACTGTGATCCACACAGTCGAAGGCTTTAGCATAGTCAATAAAGCAGAAATAGATGTTTTTCTGGAAGTCTCTTGCTTTTCTGATGATCCAGCAGATATTGGCAATTTGATCTCTGGTTCCTCTGCCTTTTCTAAAACCAGCTTGAACATCTGGAAGTTCTCAGTTCATGTATTGCTGAAGCCTGGCTTGGAGAATTTTGAGCATTACTTTACTAGCATGTGAGATGAGTGCAATTGTGCGGTAGTTTGAGCATTCTTTGGGATTGCCTTCCTTAGGGATTGGAATGAAAATGGACCTTTTCCAGTCCTGTGGCCACTGCTGAGTTTTCCAAATTTGCTGGCATATTGAGTGCAGCACTTTCACAGCATCATCTTTCAGGACTTGAAATAGCTCAACTGGAATTCCATCACATCCACTAGCTTTGGGAAGCCAATAATCAAGTACCAATGGTCAAAACCAAAGCTAAATGAACTTTGATTGGGCATGAGGATGAGCCTGAAATATTTGTAGTTGTTCTGATTCATTGTGATCAAAGTCTTTGTTCCATTTTCTCTAATATTTTTTCCTAATTTCTAAGCCTTTCTCTTAGACTTAAAGAGCACTAGAGAACATAACAACTTCTCAAAATCTGTATGATAAAGAACCTAATGCATGAACTAAGTGGGAGAACAGATAGGGTAAGAGGGAATGAGGGATTCCATGACTCGAAGCATGGTGGTGCCACAGAAAGAAACCACTGACCTGAGGAGTGGAGATGGCTGAGAGGGTAACAAATTCTCCCAGAATATCTTCTCACAGAATCAAACTTTGTCTGTTTCATCAGATATTCCAGCATCAGAATCAGGAAATCAACTTAGCTGGCACATCTTTCTCAGAGCTCAGTGTAAACAAAGTTTGATGGAGTATGCATTAATACTCAGATCATGAAACGAACATGAATTCTCAGTCCGGCAAACGGAGGGAAGAGGTAGCCTAGCATGTGTTCTAATTTAACAATGTATGTTTTACATGTGTACATTATTGTTACAAATAGCTAGAAAGCTATTTGTAATAAATCTTTATTTATTTATTCATGTCTGCACTGGGTTTTCATTGCTTTGAGCAAGCTTCTCTTATTGTGGAGCATAGTTTGTAGGGCACATGGGCTTCAGTAGTTGTGATGAGTGGGCTCAGCAATTGCAGCTCACATGCTCTAGAACACAGGCTCAGTAGTTGTGGCTCATAGGGTCAGTTGCTCCATGACATGTGGGATATTCCCAGAGCAGGGATCGAACCCATGTCCCCTGCATTGGCAAGCAGATTCTTATACACTGTGTCACCAGGGCAGTGTTGCCAATACCCAGACTGATCTTTCATCTGTGAGGATGTTGCTCAGGTTGGAGAAGAGATGTGGAGGGTAATACTGTCCCATAAATAAAAATGTTACTTCCTGAAAATTTTGCTGTAAGAAATTCCTAATTATTATTAAAAATTTTGCTGTAGGAAGCAACAGCATCCCCTTCACTAACCTCCAGCTCATCATATCACTGATCTATTTCCTAAAAGAGAGAAGTCTTTGAATGTGAGTTATCAAAGGATTCTGGAGCTTGCATAGTATTTCATCATTATTTTTCACAACAAGAAAACAAAAAAGAGACTAGTAGAATGCAAAAAGTTCATTAAACAAGATGATCAGTTTTGCTAAATGAATAATAGTGTTCAAAATGGGAGCTTCCCAACATAGCATTGTAAACCATCTATACCTCAATAAAAAATTTTAAATTAATTAATAATAAATAAATAAATGACTTCCCAGGTGGCTCAATTGGTAGAGAGTCTGCCTGTGATTTGGGAGACCTGGGTTTAATCCCTGGGTTGAGAAGATCCCCTGGAGAAGGAAATGGCAACCCACTCCAGTATTCTTGCCTGGAGAATTCCATGGACAGAGAAGCCTTGTGGGCTACAGTCCATGGGGTCACAAAGAGTCAAACACGACTGAGTGACTAACTTTCAAATAAATAAATAGGGGCTTCCCTCACGGGTCTATGGAGACCTGTAAGTATTACAGACCTACAAACACAGGCACTGGAAATCATGACAGTCTTTACTTCACATTGCTTAGTGAGTCTGTGCAGCACACATTTGAGCTCATTTTTATTGCATGGTATTATGCAGTGGTAGAAATTTGGGGGAGTTATATAAAAAAATTATCCAGAATTCTCCAGAGACAAGTATTTTCTTTTCCAGCTCAGAAATTCATATTTGGGCATATCTCATTTTGGATATTTGCAACCTGTCAAAGATAATGATTTCATCCTTTAAGCTCCAGGCTTACTTTCTCTTTTAAGTCATGAGGATATCAATTTTCTTTTGGAAAAGAGCAAGCAAACTGAGGAAAGTTCTTATCTTACAGTTACTCCAAAGTGATAACTACTCCCCCATAGAGATGCCAGCTTCTGTTTTCTTTGGGCAGAGAATATTCTGGCATTGATTTTTCTCATTTAAAAAGGTGTATCATTGGAATCAAATGGCATTTCTCCAATAGGTCTGTGGTCCTTTTTAGTGTAGAAAAACCTACTGCACCGTAAGATTTTTTAAAAAAGATGTTGCCACTTATATAATACATATTACAGAGGACTAAGGGGATCATATTTCACCCAAAAGTTGGAGACTCCACACTCTAGTTTCTCATCACAGCAGAATCAGGATTTCCTGGGCATATTGACATTGAAATTACATGCGTGCTCAGCCATGTCCAACTTTTTGCAACCCCATGGACTGTAACCCACCAGGTTCCTATGTCCATGGGATTTTCCAGTCAAGAATACTGGAGTGGGTTGCCATTTCATCTTGCAGGGGATCTTCCTGACCCAGGGATGAAACTCGTGTCTCTTACTTCTCTTTGTATTGAAGGTGGATCCTTAACCACTGAGCCATCGGTGAAGCCTTCTTGTGCATATGAAACCCATCAAATCCCTGCCTCAAGTCAGCCGGGAGGAGACACTCAGCTCCCAGCAGCAGAGGTGAGGTTGGACTTTGTAATCATAAGTCAGCAAATTACAGAAGGTTATTTAGAAAGAGTTCTGCTAAGATGTAGATGAAAGAGGTCACAGTATTTACACAGTAAAATATTAATCAGCAAGTTTTGTTATCAGCAAAGAGGTAACAGGGTGTTTCTAGGAAACAGTAATCTCTTTGTTAGTTCAGATTTGAATGCTTTGAATATGGGACACAAAGTTCTGTTGGTTTTGGAAGCTGCTTATCTCTTTAGTGATTCTTTAAGTATAAAGGGTCCAAGTTCAAAGGATTCTGGTAAATGGGGCTTCCTAGCTTTGGCAAGTGTACATTAACCAACAGAAGGCTCTCTGTAACCTGTGTTTAACTGTGCTTCCCAAACATGTTCAACCACAAAACCCTTAACATGTATTTGCATCCCATGGAAATAACCTCCTGGAACAATCTTTGGGAAACATGACCTCAATGATTTCCAAAAGCTGATGTATATTCTGAAAAGAGGCTAAAGTTGAGTAGACTGACTGGTAGCCTTTCAAACTAGTGAAAAAATAACTAAACAATATTTCAGTGGTTCCTTGTTGTTTTCATATTTCTTCTCTCAAATATATTTTATCTTCATAATTCCATGAAATTGGTTTTATTTTACTTTTAATTAAATTTTATTGGAGTATAGTTGCTGTATAATTTTTGATTAGTTTATGCTGTACAGTGAAGTGAATCAGCCACATGAATACATAATCTCTGCCCTCTGAACCTCTCTCCCATTCCCACCCCCTCCCCCCAATCCAGCCCCTCTAGGTCATTGCAAAGCACTAAGCTGAGCTCCCTGTGCTTTATAGCAGCTTCCCACTAGCTATCTATTTTACACATGGTAGTGTATACATGTCAATTCCAATCTCCCAATTCATCCCACTGTCTCCTTCCCCCCTTTGTGTCCAAATGCTTGTTTTCTACTTCTGCATCTCTTTTCTGCTTTGGAAATAGGTTCATCTGTACCAGTTTTCTAGATTCCACCTGTATGCATTAATATACAATATTTGCTTTCCTCTTTCTGACTTACTTCATTCTATATAACAGACTCAGACTCCCTTCCCATCTGGGTCACAGCAGAGCACTGAGTAGAGTTCCCTGTGTTATATAGTAGGTTCTCATTAGTTACTCAGTACATACATATCAATTCCAATCTTCCAATTCATCCCACCACCATCCTGTCCCCATTTGATAACTGCAGGTTTGTTTTCTACATCTGTGACTCTCTATCTGTTTTGCAAATAAGTTCATCTGTTTCACTTTTTTTTAGATTCCACATATAAGCAATATTATATGATATCAGTCTTTCTCTTTCTGACTTACTTCACTTTTAGGCAATCTCTAGATTTTATTTTAAAATTGACACAAGAAAACCACAACACTCAAAAGACTTCTGCAAATGATTTCAGGGGAAAATCACATGGCCCCATAATAATAGTCACAACTGCTCAGTTTGCAAGATCTTCTCTGGCTAAAGCCATGCCACACTTCCATGTCTCTAAGATGTCAATTCCATGAAAATTGCTATGCAAAATTCCCTGTACTTCCCACACAAGCCTATGTAGTAATTACCCTTATCCTCCAAATGGCTCCTATTTCCTTCACTCTCTTAAGATTTGGAGAAGTGTTATATTATGGAAATAATACTGGTTAGAGTTAGACATTACTGGGTTCTAATCCTTATTAAGTCATCAACTTGAAGATCTTGCAAGTTACAATTTTTTAGGTTATTTTTTAAAATTTTATATTAAAGTATCATTGCTACAATGTTTTATTAGTTTCAGGTGTATAGCAAAGTGATTTAGTTAAATATTTACCTGGTATTTTTCTATATAAATTATTACAGAATATCAAGTAGAGTCCCCTGTGCTACACAGTAGGTCCTTGTTGATACAAGTGACTTTTTGTAACTTCATTTCCTCCTTTTGAAAATAGAATGCTGACATTTTTTCCAGGGACAATAGTATCTTGATCTAGAATAGAGATTTTCAATAGAATTGATTTTCCAGTGACCTCTTCCCCACTCTCAGTTTCTCACACTATTAGCAGAATTGCAATCAGCTAAAAATGAAGATTACATTGATATTTATTGTTGCAAAACTGTTATCTTGAGAAAACAATGGTGAATTGAGTAAGGAGACAAATCATCTCAGCACTACCATTAACCACAGCCATTTCTGCTAAATGTAATCCTCAACAGAAAAAAAAAGCAGTATTTTCCAAGACTGTGAAGGGCTTTTGTGACCACAATAGGGTAGAGGGCTTTGCAATGGACTCCTGTTTCTCGGGAAGAGAGGGCTTCCAACTAAGAAATGATTTAAGAATGAAAAGGGCCCAAATTCACACTGCTTCTTCAGGGAAACACCCATTGCATGGGTGTATTTTGAAAAATAAAGGGTATTCTTTTTCCTCCTTTCTTTCCTTTTTCATTCACTCATTCATAAAATACTTGTTGACCATTTACCAGGAGTCAGAGGAATAAAAGAAACTGGTTTGTCCATCTTCACCCCTCAGTTACTACAGTCCTGTGATATCTTATATGTTCCTGGAAGCAGTGGAGTGGCCAGCACCAAAGTGAACCTTGACTCATGGAGACTAGAAGAGCAGAGAAGCATATGAACCGGAATGGATTTGAGTCCTTTAAAAATGGATACCTCCCTTTTTTACCAAAAAGGCTGATGTTTCTGCCCAAAGAGGGACTTACCAACCCAAATGGATTTTTTTAAGAGTCTAAGTCTGGGATGATGAATTTTTTAGTGAGAGATTACATGTACTCTGCACTATTTAGCAAAAGACCACATTTAGAAAATTATTATTGGATACATACTGCACTTAATAAAAGCAATTTTTTTTGGAAAGTTATGTGGTATAGCATTGAATACTGGATGTCAGAGAAGTAGAATTATCTGTATTCTTTATCTCCAGCTTATTTGTCACCAAAGCCAATTCTGAAATAAAAGATTTATGATTGTTTCTTTTGACGTTGCATAGAAAGAACTTTTACCCCAAATTATGGGTGGCTTAGTGTGTAGGCAGTGCAGTCATGAGTGTTTTAGTTAATATATGGTTTGTTTTGCAAAGACTTCTGCACATTTAAAAGGAATATTCATTAATTTCCAAATACTATGTTTGCTATAGCAAGACAGAGTAATCATTACCTCCAATTGTGCTTTCCATGTTCCTCACCACTGCTCCCCGTGTGGGCCTCTTTTATATTTGACAGACATTCTACATTTTTAGCCACCCTGATAATAATTAGGTAGTTGGTGAGTAGCAACTACCAAGCTTAGGTGCATTTAGTTCCTACTTAGTCCCAATTATGTGATCACGAAGCACTTCAAGAGGTAAAACCACATCAAGCATTATGACAATATAAAGCTGAAAATTTAAATGAAAAAAGGAAAAGGAGTTATTCTGAGTGTAGTACAAGATAAAAGACATCTTGTATGGGGTTCTTTTTGAATATAAGAAGTTACTTTAGAGCAAACTACTTGAAAATAATTTATGAAATTACCATTAAAACATATAACTGCAAGTTATAGCAAAACCTTTGTGAGATTTTTAAATCTTCTGTATCTTTTTCTATCTTAAATATGAAAACATTTAACTACATTGTCTCAAACTGGTTACTGTCTGCTGCTGCTGCTGCTGCGTTGCTTCAGTCGTGTCCGACTCTGTGAGACCCCATAAACAGCTAGCTGCTCCCCAGGCTCCACCATCCCCGGGATTCTCCAGGCAAGAATACTGGAGTGGGTTGCCATTTCCTTCTCCAGTGCATGGAAGTGAAAAGTGAAAGTGAAGTCCCTCAGTCATGTCGGACTCTTCGCGACCACATGGACTGCAGCCCACCAGGCTCCTCTGCCCATGGGACTTTCCAGTCAAGAGTACTAGAGTGGGTTGCCATTGCCTTCTCCATGGTTACTGTCTAGAATTTTACAAAGAGATTTTCTTTTCTGTAGGATCTGAGTGCATATTATCCCATTTTAAACCCCATTCAGTAGTGTCCTTCACAACAGTTTATTTAGGAATGAAACACAATAAATGTAGAATTGCATCTAAATTATATTCTGCTTGAAATGTGTAAATAAAACCAGAAGCTTAATATACCAAAACTGTATAGCAATGTCTTCTGCAGTCATATCATAGGTATATGTATTTGTACATATATACATATGCGTGTATATACATATGTGCTATGCTATGCTCAGTCATTTCAGTCATGTCTGACTCCTTGTGAGTCCATGGACTGAAGTCCAGGAGGCTCCTCTGTCTATGGGATTCTCCAGGCAATAATACTAGAGCGTATTGCCATATCCTCCTCCAGGGAATCTTCCCAACCCAGGGATCAAACCCACAACTCTTGTGTCTCCTGCATTACAGGCAGATTCTTTACCACCTGAGCCACCAGGGAAGCCAATAAACACACACAAATATATTTAATTTTTTACCTATCACTTTTGAGATCTAGACATAGCAGATCAGGCTAGACATAGCTGATTCTAGTGGTAGTTATTTGCTTAATTTTTACTGCATTTTTGGTAGAAATATTTTAATGGAAATTTTTAATAAGGAAAAAAAAAACAAAAAACAGGTAATATCTTTTAACTTATCAAGTACCAAAGTAACTTGAGTTGTGAGAAAGCATATGATATACACACACAAAGTTTTCTTCCAAAAATATTAGATCTACCATTCAAGTATCAAATGAGATGGCAAATGTAACAATTATTTCTCATAACTCCCTAAGTTAGCAATTTGGAATGTGTGAATTAAAAAATACTACTTCTTGGTTTACTTATTAAAAGTTTCCATTAAAATAGTTCTACAAAAAGTTGCAGTAACAACTAAGGAAATAACTATTACTAGGATCAGCTATGTCCAGCTCCCAATACTGTAAGGTCAAAATAAGTCTGACTCTATTATATGGCTCTCCAATACTTTGGCCACCTCATGCGAAGAGTTGACTCGTTGGAAAAGACCCTGATGCTGGGAGGGATTGAGGCAGGAGGAGAAGGGGATGACAAAGGATGAGATGGCTGGATGGCATCACCGACTCGATGGGCATGAGTTTGAGTCAACTCCAGGAGCTGGTGATGGACAGGGAGACCTGCTATGCTGCAATTCATGGGGTTGCAAACATTCAGACACGACTGAGGGACTGAAACGAACTGAAATGAAGGTTACTATAATTCAGATGTCAATCAGATAGAGTCAGAAATACATATACATATTTTATTCTTTAGATTTTAAGATTACTAAAACACAGCTTTGGAAAAAGAAAGATGGAAAATAGAAAATATTATCTCAGCAGTTAAAAATGGAGAAATTTCATGGAGCAAATGTGCATGAATTATATATTTTTGTTAATAGTAGAATATATCTATATTGAAATTTGAGATTAAGAGATAGGTCAAAGCACAGAATGGAGAGAAGCTGCTTCTTTTTGCCACATTGGAATTGTATAAGAAGCACCTGAACTTGGCAATGACTCTTTGTAACTAACTGAAATAAGAAAATACATTATCTGGTCAAGTATTTGCAAAATTTTTGAGAAATCTGGGTCTGCTGTACCCAAATTCTCATTATTTACCAGGTACCTCTCCAACCATAACACAGTAGAATTTTCTTCTTCTGAGCTCCTTCTTAATGGTTACAGGGAATTGGCTGAAGAGAAAATGACCATTGTTGTTCAGTCACTCATTGTCGTTCAGTCCATCTATTTGCCATCCCATGAACTGCAACACTCCAGGCTTCCCTGTCTTTCACTGTCTTCTGGAGTTTGCTCAAACTCATGTTCATTGAGTCAATGATACTTTCCAACCATCTCATTCTCAGTCACCCCCTTCTTCTGCCCTCAATCTTTCCCAGGATCAAGGTCTTTTCCAGTGAGTTGACTCTTCACATCAGGTGGCCAAATTAGTGAAGATTCAGTTTCAGCATCAGTCTTTCCAATGAATATTCAGGGTTGATTTTCTTTAGGATTGACTGGTTTGATCTCTTAGCAGTTCAAGGGATTCTCAAGAGTCTTCTCCAACACCAGTTAGAAAACATCAATTCTTTAGCACTCAGCCTTCTTTATGATCCAACTCTCACATCCATAAATGATTATTGGAAAAACCATAGCTTTGACTAGCTGGACCTTTGTCAGCAGTGATGTCTCTGATTTTATTATGCTGTCTAGGTTTGTCATAGCTTTTCTTCCAAGGAGCAAGCGTCTCCTAATTTCATGGCTGCAGTAACATTGTACAGGAGGTGGTGACTAAAACCATCCCCAAGAAAAAGAAATCCAACAAGTAATATAATGCAAAATATTTATCTGAGGAGGCCTTATAAATAGCTGAGATAAGAAGAGAAGCAAAAGACAAAGAAGAAAGGGAAAGATATACCCATCGGAATGTGGAGTTCCAATTCATAGCAAGGAGAGATTAGAAAGCCTTCTTAAGTGAACAATGCAAAGAAAATGATGGGAGAAGCCAAACTGAGATTGGAATTAGGCAAGGACTGAGCTCCAAACTGAGTTTGGAACCAAGATTGAAAACTAAGCCATCTTTTAATGGGAGCCAACATGTGATCCATAGTGATTTTATCATTTATCCTTGGTGAGGATCTCTTTATATCAACCATTTCTACTATCCTTTAATATATTTATATGTACATGTAATTTTTCTAGAATTTAATTATGATTGACCTGTATTCTGTTTTTGACATGATGAGTTCCATTTATTTTGTTGGTCCCTTTATCTTTCTTTTGTGAGTCCATATCTATAAGTAAATCCTTCATGAGTTATTGCCATAGTTCAAAACACTTTACACTTTTTTCTCCTATAGTGATAAATCTATGAGTTGAAGGATTCACTCTTAGAAATTTACTTGGCAGCAAAAAAATGAAAATAAAAACTGATTATCAACATAGAGATACAATAGATTAGAAATATATTTTATAAATGTTTTAAATATATAAAATCAACCAAAGTACAATGAAATCTAGGCTCAGAAATGCTTCATTTTTTTCTTCTTCAATATCTCTATGGTAAATATCACATTTTTTCTTACTCCAATGTACATTCAAAATTTAAAACCATCCATCTTAAAATTTCTATTGCTGATATACATAAAAACTATAAAAAATCCCTGAATGTAGTATATTAGTTTCTCTAGTGTCCTTTGTATTGATAAGAGGAAGTGTGTCAGCAAAAGTCACTGAGGTACTGATTGTGAGTATTACTTGGGGGAGAGAGACAGTTACAATAAACAGCCCTCAAAATGAATATTCACAAGTCAAACAACCTCAACTCTGTACATGCAGTTTTAAAATATATTTCATGGTCCGTTGATTCCTATGTCTGAACTGCTCAGATGATATTCATAGATAGGACTTCAAACTGGCTGAAACGCTAGATTTCCCCAGAATGTACGTATGGTGTCCAAGGAGGGCTCCACTCAACTGGAGTTAGGAGGCAGGAGTTCCTACATTTCTCACTGTGGTCCCTGGGTTGCTTCACATAGCTACCTCAGGAAACTATCCTTGAAGGATAACCATCATCAACTGGGCTGAAGGACATCTTGTTCACTTCAGGTTCACTAGCAGGCAGGAAAAGAAAGCAAGAGGCAAGATTAGGGCCACATACCCTGTTCTAGCCTGTTGACATTCTCCAGGAGCTTTGATGTGCACAGATCAGGGCTGCATTCTTCATCCCTCATTTTACTGATAAGTATCTTCAAATTCCTTCTGGGAAATGTGCGTGCATGCTTAGTCACTTCAGTCATGTCCGTCTCTCTGTGAACCCGTGGACTATGGCCTACCAGGCTTCTCTGTCCGTGGGATTTTCCAGGCAAGAATACTGAGTGGATTGCCATTTCCTTCTCCAAATCTGGGAAAGGTAACCCCCATCTGAAACCAAGCAATCAATTTCAGTCTAGAATTAAAATGATATCCAACCCCTCTTGGAAAAATAAGTGTTCACGTCAGGGAGAGACAGGCACTCAATAACAAACTCGGTTCCACTCAAATTTCTCTCTAGTCCAGGAGAAAAATAGAAGTGCCATTTTTTGAGGGTTGCAATGAGGGCATGACAACTCATTCCAGTATTCCTGGCTGGAGAATCCCATGGACAGAGGAGCCTGATGGGCTATAGTCCATGGATTTCAAAAAGCCAAACACGACTGAGCGACTTAGCATGTACACGATTTGGTCACTTGCACATTATAATTTTTCCATAACATTTTATTAGGGAAGTTTTAAATTTTGTCTTTTCCCAACAGAAAACAAGTAGCCATGTTGTCTAAATATAACTCTTTTAAAGTGTCTTTCTTTAAGTTCAGTGTCTAATAATCCAAATAGAGGGGATGGACACTAAGAACATATACCTGTCGACTACATATTTCATTTCCTTCAATTTCAGGAAAGAAGTTTCTACTTCTAATGAAATACCACAGACCACGAGCAATATCTTGCACTTCACATCTCTTTAGCAGGCTTTTAGAGAAATAATGGATCAGAATTCTGTGTCTTGTCAGTAAAACACATTTCATGGTAAATTCAGAAAGAAAGCTTTGAGTGGAACAGATGTATGCTCTTTAAGGATGATTTATGATGTCAAGACTATTAGAAATAATAATGTAGCTTCTCTCTATAATATTTTAATCCTTCCTTTTGCTACACATAATACTATAAGTTAATACTTTACAAGAAAATCTATTTCCAGGACAATTCTATTGGGCTGCTGTACTACAGTAAACTCTAATATCTGGAACAGAGGGAAATTGCCATAAAGGATAACAATATCTGCCTTTTAAATTTGGGTTGCTGTTTTCTTTTGCATCAAGTAGAGGAAAAGAAGGAATAAAGTGGGTAGCATGCAAAAGATTTACTGGCATACTAAAGAAAAGACTACAAATTAGAATAATCCTTCCAAATAGGAGATCAAACCTTCCAAACCCAGAATAGGGAAAGCTGATGTCATTTTATTCAATTGAATACATGAATTCTAAATGTGAATATGGCATGTAATGAAAGATGACATTATAGACTTAAATAACTTATCAACCTAACACAGTTTATAAAAAATCAGGATATATACATATACATATATATATGTATATATATATATATATATATTCAAGAAATGTAATTTTATTCAAATTTACATGTAATTTTAGAGCTTCCTCCCACACATATAGTCACAGGGCACAGATGAATGAGGAATCATGTTGATAGACTATCTGTTACAAACAATGGAAACTGTCATTTTCTACTTTCCCACCATCTCTCCAATCCCTACTGTTCTAAAAGGGAAAAATAGAGACAAAACCATTTCTAGAAAACAGGGCCCTAAGGGAAATCTTACTCCACATGTGTCCTTCTTTATCTCAACTTTTCATTCAGTAAATATGTATTGATTGTACACTGTGTACCATCTAGGGCTGGGGATACAATAATGAGAATAATACAGTTTCTTCCTTCAAGGAAATAATTATCTAGGGGGAAGATAAATCTACACACTATTACAATACAGCGCACTAAATTCTCCCCTCTGAATACCGTGTTTTGTGATAGCAAGTCAAAACGCGGAGAGCTCCTAGAATTAGAAAATACAAAATAAATCTGTATGCAGAAGAGGAGATGGTGTTGGCCTAGATGTATAATTTCAAGTATCTTTTTAGACCAGGAGATGGAGTAAGACATTTCATGACCTCCTGCCTCTCTGGGCCCTCCATCTACTACTGTATTCTTCATATCCATCCCCCATATTCCTCTAAACATAGGCCCCAGGACAGGTGCCCTAATTCTTTGTGTTCTGCAGACAATTAGCAAAAAAAAAAAAAAAAACAGATAAAATAATTCTGGTGGTGGTAGTGATGATTTAGTCACTAAGTTGTGTCTGACTCTTTCCTACTCCATGGACTGTAGTCCACCAGACTCCTCTGTCCTTGGGATATCCCAGACAAGAATACTTGAGCAGGTTGCCATTTTCTTCTTCAAAGGATCTTCTCAATCCAGGGATCGAATGTGTGTCTACTGGTTGGAAAGCGTGTTCTTTACCACTCTGAGAGCTGGGAAACCCAAAATCATTCTAGGAAAGATTCAACCTAACACAGCATACCTGGGTCGCCTATGGACTCCTAGTCTCCAAAAACCAGTGCCGATCATGGTTTGTTAAAGTAGAAGTTTCATCTGAGATGTTAGGAAATATATTAGTTATGCAAGCAAGATACAGGACAAAAACATTTTTGGAGAAAATTTTTAAGTAAAACGTAAGTTTAAAGCTGTGCTTTACTTATATCCAAATTAAGAATATAAACAAGTCAAGTAAGAATTAAGGGGGGAGAATTTGTATGGCAAGAGGAATTCTATAGAAATCAAGAAGAAAGAGGGTTCAAAGGGACCACTCCCTGCAGAGAAGATGAGCCAGTAAACAGGGGTCTGGCTCAGATCATGAACTCCTAATTGCCAAATTCAGATTGAAATTGAAGAAAGTGGGGAAAACCACTAGACCATTCAGATATGACCTAAATCAAATCCCTTATGATTATACAGTGGAGGTGAGAAATAGATTTAAGGGACTAGATCTGATAGACAGAGTGCCTGATGAACTATGGATGGAGGTTCATGACATTGTACAGGAGACAGGAGTCAAAACCATCCAAGAAAAAGAAATGCAAAAAAGCAAAATGGCTGTCTGAGGAAGCCTTACAAATAGCTGTGAAAGGAAAGGAAGCAAAAAGCAAAGGAAAAAAGGAAAGATGTACCTATTTGATTGCAAAGTTCCAAAGAATAGGAAGGAGAGATAAGAAAGCCTTTCTCAGCTGAGTGCTAAAGAATTGATGTTTTTGAACTGTGGTGTTGGAGAAAACACTTGAGAGTCCCTTGGACAGCAGGGAGATCCAACTAGTTAATCCTAAAGGATCAGTCCTGAACATTCATTGGAAGGACTGATGTTGAAGCTGAAACTCCGATACTTAGGCCACCTGATACAAAGAACTGACTCATTGGAGAAGACCCTGATGCTGGGACAGATTGAAGATGGGAGGAGAAGGGGATGACAGAGGATGAGATGGTTGGATGGCATCACCGACTTGATGGACATGAGTTTGACTAAACTCCAGGAGTTGGTGATGGACAGGGAAGCCTGGCGTGCTGCAGTCCATGGGGTTGCAAAGAGTCAGACATGGCTGAGAGACTGAACTGAACTGATGTAGCTTGAATACCTCTTCACGGGTTTATTGGTCATTTGTATTTCTTCTTATTGCCCAATTTTCTCTGTTGTTACTCTTACCAAATAACACCTCCTTATTAGGGATATTAAACCATTCTCATGTAAAAAAAAAAAAAAGAAAAGAAAGCCTTTCTCAGTGGTCAATGAAAAAAAAGAGGAAAACAATTGAATGGGAAAGACTAGAGATCTCTTCAAGAAAATTAGAGATTCCAAGGGAATATTTCATGCAAAGATGTGCTCAATAAAAGACAGAAATGGGAGGGACCCAACAGAAGCAGAAGATATTAAGAACAGGTGGCAAAAATACACAGAAGAACTGTACAAAAAAGATCTTCATGACCCAGATAATCGCGATGGTGTGATCACTCACCCAGAGCCAGACATCCTGGAATGTGAAGTCAAGTGTGCTTTAGGAAGCATCAGTATGAACAAAGCTAGTGGAGGTGATAGAATTCCAGTTGAGCTATTTCATATCCTAAAAAATGATGCTGTGAAAGTGCTGCACTCAATATGTCAACAAATTTGAAAAACAGCAGTGGCCACAGGACTGGAAGTTAGGTTTCATTCCAAGCCCAAAGAAAGGCAATGCCAAAGAATGCTCAAACTACCTAACAATTGCAGTCATCTCACACGCTAATAAAGTAATGCTCAAAATTCTCCAAGGCAGGCTTTTACAATACACGAACCATAAACTTTCAGATGTTCAAGCTGGTTTTAGAAAAGGCAGAGGAACCAGAGATCAAATTTCCAACATCCGCTGGATCATTGAAAAAGCAAGAGAGTTCCAGAAAAATGTCTACTTCTGCTTTATTGACTATGCCAAGCCTTTGACTGTGTGGATCACAATAAACTGTGGAAAATTCTGAAAGAGATGTGAATACCAGACCACCTGACCTGCCTCTTGAGAAACCTGTATGCAGGTCAGGAAGCAACAGTTAGAACTGGACATGGAACAACAGACTGGTTCCAAATAGGAAAAGAAGTACATCAAGGCTGTATATTGTCACCTTGCTTATTTGACTTATACGCAGAGTCCATCATGAGAAACGCTGGGCTGGAGGAAGCACAAGCTGGAATCAAGATTGCTGGGAGGAATATCAATAACCTCACATATGCAGATGACACTACCCTTATGGCAGAGAGTGAAGAGGAACTAAAGAGCCTCTTGATGAAAGTGAAAGAGGAGAGTGAAAAAGTTGGCTTAAAGCTCAACATTCAGAAAACTAAGATCATGGCCTCTGGTCCCATCACTTCGTGGCAAATAGATGGGGAAACAGTGGAAACAGTGTCAGACTTTATTTTTTGGGACTCCAAAATCACTGCAGATGGTGATTGCAGCCATGAAATTAAAAGATGTTTACTCCTTGGAAGGAAAGTTATGACCAACTCAGACAGCATATTAAAAAGCAGAGACATCACTTTGTCAACAAAGGTCTGTCTAGTCAAGGCTTTGGTTTTTCCAGTGGTCATGTATGGATGTGAGAGTTGGACTATAACAAGGCTGAATGCAGAAGAATTGATGCTTTTGAACTATGGTGTTGGAGAAGACTCTTGAGAGTCCCTTGGACTGCAAGAAGATCCAACTGGTTCATCCTAAGGGAGATCAGTCCTGGGTGTTCATTGGAAAGACTGATGTTGAAATTGAAACTCTGATGCTTTAGCCACCTGATGTGAAGAGCTGACTCATTTGAAGAGACCCTGATGCTGGGAAGGATTGAGGGCAAGAGGAGAAGGGGATGACAGAGGATAAGATGGTTGGATGGCATCACTGACTCAATGGACATGGGTTTGGGTGGACTCCAGGTGTTGGTGATGGACAGGGGTGCCTGGCATGCTGCGGTTCATGGGGTTGCAAAGAGTCGGAGACAACTGAGTGACTGAACTGAACTGAACTGAACCTTCCACTTACACAGGAGGCTTAGTATGCAGGAGGGATGAGTCAGAGAGTTGCCTTGTTGAGACAGACAATGAGAGTTGCTTCCATGTGGAGACTGGTCTGCCCGGAAATTATATGAGCAAAGTGTGCCTGTTTCCTGTTGACCAGCTGTGAGCACTCAAAATATAAAGTCAACCATAATTGCTGAGGAGGACAGCCCCGGGAGAAAACCATCTTGGAAAGTCCCTTGAGCTCCAGCAGAGAAAATCTGGGGGGAGGAGACTCTGAAACAGGGAAACGCCCCCATCTGAAAGCCAATGTGAAACAGAAGCCAAGCCCACAGAGGCAATCAGAAAAGCCCTTCCTGCACTCTTCTGCATCTTCTTTCCTCAGCCTTCAGAGTCAGAAAGCAAACAGAGCAGGAGGGAAAAATAAAAAGCCTGGAACAGAGATACTAGTGAGAAATTTGAGAAAATTTGAGAAAGAGGGGCAAAAGACAGACTGAATGCCCATTCAGTGTCCTGTTGAAGCATGGCTAACAGGTTTACCCAGGGGGATTCATTATTTCACTTACTATCTCTAGTGATTAAGGCCCAAACTCTAGAATTTGACAGTGACTTATAGATTTCTGTCCAGGAGAAAACAGAGCCCAAAAGGCAGAGTTCTAGGACAAATTTAGGACACTTAATTCAGCTTTCTTCTCCTGAGTGACTGTATTGATTCCTCAAATGCTCTGAAACCAGCTGAGTTATATACATTTTGGTATAACCAGTATGAGTTATACACATTTTTAATATGTGCTCATTTTATATTGAAAGCTTTAAAAAATATATATTTTTCTAGAGAAGCAATCTTTGTCTGTCTCTGATTGCCAGCCACCAGCCTGCAAAAGAACCTCAGTCAAGGAAGGGGAAAAGATTTAACTAAAACACTGCTTGTAAGTTCTCATTACTATCTGGAACTGTCCCTTCTAATTTCTGAGTAGAGGCCATATTAGAAATACAAAGTGACTTTAAGAGACTCAGTTACCTAAGTGATCATAAATGCCATGTATCTGGCAAAATTATCTATCCAGGGATAGAGGAATACTTTCTGATATTTTTTAATTAAAGGGATGATAGGAAACAAAAATGATATTGTCATTGATAAAAATCCTATGAGTTCTGCTTGCTCTGCTTACTCTTGTAGTTTGAAATGACAGAAGGATGATAAAGAGGTTCACCAAAAGAAAATAAGGGAAACCAGAATATATGTGTCTTTGTTCTTGTCTATAACCAAGATGTCTCATTTTTAGGTTAAAAAAAAGAAAAAGAATTTTATATATAATGGATGCATGTTTGTCTTAAACACAGGTAGCATATTTAAGTTTATAAACACTATATACACTAAAAAATATGCTGAATGGGGTACTCATAAGGTTATAAAAAACAAGCCCCAAAAGTACTAATTTTCATCAAGATAATTTCATTTGAATTCCACTTTATTCAAACGATGTCAATAATGAATTTTTCTTGAGCAATTATAAAAGCTCAAGATATAAAAGATGGAATCTTATTATAGATTTTTGCATAGAAACAGTAAGATTAATAATAACCAAAGTTGAGATAACCTATAAAACCTGGCACGGCTTGTGCTGTACAAGATGTTAACATTTCAACATCCCAAACACAGAAATTCAAATGAAATAAAATGCAAACTAAAAAGAAATAAGTGAAACTTGTTAAAACATGCTTTCATTAAATACAATCTTTGAACATCATGTGAAAAACTAAGATACTTAATTCAATAAAAATAGTAATTGATACTTAATTCAATAAAAATAGCAATGCATTATAACTTCATGTTATGCATGACTTATCATTCACACAGGAGTGAATACAAGCCTTCGAATGAAGCCTGAAATGTGTGGTCTACATAGATTCAAAATCTATATAGAGTTAAGTTCTAAATCCACTTCTTAATTGGCTGTGGAATGTGGGGAGGGAGGAACCCCTTAGGTTATTTTAGCCTCCATTTCATCATAATGTCTACTGCAAAGTATGTTAAGTACTAAATATAACAAAAAAGCATATGTGAAGTTCTCCTTATACTTCTAAATCCTGTATTCATATTTATTATTAAAGTTTCTGTTTTGTATATATTTTCTCTTCTAGGGGGCAGAGTATTATTACAGTACTACTACAGCTCATTTTCCTGAAGACTAATTTAATAGACTAACAGGAGATGTGATGTACCATCTTTGAAAGATCTAATATGATTAACTTTGAACTTGAGAAATGAAGAAGGAAGTCAAGTGGAGATCTCTCCGCCGCCGTTTCCCCCCGTACACAGCTTCTGCTTGTTTCTAGCCAGTGGCGTGAGAAGGCAGGGAACCCAGGTCACTCTCTCAGTGCTGGCAAGGAAAACCCAAGTGCAGCGGCTGTTACCAACCACTGGGCATTGACTTCCCGATAGCCAAGCTCCCAGCAAGTCTCCTGCCTCTGAATCCAGGCACGTACTCAGAGCCCTCAAATGCAAGGAAAGCTCTTCTCCCCCCGTTTTACTTGCCTGAATCTACTGAAAACCAGCGCCAGAAGCAGCAAACATTTCAGGAGCTGAAGACCCATCATGATGCAGAGTTGACATTGCTGAGGGTGGCAGAATGGCCTCTGCCAATATTCAGCTCTACAATGACTGATGAGAAGCAGCCGGATGATATCCTACTTTTCCAAACTGTGGCTTCTCTATATGGATGACAGATAATAAAAGGACAAAAAGTTTAAAATCAGAGAAAGACAAAGGAATGAATATGTTTCTCATATTTTCAGAAAAAAACATGTTCTTTGGAGATACATTTTGGGAGGAAAAAAAAATATCCTTTAGATTGGGATTTTCCCATTGAGTAAGAAGATATTCTGTAGGTTTTTGGAGTAAATAGTTGCAAAAAAAACAAAAGCAAACAGACAGAGATTATTTAAAAGCAGAATATGGGTAATTTTGGACTTAGGTGATTTATTGTGTTAAACTAGTTTCTCCTGCACTTCCTTGTACAATTTTGAGAAATATATAACGCCTTGAAAGGTAAATACCAGGCAATACAGCAGATAATAAACACATAGCAGATTTATAACTACTGGTTATAATTTTGGAAAACAGTGGAGTGAGTGGAAAACGCTTACTCAATGTGTCATGGTGTTCAAGGCACCACTTCCATATACAGCTAGTATTCTGGCTCTGGAGAAAGAATACACAAATCATTTAAAAAGCAGCTGATGAGCAATTTAAGAAAAAATGTGCACATAGTATCTAGCAGTTTCTATGTTTTTAGTCTCAAACAAGTTATGTGAAAGTGATGAATTCCAGCCTGCAGCTGCTGTGCTAATAAAGTTGCCAGTGAGTCAAGTTCTATCTAAATATACGCACATGCATTTCTATTGCTATTACATTTACCCCATCGACATCAATTATCTCAAGAGTTAAAGGGCATTTTTTCACACGCTAAAAAAAAAAAAAAAAATTTACCCAGAATAAACTATGCTTTCAACAAATCCCCAAATGTATCCAGTGTGCCCCAGGATGGCATTCAGATTTCAGTCATTTAAAAAGACACCTTCTGGAACCTAACTTGAGGATTTGTGGAATCACAACTGAGAAAACAGGCTATTTTTCTTTTTTTTTAACTGTACCATAGTTTTAGTGTGGGATTTTTCTGTCTCACAATCTTGGTGATCAATGTTAAAAGGAAAAGATATGTCTGACCCAACACTGGTTCACAGTTGTATCCATAGACCTAAGGCAAACACAATCATTTTTCCTTAAATTTTTTTTCAAAATAATATGATGTAGTCATAATGGTATCTTCTTTTACTTTAGTGTGGAGTTCACAATTTAGGGTGAAAAATATAGAACCTAGCAAATTCTCGATTATTTTTGTTTATCCTAGGAAAATCTTGAAGGCCACCATAGTTAAAATAGCCACAGAATGTAAGAATTGAGATTCCATGTGGCAGGTATTTGTGATTAAAGCAAATACAGAGCATAAAGTGGCAAAAGCAGTAAACTGGGTCAGAGTACCAGCTCTCAGCGAGAAGTGGCCTGACCCACTTGCGTCATTTGGGGCAGCTTGGGGCCTCCATAGACTGACCTGGAATCTGAGAACCTTAGGGAAGGTCATTTCAGATGTCTTCTTAGTTCTAAAATCCTATGTTTGGGTAAAGAAAACATTAAGTTATATCATAGCTTGCAAAAGTAGCAACAGTTGCCCCCTCCAAAAATTACAATCTTTACAATTAATTTCTGCTCTCCCAGTAACTTACCTTCAAATATAGAAAGGCTGTACAATCAAGAAAGCAAAGCTTTCTTTGTATATGGACTTGCATACATAAGCACCATTTTTAAACCACAGTAAGGCTACACAGTAGTTTCGCATATAGAATAAGTCCCCTAAATATGAACGAGTTCCATTCTGGGATCCCGTTCATAAGTCCAGTTTGTTCATAAGTCCAGCAGAGTTGGCCTAGGTACCCAACTAAGACAGTACTCTCTGTACTGTAAGAGGTTTATGACATTTTTCACACAAATAGTACATTAAAAAAGAAAAAAAAAGAGAACATTTTTCTCTTACAATATAGCACCTCAAAAAGTATAGTAGTACAGTACAACAGCCGGCGTATAGGGGCACATTTACATCTTTGAAAGTTTGCAACATAAAGGTTCATATGTGGGGGGACTTACTGTGTAATTTGTGTATAGATACTGCATATAACTTTCCCAAGCTATTGATACATGTATTCATTTCTCCTTGATGTGAACCAGGAGTCAGATGTTGAATTGAATACATATTGATGTAATGAATAATAGATGACTGCCAAACATACATTTCATGTTACAGAATATACTACCCGACTTAGTGATCTACCACTATTTCAACAACATTTTATATTCAGACATGATACAAAGTACCTCCTCTTGTTCTCAGGACCTACCATCTGATTATAAGTTATAAACATGAAACATTTAATGTCTAAGTGGCCTGCATTTAAATGGAAGGCACAATCAGAATAACTAAGTGCATCCACCATATTAATTTGCAGTCCTGGTAGGAACTATAAATTTAGAGGAAAGTAATCAGTTCACCGAGGAAATAATGTTGATCTCTTAGCCTTATATCATATTGACCCTGGAATTATTCCACTGCCATCAGTCAGAAAGAAATATAGCATATGAGGCAGCAGAAATCATCAACCATTTCATAAATAGAAACAATCTTTGCATATGGTTATCTAGAAATAGTGCACAGACGAGGCTCTGAATGGTAAGAGAACACTGAGTCACCACACGGTGTGCTTCCCAACTTAGAAAGTAAAATAAAAGTTTCCTCTCGGAACACTTCCCCACCCCTATTTATGAGAAGGAGAAAGAAAGGTTTGATGGGGACACCTGTACATAAGAAGGTGAAGGTAGATACTAGATAACTTCACATTTATACTTCAGCTACATTGTAAAGAACACAGAAAAGCTGTTGAATACTTCTGTAGCCAGCCCAAAATTGCAATCACTTTACCTTGAACTCATCAAAAATAAACCAAATAACCTCATAGAAGGTTTATAATACACTGGATTAGCAAGCATTTGATTGGATTTTTACAAAGTCAACTACTCATCTGCTATCAATTGATCCAATTCAGTTAACATGAGAAGAGGGAGAATCTTGACCTAACATGGATTTTTCTATGCAGAGGTTAAGTTGAATCAAAACCAGAAAGATTTTCTCAGTTTTAATTTATGGTTTATGAAAGATTGAGAAAGCTTAGATCCTTCAAAATTCATGGTTACCTGAAGAATAATCTTCATTATATATCTGAGAGGGAAACACCAAAGAGATCCTTTCTTTACCATAACTATTTGTAACTAATGAATCCATTAATGAAAGGTCTACCCAGAAGCAATTACAGAATAAAATAAATCTCTACTGACTGAAGATTCAGCCTCTTTCTACTTGTGCCAGTTATTTCTTTTCATCACTTATGGAGAAATGGGTAGAAGGTTAGAATTAGAGTTGAGGTTAGATTTTAGGGTTTCAGGTCAGGTTCAAGGTAGCATTTTAAAAAGTTGTCTTAAACTTATATTGATTTGAGTAGCTAAAGTTCCTAATGGGATTTTCCCACATGGGTAGTACAGTGTGTAGTATAGCATTCTCAAAGTCTAACTCAAGATCTTCCTAACACAGAGATATTCTTCCCAACTTCACATGACAGTTTCACTATTAGGTTGCCTTCCAGCCTAGAATCACTAGAGTTTTCCTGTCTCTGTCTCTAACTTGTATGTCTCTAACTCCTGTGAATAATTTCCCACTACCCACCACCCTTGTTTTTAAGGTCTCCCTTACCTCATCCTGAGGGAACCAAGTAAAGTTACTCACTATTACCATATGTCTGTGCATGTGTGCTATGTTGTTTCCATTGTTTCTGACTCTTTGCAACACCAGGCTCCTCTGTCTATGGGATTCTCCAGGAAGAATACTGGAGTGGGTTGCCATGTCCTCCTCCAGGGGATCTTCCCAACCCAGGGACTGAACCCGTGTCTCTTATGTCTCCTGCATTGGCAGGTGGGTGTGTTCTTTACCACTAGTGCCACCTGGGAAACCCCACTAACACCATATGCATTTCATCAAAGGCTGTTAAATAAGCTTTTCTTTTTTTATCATTTTAATTTTTTAAAAAAATTAAGACTTTTTTTGCTGTGGACCACTTTAAAGTCTTTATTGAATTTCTTACAATTTTGCTTCTGGTTTATGTGTTTTTTGTTTGTTTTCCCAGCTGTGAAGCATGTGGGATCTTAGCCCTCTGACCAGGAATTGAACCTACACCCCTTGAATTGGAAGGTGAAATCTTAACCATTGGACCAACAGAGAAATCTCATAAGCTTTTCTTTTCCTATCCAATTTATTCTCTATGTGACCAACAAGCAAAAGTTCTCATTTGTACCACTGTTTTGCTCTTGAACCTCTACCACTTCCCTGTTGCCTTTGATTCAAAGTTAAATCTCACTTGGATTTGTAGGTCCTTTACCATGTGCATCTCCCTTGTTTATCAATAGGTACAAGTGCCCCCATACACCCTTGTGCCCCAAACACATCCTTGGCTCAAGGAGAGCAGTCTCATCATGGCACAACCATGGATGTGTTAATTCTTAGGCTTCAAATCTAGCCACTCCCCACCCTGAAGGTTCAGTCTTTTCCACCCTGCAGTTCTATCCAATACATCCTTCTAGCTTCAGTTTAAATCACCTTGCATCCATCATGTCTCCTATTGTAACTTAGAGTCTCCTTCATTACTGGGGTACTACTACACTTATCCACATACCATATATACCTCCTCACTTAACACTTTGTAAGTTGTAATTTCTGTTTTTACTCATATTATTGTCTATATATTGACATCCCCATAATTGGAAGTTCAATATTAAAGTTGTTCAATATATGCTTAAATAATTAATTTATTAATACTAAC
This sequence comes from Odocoileus virginianus, assembly GCF_023699985.2. Lineage (NCBI taxonomy): Eukaryota > Metazoa > Chordata > Mammalia > Artiodactyla > Cervidae > Odocoileus > Odocoileus virginianus. The sequence continues at coordinate 62,982,448 of NC_069677.1, forward strand.
AGTACTCTTGTATACACTAACATGGGCCCAAGGTATAGATTAATGAGTGTTTACAAAAATGGAGCTATTTGGGGACTTCCCTGGTGGTTCAACAGAGGTCTGTCTAGTCAAGACTATGGTTTTTCGAGTAGTCATGTAAAGATGTGAAAGTTGGACTATAAAGAAAGCTGAGCACCGAAGAATTGATTCTTTTGAACTGTGGTGGTGGAGAAGGATCTTGAGAGTCCCTTTGACTGTAAGGAGATCCAACCAGTCTATCCTAAAGGAAATCAGTCCTGAATATTCATTGGAAGGACTGATGTTGAAGCTGAAACTCCAATAATTTGGCCACCTGATGTGAAGAGCTGACTCATTTGAAAACACCCTGATGCTGGGAAAGACTGAAGGTGGGAGGAGAAGGGGACAACAGAGGGTGAGATGGTTGGATGGCAGTGAGTAAACTTTGGAAGTTGGTGATGAACAGGGAGGCCTGGCATGCTGCAGTCCATGGGGTTGCAAAGAGTCAGACATGACTGAATGACTGAACTGAACTGAACTGAACTGGTGGTTCAATGATTAAGAATCTGCCTTCCAATGCAGGAGATGTGGGTTCAATACCTGGCTGGGGAACTAAGATCCCAAATCCGTTGGGCAACTAAACTCCTGAGCTACAACTAGAGAATTTCACATTCCCCAAAAAAGACCCAGAACATTCAAAAAACAGGGAAAAAAATGAAGTTATTTTGGGAAAACTGAGATAGAACTATCATTATTCTTCTAATTGTCCTTTGATTGAATACCTAGTGTATATAGAGAAAGTACCATGTAGGTAATCACCTCTAAATAGTTTATTTTATTTAATACTAACAACAATTTGTTAGGTAGGTAATTGACTATATTAACTTGAGAGCAAAGAAGCTGACTTTAAAAAAAATTAATTTATTTATTTTAATTGGAGGCTAATTACTTTACAATATTATAGTGGTTTTTGCCATACATTGACATGACTCAGCCATGGGTGTACATGTGTTCCCCATCCTGAACCCACCCCCCCCCCACCTCCCTCCTCATCTTTTGAAAAGGTTGTCTAGCTTGCCCAAGAGTGTCCATCTGGTAGATGGCAGAATCAAGATGATTTCCAAGTTTGTCTCACTTTAAATCTATTGTTATTTTTCCTGTCCAATAAAGTAGAACTTAAAGACATAAAACTAGAGTGGACATTTTAAATGGAGAAGATATATTACAATTAAAGCATGGAACACTCACTTCTGTTATCTATTTGTGCATAAAAGGAAGCTAGTCATAATCTCCTCCAGGCACAGATTTTCACCCTGTTGCTTCCCATGCCAAGATTTATGCTTAGACAAAAGAAAGTGTGGTTCTCCAGCTGCCAGCTGATGAATAGCCCTCTGGGAGAGCAGCATCAGCTGCCTGGAGAATTACCTATATATTAAAATGACATCCCTGATCTTTCTAAATCCATGCCCCTTCCAAAGATGCACATGGGCAAGATAGTCTTCTCTTTCTTGTTGAGGATTCTGTATAATTTTTAATTTTGTTGTTTAGTTGCTAAGTTATGTCTGACTCTTTTGTGACCCTATGGACTGCAGCCATCCAAGCTCCTCTATCCATGGGATTTTCCATGCAAAAATACTGGAGTGGGTTGCCAGTTCCATCTCCAAGGGATCTTCCTGACCCAGGGATTGAACCTGAGTCTCCTGCATTGGCAGACACATTCTTTTCCACTGAACCTTTGGGGGAGCATATTTTTTAATAACATTCCACATATGAATTAAGACTATCCCATTCCTCACACTATATCATGCACCCTGTACTCAGAGTGGTTACACAGATGAGGAAGGGACACCTCAGGGATACTAGGAGACTGGCAGAAGGAAAACTGGTAAAAGAGGACAGGAGATAATCTGTAGCCCTTTGAATCCAGGCTGGGGAGACTGGAATTTGTCTGATAGGCAGCCAGAAGACACCGAATTTATTGTGTAGGAGGATAACATTATCCAGAGGATGCCACAAAATCCTGCATGTAGTCACAAATAAAAATAAGTAATCTGTCCTTATTCCAAGCCCATATTACAGTTGAATAGCAAATTAGACCAAAATTTTTAATTTAAAAAGCATCAAATGTAATACCATTTATTTGATCTTGGACAAAATACTTAAATAAGATGCCAGTGATCAAGTTTTTTCATCTTAAACACATACACACAAGACTAATAAAGCCTATATCCCATGCTTTAGAGGTATTATGGACAAAGTGAAATAAGGAATGTGAAAATATACATAAAACTAATTTATAAGCAGTGAGTCTAAAAAAAGGCAATTATCTCACACTACATTTTTAAATTATGGGTGAAATGGGAAAATATAGACTCAAACCAGTAAAACAAAATCTAAAATCTGCAGAAAGATTGTGATTCACTATCCTTGACATTGAAGAATATCTAGAGAAGGTTTATTACTTGTCACAACTGGGAGGGTCTTGTTTATATCCAGCCAGATTCCTGAATTCTACAGTAACGTTCTCCTTCTGTCAACCTGCAAATCGTTATCATTTTGTCTATAATAAGGTCTCATATTCTTGAAATATTTTTAATGACTTTGTGCTTTGTGGTCTAAATTATTCTAGTTACTTTGGTCTTTTCTCTGAATACAATATTCTGCCTTTATAACTTGCCTAATGGCTCAGATAGTAAAGAATCCTCTGCAATGCAGGAAACACAGGCTCCATCCCTGGGTCAGGAAGATACACTGGAGAAGGGAATAGCTATCCACTCCAGTATTCTTGCCTGGAGAATCCTATGGGCAGCAGCGCCTGGGCTACAGTCCATGGGGTTGCAAAGAGTCAGACACGACTGAGTGACTAAGCATACAATCCAAAATTAGGGGGAAAATGGATCCCATGACCATTTTTTAAAAAGGAAGAGAAGGATATTTGGTGATCTCGCCAAAGCAGGTACATTTTTATTAAAGGCAGATGAAGCATATGCTGTTTTTCTGATTAATAATAATGGACAGAATTGATATATTCCTTAGCAATTTTATATAACCACCAAATATTTAAATATCCCATGTGGGCTCTTTAAGGACTTTGCTGATGGAAGGAGGAGGGCAGGGCTGACTGGACAAGAACCTCTCCACTGAGGGCTTCAGTGAGTTTTCCTGTACAATCAGAACCACCTCCTCAGTCATGGGATGCAGCCCAGAATCTGTAACAAGCTTCATCTACTTTTCAACCAAATTTTTAATTTGTTTGTGCCTGAGGGCTAATGTGTCACATTTTCTTTCAGGTTTTTCTCTTTGTTATTCTGCCTTTAGCTTTAAATATTAAATTACTTTCATACAATGTGTCCATTATTTTGCCCTAAATTTGTCTTCTGTGTGTTTCACACTGCACTTCACATAGCCTTCTGTTTTTACTATTAATAACCATTCTAAAGTTAAAATAAGAGTGTCATTAAACCTTGTCCAGAGTTAGGGAGTCTGAGGGCAGTCAGTTGATCCCCCCCCAAGTACAGGGTGGAAAGCTGTCCCATGGTATAGGCAGGAACACTGGAGCAGGTTGCCATTCCCTTCTCCAGGGGACTTCCTGACCCAAAGCTCACACCAATGTCTCTCACATCGCCTGCATCGGCAGGAGGATTCTCTACCACTAGCACCACCTTGTTGTTGCTGCTCAGCTGCTCAGTTGTATCCAACTCTTCACAGCCCCATGGACTGCAGCACGCCAGGCTTCCCAGTCCTTCACCATCTCCCAGAGTTTGCTCCAACTCATGTCCATTGAGTCGGTGATGCTATCCAACCATCTAATCCTCAGTCGTCCCCTTCTCCTCCTGCCTTCAATCTTTCCCAGCATCAGGGTCTTTTCCAATGAATTGGCTCTTCACATCAGATGGTCAAAGTATTGGAGTTTCAGTTTCAGTATAAGGCCTTCCAATGACTTTTAGGATTGACTGCTTTGATCTGTTTGCTGTTCAAGGGACTCTCAAGAGTCTTCTCCAATACCACAGTTCAAAAGCATCAATTCTTTGGCCCTCAGCCTTCTTTACCTCTCACATCCGTACATGACTACTGGAAAAACCATAGCTTTGATCTGGCACCACCTAGGAAGCCTTTAAAGTTAAAGTAAGAATGTAATCCAATAAAGCTAGTGGCTTTATAAGAAAAAGAAGAGACACCAGGGGAAAGGGTGTACAGAGAAAAGGCCATATGAGGACACACAGAGAAGATGGACATCTGCAAGCCTAGAAAAAAGGCCTCAGGAAAAGCCAAACCTGCCGACACCTTAACTGTGGACCTCCAGCCTCCAGATTGGTGAAAAAATGAGTACCTGCTGTTTGAGTCACCTGGTCTCTGGTATTTTGTTAAGGCTGTCATAACAGACTAACACAGCAAGTAGCCAACTAATTGCTCAAACCTCCAGGTAATTGCTGGGAACTTTTGTTTTTTACTTAGAAACTGAAATATATAGGAACTAAAATGAGATTGCAGACTTTAAGACTAGACTCTGTTACTAACTGGAAAACCCCTCTGGGGTTGTTTAAAGCTGTTTAAAATCTCCAAGTCCATCAATAAGAGAGGACTGATTGGAACACTATTACTTAGTACTGTTGTGAATGAAATAATAAATGTAGAAATATTTATTTACCACAATCCCCAGAAGCAGAAAACAATGACTCAATACATGTGGCCTATTGCCACTACTGTCATTAGTATGAATGGATAAAAGCAGAAAAGTCAATTCGCCTATGCAGATTCCTATCTTTGTAAGACTTTTAAAATTCAAAGTGGGAGAAATTCTAGGCTTGAACTACTAATTCTCTCTGTCATGAAATATTAGAACAAATTTATGAAAGTTTGGAACCCTCCTGAGTAGTGGTACAAATTGGTGGAATGGTGGCACTTTCTAATTTTTTTTATTAAAGTTAACCTGTGAAATTTTCAAAGATTAATAAAGAGAGCTATTAATCATGTGGAAGCTTTTATGATCAAATTACTAGGTGACATGTTATAAAGACACTCAGAGTGTTCTCCTAAAGCCTGTGTCATGCTTCAAAGGGGGCTCTGTAATACCTCACTTACACATATCCTGTTTTGTCACCTACTTGTCACTCTCACAGTGAAAGCAAAAGGGTCAATATCAGAACAACAGCTAGAATCTGAAATTTGAGAATTCTGGGAATGAATATGAGGCCATAGGCATACAAAATGAGAAACAGAAAAGATTCTGCTTTTGGCAAATACTTTTCCAAGCATCTTGGAATTCTGAACAGGGCCTGTTTAGTGCTAAGTGAATTGGGTCTCAAATCAATGTCCTGATTTACATAAAAGAAATAAAGAAGAAAAACAAGAGCATATAAATTTAAAGGATAAAGCTGTACAGCATCTCATGTATTCAAATAAGAGCACTTACTTAGATTTATTTTGGAGACATCAATTTACTCAATTTTCACCAATTGTTTAATCTCTGTTTGCAATTATGTTTACCACTATCCTTGTCCTGTGTCTGCTGTATTGTGAATTCCTAATTTGAGAGTTTGGCATTTGTATTAAAAGAGTCTGTGTTCAATTAACCAACCACCATTTGTCAGCTGTGTGGCCTTGGGCAAGTCATTTAAGTCCTTCATCAGTACCACCTATGAAATGAGCATAAATATCATACCATTACAACAATAGTAACCCAAAATTGCCTCATTTATGTTAAGGATACTGAGCACATTGACTACATGAAAAATGCTTAATACATACTAGAGATTACTATTATTGTGAAACATCTTCACACTCACATCTCAGTCTTACTCTTATCACTTCCCTTCTGTATGGTTTTCATAGATGCAGGATCCCTTTTCTGAACATATCTTTGACTCTCTCTACCTTCTTGATTTCAATATATAGTTTCATATTAGGAAGGAAATGTATCTTGCCATGTGGTCATTGTGAATGCAACCCTTCATTACCAAAGATGCTTACATAATGAAGCATTTTGGTTAATAAAGGATTTGGCTAACCTAGAGGAAATAGTGTGCTACCCATATCTGAATGATTAGAATTTAGTAACAAACAAAACTTGAATTCTGATTTGGGGATTTACAAGATACTTCAGTATCTTGAAGTACTCAAAACTGCATAAAAGAGAAAAAATACTGGCTAAAGAGAAAATAAATATTCTTTTTTTTTTTTTGAAATTTAAAATTACTTGCAGCTAAGTTCATTTGGATTTTTAATGTTATTTTGTCATATCATCCTTCACAGTGTGTCTTTTCTTGAATAAAGTAACTTTTTTTCCATTGGTGCATGCTAATACAGAGGTAAAACATCTGCCATCAGCTTCTTTTGTCCTGCTGACATACTTTTTAATCTTCCTCCTAATGAATGTGGTATGGTACAATCAATGTTGTCAGAACCTTCAGGGACTGACAGTGACTATTTCTGAAGATTATCATTAATTTTCAAGAAACTCATGACAAACGTGTAGAAAAAGTGGCATTTTGCAGATAATGTATTGTCCTCTTTAATATAGAAATGACCTCTATATACCCAAGGGTCCCCATTCTTCAAATAGGTTTCTCTCCATTCTTGAGAGTTGGTCATTTTATCAAATTAACCAAGAAATTGATTCAATGTTTTTTAAGTGATAAAAATTTTATCAGCCAGCTTTGTTTTTTATTTGTAAATGTTTGGAAGATAATTTTTAGTCCCCTTTTTCTTCAAAAATAACTGATACTTCAAAGCTTCTATGAATTTGCAAGAAATTGTTTTTATGTAACACCAATATTTCTAAACATTCCATAAAAATCACTATAGTTCAATTATTTAAAATTCATAACTGATTATTTTAGATTATATAATTTACTGATATGTTTAACCACTTTGAATAACTTGACTAGTATTATTCAATTCAATATATAAAATCTTTCATACAATTAAATCTGATTCTGGCTTATTGTTTTGGCTTCAGTGCCTGCTTATGTGAATTTTTGCCTCATACTAATAACAAATGAACTACTTTAATGATGACTTAATGGACTTCAATAATTTTTAAATCTTGACTTTATTTTGGTTTTATTACATAAAAATATTTCTCTCTTGCAAAAATATACTTATTTTAATTGTTTAAGTCATACCTGCATGGATGATCTAATCAACTTTAAAATTCTTAAAATTCACTTCCCACAGTTATTAGCTTTAGGGGCTAGTACACAGGTGGCTTAGTGGTAAAGAATTTACAGCATACTAACACATATATATGGAATTTAGAAAGATGGTAACGATAACCCTATATGCAAAACAGAAAAAGAGACTCAGATGTATAGAACAGACTTGTGGACTCTGGGAGAAGGCGAGGGTGGGATGTTTCAAGAGAACAGCATTGAAACATGTATATTATCTAGGGTGAAACAGATCACCAGCCCAGGTTGGGTGCATGAGACAAGTGCTCGGGCCTGGTGCACTGGGAAGACCCAGAGGAATTGGGTGGAGAGGGAGGTGGGAGGGGGGACTGGGATGGGGAATACATGTAAATCCATGGCTAATTCATTTCAATGTATAACAAAAACCACTGCAATGATGTAAAGTAATTAGCCCCCAACTAATAAAAATAAATGAAAAAAAAAAAGAATCTGCCTGCCAAGCATGAAACTTTGGGTTAATCCCTGGGTTGGGAAGATCCCCTGGAGAAGAAAATGGCAATCCATTCCATTATTCTTGCCTGGAAAATCCCAAAGACAGAATAGCCTGGCAGGCTGCAGTCCATCAAAAAAGAGTTGGATATCACTTAGCAACTAAACAACAACAACAATGATAATTTCATAGGTAAAGTTGAGGGCCTAAAAATATTCTGATAAAAATCAGCAAAAAGACCTACTAATTTGCAATCTGAAGCTATCTTTATGTGAAAGGTTGTAGGGGGAGGGGGCACAAGGAAGGGTTGCCTAGGATACAGAGTATATAATGCAAAGAAAAATAAGGCTGCCTTCTGTAAGCAACTAACAACAGAAAAAAGAGACTCTGTATTTTAGCATGACAGCTTTTATAATGCTAAGTGAAAATGGCATTAAAACTGCAGTAAAATATAGGACCGTCTTGGAGACAGTGGACTTTGAGTTGGCACGCCTAAAGGAAATCGTGTCAAGCTATTTTTTCCTCCAAATGAGAAGATCAGGAGACCCTCTAGAACAGCAAGAGGGTGTGGGGAAACAAAACTGATAGAATTAGTGCTAACAGAGAAAAGGGGACAAGATAAGTGCTTTTTGAGAAACCAGTGGAACAAGCTGAATAGGGTGAAGCCCTGACCCCTACCCACCCCAGTGTTCTTTGGTTGCACAAAAACTACAGAGATTAGAAGAGTCTTACTGCACACTCTGACTTCTCTGTGTATTGTTTGGCTAAGATGCACTTTTTAGATAATAAACTAACCTTTTTCTCTCTTCAACCCAGAGTATAGAGTAAGGACATTACTGGTAGAATTGTGGAAAATTTTTACAGATTCACAATGAGAAACTAAACACTTTAGCATTTAGAATGCCAAACTGCCTGGCACACCCTGGTGACCTGTTTCCCTGATCCCTCAGGTGTCATTCTTATTATTTTGCCTAGCCTTAGTCTTTGTTCTTACACAGAATCGCAGGCCAATACCAGTTACATGTATTCTGAGATGGTGGCAAAGTCTAAAAGGCTTTATTCAGACAGCATAACATTGGTTATTGGTTAGATCACCAGCTGGGATTTCTGGGATTGACAGAGCCTTCCATTGTGCTCCATGTGGACCTATCCTTATAGTTACTCAGGCTTCCTCACAGTATGGCTGCTGGGATTCAAAAAGTAAGAGGTAGGAAGCCCCTATTTCTCTTAAGACTTGGCCTCAGAAGACCTAAAATGCCACTTAGGCTATATTCTATTGATCAGAGCAGTCAGAGGGCCAACCCCAAACTATAGAAAACAAACAAACAAACAAACAAAATGCTTTTTACTTCTGGATGGAGACATAGCATGCATGTACAGAGACGGAAGGAACTGACTGAAGCCATCTTTGGAGACTACCACACAGACTTAATTTGACTCCACTTCTGATCAAGTTAAAGAAAAGCAGAAGAAAGCTTTCAGAATTTCCCTACACTATAATAGCTCTGTAAATCCCAAATCAACATAGTAAGTCTCTGTGTAGGAAAGGGAATTTTTTTAAAAAATTAAATTTATTTCTTAGACCTAGAAACACTGTACATTTTCTTTGTTCTAATTGCATTATTTTGAGCAAATAAAACATTGAAATATTGCTAAGTAAAATGTTAGATTTTTTTTTCTTTTCTCAGTGTTACCATATCTATCAATAATTTGTTGAACAGAAATCATTTTCAGGGACTTATGTTAAAAATAAATAAATTTAGGCTTTAAAAAAAGGAATCTTCAAAGGCAACAGAGGTTGCCAGAAAAAACTGAATCTAAGAGGAAAGGATACTCTTATGATAGACACTAAATGACAATGAAGAGTAACAGCTAAATATTTAACATTTTAGGCACACTTTGTGATTTAAAAAAATGTCTTTGACCTAACAAAGAACTACCAAATAAAATGTTGACAGGGAAAAAAAAAAAAAAAAAACTGAGACCAAATTTAGTAAAATATGGCATTTCTGAGAGAATCTTGCTGTTGAAAAATAACTGAAGAATGTTTATCAATTAGAAGATCATTGCTTTATTTACCCAAAATGAAATATGGATTTAACACATGTCAACTCCCAAATCTGTTGAATTAAATATGCCCAGAAATCTACTGAAGAAATTAGAAAGATTCTGAACTATTTGTCTTATTTATTAGTATGACAGTCTGACACCACACATCTCCAACTGGAATAAAACTGAAATCCCACCTACCAATGTGCCAGACTGAGAAACATATGGCACTCTCCAATAACTAAAGCCTGGATATTTGTAGGTGTCAAAAATCTATTTGGGGGCCTCCTTATAGCTTATGAGAAAAAGCATTGTATGTTTACTTTCAGTAGTGTTAGTTAGAATAAATTTTAGATTTATTTACAGCAGAGAGGAAAAAGTATTACCTTTATTCATGAAATGTGGGGATTCTATGGAGACAGAAGGGAATTCTTTTAAAACACTTCTTTAGAAAGGGATGACAACTCAGAAAGAACACTTTGTGGGGTTTTTAAATATTGAATATGCCACTGCTGCTTTGCAGCTTGAGAAAAGCTTGTTGTTCTCTATTGTGTGAATATTTCAGAGTTTATCTCATGTTGTACGGAATTTTTTTAAATGTTTAATAGTTCTAAAATGTAAAGCTAGAGGAAAAAACAACAGCTTAGAGCAACAAGGTAATTCTTTCTTTGCAAAATTAAAAAAAAAAAAAACTAAAGGTTAAAATTTCAAGCTCATGCATTTTCACAGCTGTATAAAAATGTGCTTGTGATTAGGGTTTTCATTCATTATCTCTTAATTAATATTTGTTGATTCTTCATTGTACATGAATTATTTGAAGTGTTTGGGTGAGTTAGATAAGGGTGTACACTCTCTTAATAGTGAATAATTTAGCAGATAGACCAGATATTAGACCAAAGATATACAGATGAATCTTATTTCCTTGGGAAGACAGAGTATTATATTGGGATGGAAACAGATAATTTTAATAGGGTGATTATAGAAATATATATATTTTTAAACTGCTGGAAAGTCTCCCTTAATGGAACCTACTATAGATCTGGAGCCGAAGAATTGATGCTTTTGAACTGTGGTGTTGGAGAAGACTCTTGAGAGTCCCTCGGACTGCAAGGAGGTCAAACCAGTCAACCAGTCAATCCTAAAGGAAATCAGTCCTAAATATTCATTGGAAGAACTGACGCTGAAGTTGAAACTCCTGATGTGAAGAACTGACTCCTTGGGAAAGACCCTGATGGTGGGAAAGATTGAAGGCAGGAGGAGAAGGGGATGAGATGATTGGATGGCATCACTGACTCAATGGACAAGAGTTCGACTCTTGTCTTACTCCTATCCAGGAGTTTGTGATGGACAGGGAAGCCTAGCATGCTGTAGTCCATGGGGATGCAAAGATTCAGACATGACTGAGCAACTGAACTGAACTGAATGCATTTGTAATCACATGTATTATTAACTTCATAAAGTTAAGTTACTATTAGAATATTGTGTACTGGGTTAATCAACTATACTCCAATACAAAATAAAACTTTTAAAAAATGTATATTGAGAATTTCCTGTGGTCTAGTGGTTAAGACTTCGTCTACCAATGCAGCAGGTGTGGGTTTGATCCCTGGCTGGGGAGCTAAGATCCCATATATCTCCTAACCAAAAGTCAAAACACAAAACAGAAGGAGTACTGTAACAAAATCAATAAAGACTTCAAAATGATCTACATCAAAAAAATCTTTTAAAAAATGAGTACAGTTTAAAACAATAAAATAAAATAATGTGTATTGCCTGGAAGAGAGAGAATATTATCTATTTATTTTTGATCCTTTATATGTTTTTGCATATTAAATTATTTATTTATTATGTAATCCCCGAGTACTGCCTGGCTTCCTTTGTGGCTCAGCTGGTAAAGAATCCACCTGCAATGTGGGGGGCCTGGGTTTTATCCCTGGATTGGGAAGATCCCCTGGAGGAGGGAAAGGCTACCCACTCCAGTATTCTGGGCTGGAGGATTCCATGGACAGTATAGTCCATGGGGTCGCAAAGAGTCAGATATGAGTGAGCAAATTTCACTCTATTCAGTTTTCCATGTACTGTCAGAAAGGATTGTCATGACAATTGAAAGACACACTATAAGGAAATTCTTAAGCTATAATGTATCTTTAAAGTTAAATATTTAATAGCATAATTCAATAATATCAGTGCTGAGAAGTGGTGGTCCTACAGCCAGAATAATAGTACTTCTATCCTTTGTCTACAATTTAACAGGCGTGTCTTATGGGTGGGCTTTCCTCATAGCTCAGTCTGTAAAGAATCTGCCTGCAATGCAGGAGACCTCGATTCGATTCCTGGGTTGGGAAGGTCCCCTGGAGGAGGAAATGACAACTCACTCCAGTATTCTTGCCTGGAGAATCCCATGAACAAAGAAGCCTGGCAGGCTACAGTCTATGAGGTTGCAAGAGCTGGACATGACTTAGTGATTAAACCACCATCTTATAGGCCTTTAGCAACTTAATTAAAATCACCATAGTTCAAATTCTTCATCCTTAGAGATGTATCATATTTTTGTCTAAGATGTCTTTGATTATAAGTCACACCATTACTTTATGTATTACTAAAAAAGAAAAATCACCCAAAGGAAAGAGCCGAGAAGATGCTGTGTTAAGTGGATATACCAAAGGGCTATGACGTCAACATGAGAAAAATGAGAAGACGTCTTGACAGACAGAAAAGAGCACTAGAAAACTTTCACACTTCTATCCTGGCACAGAGTGGAGAGAGAGAGAAAAAAAAAAAAAAAGTCCCCTAAAATATGAACAAGAAGCCAGGAATCATGCTGTTCAGCCCAGTGAATTGTATGGTCTGCAAAACCTAAAAAGAATTTATTGGAAAGTGGCTTTAGTTTGGTCAAGCTCCAGGTGACTGGCAGAAGCACACACAAATTATCTCTGGAAGAATTTGATGGAAATCCAGGCTGAAGCCATTAAAGGATAACATTGATTATAAGATAAATTTCAGAGATGTTATAAAGAAGGAAAAAGGATGTGTGGCATATTGATTGCAAATATGGTCTCACTACTTTTCTTCCCTGAATTCATGCTCTTTGCACCATGACTTTGCAAGTCCTTCCATGAAGAAGTCTATTTCCCCAAAACTTCAGTTTCTGCTTGCCTCATGATCTGTTTGGACCAATACAATATGATAGACATATGGTGCTCTTGTTGCAAACCTAAGCTCAAGAGACCTTGCAAACTTCCATTTGGTCTTTGAACTCTGCCATTTCCAGGCAAATAAATCCTCACTAATCTGCTGATAAACTGAAGGACCAAATGGAATAGAGCCAGTTCACCTCAACCCAGGTTTTGCTGGACCACCCAGCTCCCAGCCAACCTGGCAGCTGATCACAGATGCATAAGCAAGTTTGTATGACATCATGTAAGCCCACACAGGTAAGCAAACCACCATATAAGCTAGTAAGCAGGACTATTTACTTTTTTAGGCATTATATTTTGGGAAGTGTTATCATACAATAGCTAGCTGAACAACACATATCTTAAAAAATCAATGAAGAACAGTACTAATATGCACCTTAACAAGCTATGTTAAGAAAACAATTCACCTAATACCTTTAAAATGCTTCATACATGGTAAGTCTTAAGACATGTTATCTAAATTATTTATTGAGTTATTACCATATTCAAGTGAGACTTTTTGCCTCCAACTTTACTCATAAATAAAACAGGAGCTCTGATTTGCAGAATGATTGTGAAGATCAAATGCATGTAGACATTTTATAACTATAAGATACTAAATGAAATATTATTATGACTGCAATTACACAAAAACAAATAGTTACAACATAATAATGTATTTGTCCAGAGAGGTATAAACATGCAAGTGAACCCAGAGAAAGCAAATGATGAATTCTGTCTGGGAGGCTCAGGAATGGCTTTATAGAAGGAGACATTTGTCAAATACAAAAGGATAAGAAGGATTTGGTAAGCAAAGTTACCATGAAGAAAAGCATCGAAGGCATTCTAGGTTAAAGAAACTTACTGTACAAAAATTTAAAGATATGAAAGCATCTGTCATATGGCCATCTTGCCTAAGTGTTTGATGTAACAAAAGCAGAAAGTGTAAGAGGAAAATGGTCTCAAGGCAAGCATGTAATATGGAAAAGCTAGTCATGTATCTGGCTAAGCAAAAATGACTTTCTTCTTTATGTAATATATATCATCAGAGGTTCCTAAGAAGGTGAATAATATGACAAAAATCTATTTTAGACATAAAATTCTGGCATCAGTGTAGATAAAAGATTGAAGGGAGGAAAGTAAACACAATCATTGAGGTGAAAAATGATGAGAACATAATCTAAGTGGGAAAATTAAAGAACTAGAAAAAAATAATACAGTAGAGATCATGAACTCCTTACTGCAAATTCAGGCTTAAATTGAAACCACTAGGGGTTTCCACTAGGGGAAACCACTAGACCATTCAGGTATGACCAAAGTCAAATCCCTTATGATTATACAGTGGAAGTGACTAACAGATTCAAGGGATTAGATCTGATGGACAGAGTGCCTGAAGAACTATGGACAGAAGTTCATGACATTGTACAGGAGGCAGTGATCAAGATCATCCCCAAGAAAAAGAAATGGAAAAAGGCAAAATGGTTGTCTAAGGTGGCCTTACAAATAGCTGAGAAAAGAAAAGAAGCTAAATGCAAAGGAGAAAAGGAAAGAAATACCCATCTGAATGCAGAATTTCAAATAATAGCAAGGGACATAAGAAAGCCTTCCTTAGGAATCAATGGAAAGAAATAGAGGAAAACAATAAAATGGGAGACTAGAGATCTCTTCAAGAAACTTAGAGATACCAGGGGAATATTTCATGAAAAGATGGGCACAATAAAGGACACAAATGGTATGGAACTAACAGAATTAGGAGGTATTAAGAAAAGGTATGAAGGATACACAGAAGACTATACAAAAAAAGATCTTCATGACCCAGATAATCACGATGGTGTGATCACCCACCTAGAGCCAGACATCCTGAAATGTGAAGTTAAGTGGGCCTTAGGAAGCATCATTATGAACAAAGCTAGAGGAGGTGATGGAATTCCAGTTGAGGTATTTCAAATCCTAACAGATGATGCTGTGAAAGTGATGCACTCAATATGCCAGCAAATTTGGAAGACTCAGCAGTGGCCACAGGACTGGAAAAGGTCAGTTTTCATTCCAATCCCTAAGAAAGACAATCCCAGAGAATGCTCAAACTACTGTACAATTGCACTCATCTCACACACTAGCAAAGTAATGCTCAAAACTCTCCAAGCCAGGCTTCAGCAACGCATGAACTGTGAACTTCGAGATGTTCAAGCTGGATTTAGAAAAGGCGGAGGAACCAGAGATCAAGTTGCCAACTTCCACTGGATCACTGAAAAAGCAAGAGAGTTCAAGAAAAACATCTATTTCTGCTTTATTGACTATGTCAAAGCCTTTGACTGTGTGGATCACAATACACTGTGGAAAATTCTGAAAGAGATGGGAATACCAGACTACCTGACCTGCCTCTTGAGAAATCTGTATGCAGGTCAGGAAGCAACAGTTAGAACTGGATATGGAACAGACTGGTTCCAAATTTGGAAAGAAGTACTCAAGGCTGCATATTGTCACCCTGCTTATTTAACTTATATGCAGAGTACATCACGCGAAATGCCAAACTGGATGAAGCACAAGCTGGAATCAAGATTTCCAGGAGAAATATCAAAAACCTCAGATATGCAGATGACACCACCCTTATGGCAAAAAAAAAGAGGAATTGAATAATCTCCTTATGAAAGTGAAAGAGAAGTGTGAAAAAGTTGGCTTAAAACTCAACATTCAAAAAACTAAGATCATGGCATCTGGTCTCATCACTTCATGGCAAATGGATGGAGAAACAATGGAAACAGTGACAGACTTTATTTTGGGGGGTTCCAAAATTATGGTAGATGGTGACTGCAGCCATGAAATTAAATGATGCTTGCTCCTTGGAAGAAAAGCTATGACAAACCGTGGCAGCATATTAAAAAGCAGAGACTACTTTGCCAACAAAGGTCTGTCTAGTCAAAGCTATGGTGTTTCCAGTAGTCATATATGGATGTGAGAGTTGGACTATAAAGAAAGCTGAGTGCCAAATACTGTGGTGTTGGAGAAGACTCTTGAGAGTCCCTTGGACTGCAAGGAGATCAAACCAGTTACTCCTAAAGGAAATTAGTTTTGAATATTCATTGGAAGGGCTGCTGTTGAAGCTGAAGCTCCAGTATTTTGGCCTTCTGATTCGAAGAACTGACTCACTGGAAAAGACCCTGATGCTGGGAAAAAGTGAAGGCAGGAGCAGAAGGGGACGACAGAGGGTAAGATGTTGGATGGCATTACCAGCATGATGGACAAGATTTTGAGAAAGCTCTGAAGATGGTGATGGACAGGGAAGCCTGGCATGCTGCAGTTCATGGGGTCGCAAAGAGTCAGACATGACTGAGCATCTGAACTGAACTGAGAGAAGCATTTGGAAGATACAAGACAATGAAAACTCTTAAGTGCCCTCTGATGTAGCAAGACCTGAACTCATTGTTCTCACATGTTTTACATTATGTGATCCCTCTAAATTAAGAAACTTGAACAACATACTGTCCATGATAATACAACTGGTGATGAAAACTTTAGTCACCCTGCCTCCAAAATTCAGGACTTTTATTGTTAAGTTTTGCTTACCAGTTTATGGAAGAAAAACATATCAAATTGTATCATTGTTCCTGTTTGTGACACCAATTGTCTTGCTGTTCACACTCCTTGCACTGTTTGGTGAGCCCAGTGTAGGCCAGGTGCCAACTAAGAGGCTGGGAGAAGACTTGAGGGGCCCTGGGAACTGCAGACACGTTTATTCTCTCTTGGCTATGCAGCAGTCATATCAGCAGACACACTATATTGTCTCCTCTCATGGTTGACTCAACAGACAAAGCCATGAGGCAGCAATAATATGCTGCCACTTCTTCTGGGTGGAGCTCATAAATATGTGTACCAAACATAACCCGTGATCAGCAAGTACCTCTTGACATGCATGCTCAGTGCTATAGATGATCTCAGCTGTTACAGAGTCATTATTTAAAAAACGTGGGGCTAGAGAGTCTGAACACACCATCTTGGCCAATCTGCTCTCTCCCACACAAATATACTATATCCCTAATGTATCTGTTGCAATTATTTATTGACTTTACTTCCAGATACCAAGTGAAACACACCTATGAAACACAAATAAACTTTGAACTAATTCACTGAATTATCATAGAAATGAGTTTTTAAGAATATATCATTGGCAAATAAGACTTCATTGAGTAGTGAAGTTAAAAAATAAAGAATCACTAATCAGGTAGGATACTACACTGGGGATTCATAGATAGCAGAAAAAATTTATGAGTAGGCTAAGGTCAGGGGATAAAAAGTTTTGAGTAGAAAATGTTGGTATGAACATAATAAGGTGTCTAGATGCCAGATTATAGAATAATTTTTGAGGAGTTCTTAGCCCTAAAATGATTTTTAAAAGTATGCAAACAATCTTACAAAGCATGTGAGAAGAGACCATGCACTCAACTTAGTGAGTTGCTGCAGAATTTGGAACTAAGAATAATGGGAAGGTTTTAGAGGAAGTACAGTTTTTGACTTACTAAAGGAAAATATGTTCTATTATCCGGAGTTATCCAGCTAGGAAAGAGTTCATTCATGGAGTTGTGGTCCCTTGGGGCTTCCCCAGTGGCTCAATGGTAAAGAATCTGCCTGGACTGCTAGAGACACAGGAGACGTGGGTTCAATCCCTATGTCGGGAAGATCTACTGAAGGAGGGGATGGTGATCCAGTCCAGTATTCTTGTCTGGAGAATCCCTTGGACAGAAAGCCTAGAGGGCTATAGTCCATGGGTTCGCAAAGAATTGGACATGACTGAATGACTAAAATGCACACACACACACACACACTCCTAACATCTAACCACCTTATTTTACAAATGAGGAAATTGAGACCAAGAAATTGTATGAAACTTGGATATGGTCAGAAAGTAAGATTATTTAAAATAAATGCACATAGAAGTCATTAAAACTATAAAGTACTATACATGTTTGGGCATAATTGGTGCCAAAGTCAGGCCTAGAACTAACCTCTTCTTATTGGTAGGTCAAGGCTTCTGTTACTTTCTCACAATATGTGTTCAGTGTTGCCTGCCATTGTGACTTACTTAGTTATTATATCAGGGGACAAACACAAAAGCTGAGAAAATTCATTTAACCCTCCTGAATCTCAATTTTTGCACCTATAAAATGAGAATAATAATTGTACCCACAACATACTGTTGTTCTGAAAATTAAGTGAGAAAAATCATGTAAAGCTAATAGCCGGGAACATAGTGTACCATAATTGTTATTGATATTTAACATTACTATTATTCATATCATAATTAGTTACCAATTCACTAACTGCAGCTAGTTTCCCACAGTGAAATTAGTATTCCTTCTCAAAAGTATTGTTCTACTTTTTAAAAATATCTTGATGATGGACTTTGAAATGAGACATATCTGAGCACAAATGTCAGCATTTCCAATTACTAAATGAGGCATCTTGAGCAAACTATTGAAAATCTTAACATTCATTTTTCTAGGTAAAAACTGGAGTGATACTATCAATATCTACTGGAGTTGTGACTTTTAAGAGGACAGGCATGGAAAAAAACAGTATCCTCCTCTTATTTATTAAAGTGTTCAGTAAATTACTGCAACCATCATGATTTATTATATTACATTATTAAACACCCTGAAGGTTTTGTGGTACATGCCAACAACACAGTGTAGAGAAAGAGTTCAAAGGTCAGCAAGAGTACTGCACCTAGGCAGTGAGTTTACTTCACTTAATTTTCCTAGGGTTGCTTTTCTATTCAGCTATTCGACCACAGTCTCCTGTGTTTAAGGGGTTTCCCTGGTGGCTCACACAGTAAAGGACCTTCCTGCAATGCAGGAGACCCAGGTTCAATCCCTGGGTTAGGAAGATCTCCTGGAGAAGGGAATGGCTACCCACTCCAGTATTCCTGCCTGGAGAATTCCATGAACAAACAAGCCTGGCAGGCTACAGTCCATGAGGCTGCAAAGAGTCAGACACAACTGAGTAACTAACATTTTCACTTCCTGTGTTCAAGTGTAAACTGAAGGACAATGAAACTAAAGAGAAAAATTAAGCATGTAATATCCTCTCCTGGGAAAGAATGGCGTATAGATCTATTTAGGGGATCTAGCCTATTTACTGGTGAATACCAACTTGTGTGTCACAGCTGAGAGGCGGAAGTGGAAAATGGCCAGGCGTCTCTTATCTCTTATTTTGTGTAATATAAAAGGGTAAAAACCCTGGAATTTGACGTTATGGAGAGTCCCTGGGTCAAACCAGGATAATTCTTCAGAAAAGAATCATCAAGAGAATGTGGGATGCTGTGGAAGGACAACAATAAAGCCAACAGGAGTATGTATGTGAGAGTTGAGGGGATGGAGAAAAGAAAACCTGTGAAGGGATGAGGTGGCCATGACTGAGGCTAGCTAAGCTTTGTTGTTTTCCTGATGTGTGTGATCAAGATTCCACTTTGCATTTAAAGAGATAAGACTGAGATAAGATAGAAAAAGGTAAAATACATGGAATAGAAAAGCAAGATATCAAGAAAAGTATTTCAACTTAACACTTAATTTGACTTAGGACAGTGGTTATCAAAGCATGGTCTCTCAACCCATAATATCAACTTACCTGAGAACTTGTTAGAAATATACATTCCCATAAGCAGCATGTAACTAATGAGAACCTATTGTATATTGCATGAAACTCTGATTGATGCTCTGTAGTGAACTAAATGGAAAGGAAATCCCAAAAAACTATATACATCTATATATATATACATACATGCATATATATACATACCTCATACATACATACATATACATATAGCTGATTTACTTTGGTGTACAGTACTATCACATGGGCAAGAATCCATTAAAAGAAATAGAGTAGCCATCATAATTAACAAAGGATTCCAAAATGCATTAACTGGATGCAGTCTCAAAAATGACAGAATGATCTCTCTTTGTTTCCAAGGCAAGCCGTTCAATATCACAGTAATCCAAGTCTATGCCCCAACCAGTAATGCTGAAGAAGCTGAGGGTGAGTGGTCCTATGAAGACCTACAAAATGTTCTAGAACTAACACTCAAAAAAAGATGTTTTTTACATTATAGTGGATTGGAATGCAAAAGTAGGAAGTCAAGAGATATCTGGATTAACAGGCAAATTTGGCCTTGGAGTACAAAATGAAGCAGGTCAAAGGCTAACAGAGTTTTGCCAAGACAATGCCCTGGTAATAGCAAACACCGTCTTCCAAAACAAAAGAGAAGACTCTACACATAGACATCACCATATGGTCAATACAGAAATCAGATTGATTATATTCTTTGCAGTGAAAGATGGAGAAGCTCTATACAGTCATAAAAAACTGGGGGCTGACTGTGGCCCAGATCATGAACTCCTTACTGCCAAATTCAGACTTACGTTGAAAAGCAGGGAAAACCACATTCAGGTATGACCTAAATCAAATGCCTTATGATTATACAGTGGAAGTGACAAATAGATTCAAGTGATTAGATCTGATAGAAGGAGTGCCCAAAGACTATGGACGGAGGTTTGTGACACTGTATAGAAGGCAGTGATCAAGACCATCCCCAAGAAAAAGAAATGAAAAAAGGCAAAATGGTTGTCTGAGGAGGGCTTACAAATAGCTGAGAAAAGAAGAGAAGCTAAACACAAAGGAGGAAAAGAAATATATACTTATTTCAATGCAGAGTTCCAAAGAAGAGCAAGGAGAGATAAGAAAGCCTTCCTCAGTGATCAATGCAAAGAAATAGAGGAAAACAATAGACTAGAAAAGACTAGAGATCTCTTCAAGAAAATTAGAGATACCAAGGGAACATTTCATGCAAAGATAGGCTCAATAAAGGACAGAAATGGTAGGGACCTAACAGAAGCAGAAGATATTAAGAAGAGGTGGCCAGAATATATTGAAGGACTGTACAAAAAAGATCTTCATGACCCAGATAATCACGATGGTGTGATCACTCACATAGAGCCAGACATCCCAGAATGTGAAGTCAAGTGGGCCTTAGGAAGCATCACTATGAATAAAGCTAGTGGAGGTAATGGAATTCCAGTTAAGCTATTTCAAACCCTAACAGATGATGCTGTGAAAGTGCTGCACTCAGTATGCCAGCAAATTTGGAAAACTCAGCAGTGGCCACAGGACTGGAAAAGGTCAGTTTTTATTCCAATCCCGAAGAAAGGCAATCCCAAAGAATGCTCAAACTACCACACAATTGCACTCATCTCACACACTAGTAAAGTAATGCTCAAAATTCTCCAACCCAGGCTTCAACAGTACGTGAACCATGAACTTTCAGATGTTTAAGCTAGATTTAGAAAAGGCAGAAGAACCAGAGATCAAATTGCCAACATCTGCTGGATCATTGAAAAAGCAACAGAGTTCAAGAAACAACTTCTACATCTGCTTTACTGACTATGTCAAAACCTTTGCCTGCATGGATCACAACAAACTGTGGAAAATTCTTAAACAGATGGGAATATCAGACCACCTGATCTGCCTCTTGAGAAATCTGTATGCAGGTCAGGAAGCAACAGTTAGAACTGGACATAGAACAGCAGACTGGTTCCAAATTGGGGAAGGGGTACATCAAGGCTGTATATTGTTACCATGCTTATTTAACTTACATGCAGAGTACATCATGTAAAATGCTGGGCTTGATGAAGCACAAGCAGGAATCAAGATTGCCAGGAGAAATATCAATAACCTCAGACACGCAGATGACATGACCCTTTTGGCAGAAAGCTAAGAAGAACTAACGAACCTCTTACTGAAAGTGAAAGAGGAGAATGAAAAAGTTGGCTTAAAACTCAACACTAAAAAAACTAAGATCATGGCGTCTGGTCCCTTCACTTCATGGCAAATGGATGGGGAAACAAAGGAAACAGTGACAGACTTTCTTTTTGGGGGGCTCCAAAATCACTGCAGATGGTGATTGCAGCCATGTAATTAAAAGATGCTTGCTCCTTGGAAGAAAAACTACAACCAATCTTGACAGCATACTAAAAAGCAGAGGCATTACTTTACCAAAAAGGTCCATCTAGTCAAAGCTATGGTTTTTCTAGTAGTCATATATGGATGTGAGGGTTGGTCTATAAAGAAAGCTGAGCACTGAAGAACTGATGCTTTTGAACTGTGTTGTTTGGAGAAGACTTATGAGAATTCCTTGGACTGCAAGGATGTCAGGGAATGTTTGACAGGAGGATTCCTATGTGCTATTTCTCATAAATCCTCTGTTCCTTATCAGCTTCTGCCAGAAGCTAGTAGAACTGCACACAGCTCTCAGGACTGAGGTCATTGTGTGAGACAGGCTTGGGTCTCCTTTAGTGAAACATTCTCTTTAAGACAAAACTGCTTAGTCTCGCCCCCTTTCTTGAGATGTGGATTGTCTCCTGACCTTGTGACCATTATTATCCTTTGTTCCCTTGGTAATGGTTACTATGCTTTTGATTTTCTGATCTTTTATCATTGTCTTTATCTTTGTAAGAAACTTCTTGTACCACAGCCTATATATACTCACAGAAAAATCATTAAAGCACCTTTACTCTGTCAGAGCTTAGGTCCCCATGTCTTTTTTGTTTCTCTTTCTCTCCTTCTCTCTCTCTCTCTCTCTCTCTTATTCTCTGAAGCGTGGAGAACCGTCTTGTTCACTTTCCTGCCCGGGCTTCTAAGACCCCCACAATGGGGCGCCTGGTACCTTCGTGAGCAATGCAAGTCCTATGTCAAGGGCTTTATTGGTCCTCTGCATACACCAGGGAACATCAGCCTCTTTCTCTCTTTTACTTTCTTATCATTGACTCTGTACCACCAGGTTCCGGTCCATTAAAGGACTGCAACACAAGGAGTTCCAACCAGTCAATCCTAAAGGAATACTTTGGCCACCTGATGCGAAGAACTGACTCACTGGAAAAGACCCTGATGCTGGGAAAGATTGAAGCCAGGAGGAGAAGGGGACAACAGAGGATGAGATGGTTAGATGGCATCACAGATATGAGTTTGAGTAGGCTCCAGGAGTTGGTGATGGACAGGGAAGCCTGGCATGCTGCAGTCTATGGGGTTGCAAAGAGTCAGACATGACTGAGCAATTGAACTGAAGTGAACTGAACAGTAGAAATTAACACAACATTGTAAAGCAACAATACTTCAATAAAAAATTGTTTTAAAGAAATGTACATTCTCAGTCCCACTCCAAGCTATTGGATCAGAAACTCTGGGGGTTGGTTGTGGAGGCAAAAAATTTGTGTTTGAATGAGTTCTCCAGGTGGTTCTGTTGTATATCAATTTTAGAGGAAAATTTTCATCATCCTTCTCACTTTTTATTCCAATTGACAACGTATTTTTTGTGTCTCTACCTGAACCATAAAGATAAGAGAGTAGAATGCAAAGGTTAGAAGACTAGGATAGACTTACATAAAGAATTTGCAAATTTCAGACTTCTGAAATTTGCAAATTATTTATAGCAAATATACTAATTCAAAGTGAAGTTTCACAATTTCTAATCACAGACAATTTTTAATCACAGTCATGCCATGCCTGACTTTCAGAAAAGAATAGACATATTAGTCCAGTGGAATAAATAATAAGATCAGAACAATACAGAACAGTATTTGCCAAGTGGAGAGGAAATAGCACTTTGATAGGTTGCACAATGAACTGGGAACGAGATGTCCTAGATAGACCCTTCCCTGACACCATTGCTCCTGCCAGACCATTTCCGCCCACAGCTCTGAAGGACATTATTTGCTAAAGCCCAGTTGATCCTATGCAAGCAGGACAATGCTGTATAAAGACTGTTGAAGTTCTGTCATAGCCCTGATTCCAGCAAAAGACTAGCATTATCAGAAAAACTCTGTAATGGAAGTAGGTAAAAATAGCAAATAAACTACTAAAAATTTATTTTCCTCTTTTGGGAAAAAAAGAAAAAAACAATGTGCCCTGTCAGAAGGGCATTTGAGTAAGTTTTCTGTACATCTTGCCTCACTCCTTTCTTATCTGACAAGTCTAATATTGTACTTTTTAGTGGTACGAAGGTTGTTTCTAGTCACCTGAACCAATAGTATGTTCTTCCAGCTGTTTCAGTGCTAGGAAATTTTACTTTAAAATTAGCAATTGAAAAATGGGCTTTTTTTTTTAATTAGAGGATAATTGCTTTACATTGTTGTGTTAGTCTCTGGTGTACAACAACATGAATCAGTTAAGAAAGTGAAAGTGAGTCACTCAGTTGTGTCCAACTCTTTTCATCCCCATGGACTATACAGTCCATGGAATTACCCAGGCCAGAATACTGGAGTGGGTGGCCTTTCCCTTCTCCAGAGGATCTTCCCAACCCAGGGATCGAACCCAGGTCTCCCTCATTGCAGGCAGATTCTTTACCAGTTGAGTCACAAGAGAAGCCCAAGAATACTGGAGTGGGTGACCCATCCCATCTCCAACGAATCTTCCTGATCCAGGAATGGAACTGGGGTCTCCTGCATTGCAGGCAGATTCTTTACCAATTGAGCCATCACTATAAGTATATATATATAGCCTATCTCCCTTCCACCCACCCCAACCCCACCAAAATGGGCATTTTAAAGTCATTTCTTGTATTAGTGAGCTTCCCTTTTCTTACATTTACTAAAATCCTTGGTAAGGCACTAATGAGAATTGCCATTCCGGGTACCAAAAATTTCAAACTGGGCTATATTTTATTGTGTATTTCATAAAGCCCCATGGGGTCATCAGTTTCAAAGAGATTTGAAAATACAGAGTAATGCTGTTGCATTCTGATATTATAAGATATATTGCCTCTCCTTCACTTTTGTGGTACTTTTAAAAATTACTCTATAAAATTTTCATGCCAGCTTCAAAGCATTAAGAGCAGGTAATGAAATAAAGTGGCTTGAAATGAAAAACGCTTTGAGATTATGGTGGCAGCACAACTGAAATTAGAGCAAAGAATTAAAAGTTAAAAAAAAATGTTTCAGGAATGCTTTTTAAAAGTTACTATAAGTTCTGATCTGTAAGTCCATATGTAACTAGAAGATGGTATAGGATTTTTTTTTTCAAAGGTAAGGGACCTTTGCAGGAAGTTCTCTGTTTTTAAGTGGCATGTTCACTTCTTAATCAAGATCCAGCTTCAGTTCAGTTCAGTCGCTCAGTCCTGTCTGACTCTTTGCAACCCCATGAATTGCAGCACACCAGGCCTCCCTGTCCATCACCAACTCCCAGAGTTGACTCAAACTCATGCCCATTGAGTCGGTGATGCCATCTAGCCATCTCATCCTCTGTCATCCCCTCCTCCTCCTGCCCCCAATCCCTTCCAGCATCAGGGTCTTTTCCAATGAGTCAACTCTTCGCATGAGGTGGCCAAAGTACTGGAGTTTCAGCTTCAGCATCAGTCCTTGCAATGAACACCCAGGACTGATCTTCTTTAGGATGGACTGGTTGGATCTCCTTGCAGTACAAGGGACTCTCAAGAGTCTTCTCCAACACCACAGTTCAAAAGCATATATTTTTTGGCGCTCAGCTTTCTTCACAGTCCAACTCTCACATCCATACATGACCACTGGAAAAACCATAGCCTTGACTAGACGGACCTTTGTTGGCAAAGTAATGTCTCTGCTTTTTAATATGCTATCTAGGTTGGTCATAACTTTCCTTCCAAGGAGTAAGCGTCTTTGGATTTCATGGCTGCAGTCACCATCTGCAGTGATTTTGGAGCCCCCCAAAAATAAAGTCTGACACTGTTTCCACTGTCTCCCTATCTATTTCCCATGAGGTGATGGGACCAGATGCCATGATCTTAGTTTTCTGAATGTTGAGCTTTAAGCCAACTTTTTCACTCTCCTCTTTCACTTTCATCAGGAGGCTTTTTAGTTCCTCTTTACTCTCTGCCATAAGGGCGGTGTCATCTGCATATCTGAGGTTATTGATATTTCTCCCAGCAATCTTGATCCCAGCTTGTGCTTCTTACAGCCCAGGGTTTCTCCTGATGTAGCAACCTTGATTCCAGCTTGTGCTTCTTCCGGCCCAGCGTTTCTCCTGATGTACTCTGCATATAAGTCAAATAAGCAGGGTGACAATATACAGCCTTGACCTACTCCTTTTCCTATTTGGAACCAGTCTGTTGTTCCATGTCCAGTTCTAACTGTTGCTTCTTGACCTGCATACAGGTTTCTCAAGAGGCAGGTCAGGTGGTCTGGTATTCCCATCTTTTTCAGAATTTTCCACAGTTTAGTGTGATCCACACAGTCGAAGGCTTTCGTGTAGTCAATAAAACAGAAATAGATGTTTTTTCTGGAACTCTCTTGCTTTCTTGATGATCCAGCGGATGTTGGAAATTTGATCTCTGGTTCCTCTGCCTTTTCTAAAACCAGCTTGAACATCTGGAAGTTCTCAGTTCACATATTGCTGAAGCTTACTCAGTAAAACCAGCTTACTCAGTCATAAAAAGGAACAAAACTGGGTCATTTGTAGAGATGTGGGTGGACCCAGAGTCTCTCACACAGAGTGAAGTAAGTCAGAAAGAGATAAATATCATATATTAATGAATATATGTAGAATCTATAAAAATGGTAAGGATGAACTTATCTGCAGGGCAGGAAAAATGATGCAAATGTAGAGAAAGAACTTGTGGACACGGGGGTGGGATGAGGGGGAGTGGGATGAATTGGAAACTTGGGATCGACATTTCTACACTATCTTGTATAAAACAGATGGCTGGTGGGAAGCTGTTGTATAGCATAAGGAGCTTAGCTTGGTACTCTGTGATGACCCAGCATGATGGGATAGGGGGTGGGTGGGAGGGAGGTCCAAGGAGGGAATACATTATACACATAGCTGATATACTTCTCCATACAACAGAAACTAACACAACATTGTAAAGCAACTGTACTCCAATAAAAAATAATTTAAATCCAGTTTGACTGGTATAGCAGTACCCATTCTCTCAGGTCAGCTGGAATGGGGAGCCAACAGGTAGAAAGCTCCAAGGGAGCTGACTGACCAGTGCTGGGGCTGGGGCAAATTGGGTGTTGAGTGGAAAAGGAATAAAAGAGCTGTGAAGGGGGAGAGTCTGGAGAGGAAAAAGAGAACAGAGTGAAGCCATCTGATACCAACAGTGCTAGAACAGAAAAGAGTTCAGTTGCTTTGTTTGTCAACTCTCTCGACCCCCTACCTGAAGCATAACCACAGGAACCACAGCATCAAATGAAAGTGGTTTATTTCATAGGAAGTCGAATCAGCAAACACCAGAGCCACCAAGGTCTGTGTAGTTCTCAGCTCCTACTGGAACCCCATGTTTGTTACATGTGTGATGACTCTGGGGCAGCAAGTACCCATTTTGAAAGAGACTAGATGGGGAGGCAGGTGAAAGGTCCTGATACATTAGCACTGAAACTTCTTCCAGACTCTTTCATTTTTCTCAAACACAGTTTCCTTTGATGACAGGAAGATACTCTAATATAGAATTTTATAGGAAAAAAAAAGTGTGCTTGTCTATGTTTTACTTTTTTTTTTTCTAAAATACACATACTTTTTTTTTTCCCCATTTATTTTTATTAGTTGGAGGCTAATTACTTTATATCATTACAGTAGTTTTTGTCACACATTGAAATGAATTAGCCATGGACTTACATGTATTCCCCATCCCGGTCCCCCCTCCCACCTCCCTCTCCACCTGATTCCTCTGGGTCTTCCCAGTGCACCAGGCCTGAGCACTTGTCTCATGCACCCAACCCGGGCTGGTGATCTCTTTCACCCTAGATAATATACATGTTTCAATGCTGTTCTCTTGAAACCTCCCACCCTCGCCTTCTCCCAGAGTCCACAAGTCTGTTCTATACATCTGAGTCTCTTTTTCTGTTTTGCATATACGGTTATCAGTTTCACTGCAACTGTTTCAAAAAAAAGGACAGAAAGGATGCACAAAACTTTGAATGCCCACTATGCCATATATTGAAAATTTACTTTGCTTAAATGAATTAACCTCTTTGGCTCAGTTGCTTGACTTTAAAAACAGAAACAATAATATTTCAAATTCATAGTCTTGCAAATCTTTTTAAGCAATGGAACTATATAACCAACTGTCTTAGACATCAACCACCACTTGAAAGGACCCCAGAAGCTCAAGATCACAAATTTCCTAATGAATTTCAGCATCTTTCCCCAAATCTGCTATCTTCTCTCAATAGTGGTATCACCATATCTACCAGCCCTCCAAGCCAGAAGATAAAGGTCTTTCTGGTTTTCTTGGCACACAGTTTAGGCTTCTGCTTAGCAGATATGTCTTGAAACGACTCCTCCTGACCCTGTCTTTGTTCTGATTCTTATTACTTACCTGGGTTAATGCAACCATAATAGCTAATTGACTGCCCTCACTCCCAGCTTGCCTTCTCCATTCCCTCTGTCCAGAAAGACAATTTTATCTCTTTATCCTCATTGGACAGAAGGACTGGAAAGGAATGGAGAGAGACACAGGTGGAGGGGATATGACATAAAAATAAATAACGTTGGTGTGGGAATCTGTTCTTTCAGTTTCAACCAATTCTTCCACTCTGATGAATACCTCAAAAAGAATGTCATTAGAAGCCAGTAAAAACCAAACAACACAAACCAACAAAAACTGTATTTATTCTTTCCAAAATATCTAACATTTTATCTTCTAGGAATCCTGAAGAACAGAGGAGTCATTCTTTTTTTGTTGATTCTTAAACCCAAATATATTGCTGGTGGTGCGTAAAATTTCCTCCTCATAGTCATATGTCAGAACATAGAAAACTTTAAAAAACAGCAAAAGCACTTTCTGTTTTGCAGAGGTGCTGAAGCAGTCTTGTTCTCTTCATTTTGTACCTTGCTGTCAGACACAGTGATCTCATAAACAAGTAGGTGACGCTTGTGCTAGGCATGCATTTGTTTCTGTCAGTGAAGCTATGAACTTACCGAAACCACGTGCTTCTGAGCTGAAGGCTCAGAGCTTATACCTAAAGCACTAGAAATTTTCTCAGAACCAGCATTCTAAAATATGCTCAAAGGACAAACAAGCATCTTATTTATGCGTATGCTAAATCGCTTCAGAGGTGTCCTATTCTTTGCAACCCTACGAACAGTAGCCCACCAGGCTCCTCTGTCCATGGAATTCTCCAGGCAAGAATACTGGAGTGAGTTGCCATTTCCTCCTCCAGGGGATTATCCCTACCCAGAGGTAGCTCCCTACCCTGGACATGTGGATATCTGAAATACTGCACACCTGGTACCTAAAATAGGACCATAAAATTTGCAGCTGGAAAAGACAGTAGAAAAGCAACCTTCTGACTGCAGAAGGGTGTGCCAATGTTCAGAAAGCTGAAGGGAATTGCATTTGGTCCATGAAACTGGCACTCAGCTAAGAGAGAAGTAAAATTAGCCTGGAACTCTGGGCTCCTGATGGACAGAGAGGACACCTGACATTTGCTTTTCCCACAAGTAGCAAATACCCAGAAGTCAGCTCATCTAAGTCCTGACAAGTGTTGAGTTATTTCAGCTTCCCAAATGGGAGCCATTCTGGAGAAATTCTAAGCGTGCTAGTTAAAATACACAGAAGATGCACCCCCAGGTGTGTTTGGCACTATTTCTTGTATGTTGCCATTTGCAATTCATTCAATAAATGTTTATTTAGCCAAACATCCGAGAGAAATCAGAGCAAACCTGCTACTTATAATCTCTGCCTTTGTGGGACTTTCCTTGTGGCAAAACTTTTTATGATTTATCTGTGGGACTTTCCTTGTGGCAAAACTTTTTATGATTTATCTGTGCTACTTTCCAAGCTCTACTCAACACTTTGTTTGTTTTTTTTAAATGCATCAGTATAATAAAAAAAGCTAGTTGCATGGTGAAAAGTCCAGTAAAACAAGCAAGATTTTTTTTAAAAACTTCTTAATTACACCAAAACACATGAAAAAATATCCTCCCCAAACAAGATAGATTTTCTTAATCACACAAAAATAAAAACTCTAAAATTAAAAGAGAACAAGTGCTTTTAGGTCACAGCACACAGCATATTTAGCATAGATAATGAGAATCTGAAGTAGGATACAAAATTATAGGTTTCTCCTCTGCTCTAAACCAGAGCTCTTGCTTGCAAATGGCCAAGCTATGGCATTTCGTATTTCTTCTTTCTTAAACATTTCATGTTTTAGATTAATTAAGTAGACAATCTATTTCTCTGAGTTTTATTTCTTAACATCTAATTTCTCAAATCCCTGGAATTTGGTTACCTTTGCATTGACCCGCTGATGCAGTAAAGTAGCCAGATCCCAAGGTCCCTGCTCAGCTTTTAATAGCATCATGATCTTTTATTAAATTCCATACTCCTGAATGAACTGTTAGTCCTAAAATCACTTTCTCTCTCTGATCATTTTCTTGTTAGCTTGTAATCAAGCCAGATCATCCACTGTAGACTCTTCTGTCTTCTTACATTCACTTTTTTAAATTTTATTTTTTATTGAAATATAATTTGTGTACAATAGTATATGAGTGACACGTATGCAATATAGTGACTCACAATTTTTAAAGGCTATATTCCTTTTGTAGTTATTATAAAATATTTGCTATACTTCTCATGTTGCAATACACACACACACACACACACACACACACACACGTCTTCTTTATTCATTCACCTGTTGATGAAAGTTTAGGTTGCTTTCATAGCTTGGCAGTTATAAATAATGCTGCTATGAATGTTATGGGTATATGTAGATATCTTTTTAGATTAGTATTTTTGTTTTTTTCAGATGTATACCCAGTAGTGAAATTTCTGGGTCCTGTGGTATTTCTACTTTGAGTTTTTTGAGAAACCTCCGTATTGCTTTCCTCAGTGGCTGCACTAATATACATTCCCACCAATAATGTACAAGTACTCCCTTTTCTCTACATCCTCACAAACATTTATTATTTGACTTTGGGGGAGGGGGGCAGGTAATAGCAAAAACTCTGCAGTCCAGAAGAGAGTGGCACAATACATTTAACATGATGGAAGGGAGAAATCTACAACCAAGAATACTCTACCCAGCGAGGCTCTCATTCAGATTTGACGGAGAGATCAAAAGACTTATCAACAAACAAAAGCTAAAAGTTTAGCACCACCAAACCAGCTTTACAGTAAATGCTAAAGGAACTTCTCTAGGTGAACAAAGAAGGCCACGCTAAAAAAAATAAAACAAATTGACTTTTTAATTTAGGTTGTATATCCCATGTCCTTCCGAAAGGCATTTAAACTGTCTTACTAGATAAACATAAAATAAAATAGAGCAAGTAGGGATAAAACCATTTTAACCACACACCTGAACCCAAAGGCAAGAAGATATTCCTTGCTTGAAGTAAAAGGAGGTTGGGTTGGGCACCACTGAGCTCCCCGTTTTCTACAAATTGGAAACTCCAATAGAAACATGTTGAACTGCATTTTTTTCTGATGAACAAAAGTATGCACAACTATCTCTGTAGTTTGTGCTACTTCCTGGAATGAAATTCAAGCGGGTATTTATAACATGAAACCTGTGGAAGACATAGCAAGTAACACAACACTTCAATTATGTGATTATAGAATTATGTGATTACAAAAATTCCATTCAGACCACCCTTTGTAATAACAGTATGCATCAAGTTGAAGTATAATGTAATGAGAGCATTTGGGAGAGAAGGTAAGACTATGTAGTCTAGAGCTGCACATTCTCAGGCTCTAAGTTAATCTGGGGGATAATTTTCAATAGTGAAACAATGAACATGTCTATTAGATCCTCTCAAATACCAGATTCCTTAGGTAACTCTGGCTGAAGCTAGATTACTTCCAGTTCATGATTAAATTCTCACAAGTAACTGCAGTGTAAATATTCTCAGTTGTCAGTTAAAACTAAACCTTGCTTTAGTTACTAGTCAGAGACTTGCCATTTTTGTCAACAACTGCACTTGTTCTCATGACAAACAAGTAGTCTCCCTACAGCAGGATGCCAGCTTAGGAACAATTTTTTTTTTAATTGGTCTTGGGCAGAATATCAGTAAAGACTCTTCTCTATACGTTCTAACATGAGCAAAATAGTTTCACTCAGAAATATTTTTTTAAAGCTTATATGACTGTGTTTGCTTTGTTTTATGATTAGTTATTGTCAACTGTTGAAAAACCTCAGTGCCATACCACTTAAATATTAAGAATAACACTATCTGGGCTTCCCTGGTGGTGCAATGGATAAGAATCTGCCTGCCAATGCAAGGGACACAGTTTCGATCCCTGATCTGGGAAGATTCCACATACATAGGCAACTAAACCTGTATACCACAACTACTGAAGCCCACACACCGAGAGCCTGTGCTCCCCAACAAAAGAAGCCACGCCATGAGAGGCCTGTACACCACAACAATAGTAGCCCCTGCTCACTGCAACTAGAGAAGGGCCACACAAAGCATCGAAGACCCAGCACAGCCAAAAGTAAAGAAAGAATACTACTACCCCTAAATTTTCATAATTATAAGTGAGCTGAAAAATGTACCCTTATTTAACTACCCAACCAACCTATTAGTTTGATTAATCTTAATCAATCAAATATTAGTGAGTGTCCAGATTATTTTTAATTATATATGTATATTTATATTATATATATAATATTTAATGCTGTTGTCCCTTTATGTAATGATTTGCTAATAGCCTATATCTTAAGATGTTTCCTGATTAAAATGAGTAATCTAGAACATTGAGAAGTTTTTCTTGGAGACTGTATAGTAGAACATGAAACTAGCTCTCTTAAAAATTGTCCAAATGAAATAAATTTCCATTAAGAGGGAATAAAAGTAATAGTGTAAAGACATATAACTTACTTGCATTTTGCTCTAAGATTTTACCTGTTATATTTCTACTTCTGGCCATAATGTATTAATTTGAACCAAATCCCTTTCCCCAAAAAGACAATGAAAAATTAGACAAAATAACTCTTTATAGCTACTGGACGACATACAAGGCAGCACTGTGATACCTGAGAGAACAGCTAAAACAACAACAAAAAAAATGAGATGAGCCCTATAATCACTCTAGGTTGCTGCCTGGAGGCACTTTCCAAACTTTGATGCATGGAAGGGGGTCCCATACAAGCACAGAAGGATCTCACAGTTCATGGTAAATATGAATTTGAATATATTTAATTCAATTAAATATTCATTGAATATTTAATCCAAGCAGTTAAATTTTTAACTTTTATCAGGATTTAGTGGGGCTCTAAATTTCTCAGATGATATGCTATGGTAAAAGAATTTGAAATTAATAAGACTTTCAAATACAAGTAGGTTTAATGACCCAGCAATCCCACTTCTGGGCATACACACCAAGGAAACCAGATCTGAAAGAGACATGTGCACCCAAATGTTCATTGCAGCACTGTTTATAATAGCCAGGACATGGAAGCAACCTAGATGCCCATCGGCAGATGAATGGATAAGGAAGCTGTGGTACATATACACCATGGAATATTACTCAGCCATCAAAAAGAATCCATTTGAATCAGTTCTAATGAGATGGATGAAACTGGAGCCCATTATACAGAGTGAAGTAAGCCAGAAAGATAAAGACCAATACAGTATACTAATGCATATATATGGAATTTAGAAAGATGGTAATAATAACCCTATATGCAAAACAGAAAAAGAGACACAGATGTATAGAACAGACTTTTGGACTCTGTGGGAGAAGGTGAGGGTGGGATGTTTCAAGAGAACAGCATCGAAACATGTATATTATCTAGGGTGAAACAGATCACCAGCCCAGGTTGGATGCATGAGACAGGTGCTCGGACCTGGTGCACTGGGAAGAGCCAGAGGGATCGGGTGGAGAGGGAGGTGGGAGGGGGGATCGGGATGGGGAATACATGTAAATCCATGGTTGATTCATGTCAATGTATGGCAAAACCACTACAATATTGTAAAGTAACTAGCCTCCAACTAATAAAAATAAATGGAAAAAATAAAATAAAATAAATAGAAAAAAAAGAATAAAAAAATAAATAAAATAAAATTGGAAAATTTACTAGAGAGGGTAGATCATTTAAAAAATAAAGCCATTGATCAACTGATAGGGAAACATTTTAAAATCCTTCACTAAGCCTTTTAACAAACTAGACAAAAGAACTTAGAAAAGGGGAACTAGGAAGTAATTAGGGAGCATGATAATAAAACATCTAAAACCACTAGTCAATAACACACCAAATAATGCCGTTAGTTAATTATTCTCAAGGTCAGTGTGGACTAGATACCTTCCTATTAAAAGCAGGAATAAGACTCAAAAGCTCCCATTACCTTTGTGGCTTAATATTATTCTAGGATCAATATAATGCCTAACAATAGGGTACTACTTTAGCAATATATGAATTAGATATAAAATAACCATTAAAAATGCTGTTGTAGATAATTAGAAAGGAAATATTTGTATAACTTTTTTTTCTCTTCATGACTTTTTTTTTCCTCTTCATGACTATTTAAGGCCTTCAGAGAATTCAGTTTTAAAGAATTACTATCATCTGTGCTGAAGTTAAGTGGAGGCGTTAGTCTCTCATGTCCAACTCTTTGAAACCCCATGAACTGTAGCCTATCAGGCTCCTCTGTCCATGAAATTCTCCAGACAAGAATATCAGAGTGGGTAGCCATTCCCCTCTCCAGGGGGTCTTTCCAACCCAGGGATCAAACCCTGGTCTCCTGCATGCAGGCAGATTCTTTACCATCTGAGCTACCAGGGAAGCCTTATCATTTGTACCAATAATCAGCAATTGTTAAACATTGCTTGAAAATAAAAAATTAATGATCAGTGAAATAAAATATAGCAATGTTAACAAGGTTTTGTCTCTGGGTAGAATAGTATTTTGAGGTAGTATAGTATTTTTTAAACTTACTAAGTTTTCTAAAATAAGTATAAATTACTTTCATAATTATGTTATAACTACATGTAATTTAAGAAAAAAGATTTTAAAAAGCATCTATGTACATATGTTTATATAAACAGAGACTATGTAGAAGGTTGAAGATCAAGCTTAATATTGGTCATCTTTAAAAAAAAAACTGGTACAATTTATTTTGTAATTATTTAGTTTTTGTTTTGACTGTGTTGGCTCCTCATTGCAATGCCTGGACTTCTCTAGTTGTGGTGTGCAGACTTAGTTGCCCCACAGCAATGTGGGATGTTAGTTCCCTGACCAAGAATTGAACCAGCATCCCCTGCTTTAGAAGGTAGATTCTTAATCGCTAGACCACCAGGGAAGTCCCAATATTGGTCATCTTTGAGTTGGTGGCACGTTAGTATGTGGGCTGGGGCAGAGATCTCTATATTATTTGATTTGTTATAGGTATATGTATTATTTTTGTGATTTCAAAAATCCAATAAAATAAATTTATTCCCAGAACTACCATAAATAAAGGAAAAATAATAATATATAGAGACAACTATTTGCCAGAAGTGATATACTGGTATTTTAAAGTATTAATAACACAAATAATACAGTAATAAAACTACAAATGCATCACTATAAAACAGGCACAATAATATTACATTAAAGACAAAACATACAAATAAGACAAAAAATTTGAAGAAGTTCCATACAAAACCACAACCCAAAAGGAAACATGCACCCCAATGTTCACTGCAGCACTATTTACAATAGCCAAGACATAGAAGCACCCTAAATGTCCATCAACAAAGGAATGGATAAAGAAGATGTGGTACATGTATATGGTGGAATACTACTCAGCCTTAAAAAAGAATGAAATAATGCCACTTGTGGCAACATGGATGATCCTAGGATGATCATACTAAGTGAATTAAGTTCAGAGAGAGAAAGATAAATAGCATATGATATCTCTTACATGTGGAATCAAAAAAAAATTATACAAATGAACTTACAAAACAGAAATAGACTCATAGATATAGAAGACAAACTTATGGTTACCAGAGGGGAAATACGGGAAGAAAAGCAAGAGGGATAAATTTGGAGATGGGGATTAACATATACACACTGTGCTGTGCTAAGTCACTTCAGTGGAGTCTAACTCGTTGCAACCACATGGACTATATAGCCCGCCAGGCTCTTCGGTCCACAAGATTCTTCAGGCAAGAATACTGAAGTGGGTTGCCATTTCCTTCTCTACATATACACACTGCTGCTGCTGCTGCTAAGTCACTTCAGTCGTGTCTGACTCTGTGCGACCCCATAGACAGCAGCCCACCAGGCTCCCCCATCCCTGGGATTCTCCAGGCAAGAACACTGGAGTGGGTTGCCATTTCCTTCTCCAGTGCATGAAAGTGAAAAGTGAAAGTGAATTCTCTCAGTCGTGTCTGACTCTTAGCGACCCCATGAACTGCAGCCTACCAGGCTCCTCCATCCATGGGATTTTCCAGGCAAGAGTACTGGAGTGGGGTGCCATTGCCTTCTCCGACATATACACACTACTATATATAAAATAGACAACTAATAAGGACCTGCTCTATAGCACAGAGAACTCTACTCAATACTATACTGATCTATATGAGAATAGAATCTAAAAGAGTCAATATATGTATATACAAATAAAAGAAATACAAGAAGGCAAAGTGGTTGTATGAGGAGGCTCTACAAATAGCTGAGGAAAGAAGAGAAGCAAAAAGCAAGGGTGAAGTACACCCAACTAAATGCAAAGTTCCAGAAAAATAGAAAGGAGAGACAAGAAGGCCTTCTTCAATGAACAATGCAAAGAAATAGAGGAAGACAACAGAAGGGGTAAGACTAGATATCTCTTCAAGAAAATTGGAAATATCAAAGGAACTTTTATCCAAAGATGAGTACAATAAAGGACAGAAACAGTATAGACCTAATAGAAGCAGAAGAGATCAAGAAGAGATGGCAAGAACTGTACCAAAAAATCTTAATAACCTGGATAACCACAAAGGTCTGAACACTTACCCAGAGCCAGACATTCTAGAGTGTGAAGTCAAGTGGGCCTTAGAAAGCACTGCTATCAATATAACTAGCGGAGGCAATGGAATTCCAGCAGAGCTATTTAAAATCCTAAAAGATGATTCTATTAAAGTGATGCACTCAATATGTCTGCAAATTTGGAAAAGCCAGCAGGGGTCACAGGACTGGAAAATGTCAATCCCCACCCCAATTCCAAGAAGGCAATATTAAAGCATGTTCAAACCACTGGACAACTGCACTCAACCTATGCTAGTAAGGTCATGCTGAAAATCCTCCAAGCTAGACTTCAGCATTATGTGAATCGAGAACTTCCAATATTCAAACTGGGTTTAGAAAAGTCAGAGTAACCAGAGATCAAATTGCCAGCATTCACTGGATCATAGATAGAGAAAGCCAGGAAATTCCAGAAAAGCATCTACCTCTGTTTCATTTACTATGCTAAAGCTTTTGACTGTATGGATCACAACAAACTGTGGAAAACACTTAAAGAGATGGGGATACCCGACCATCTTACCTGTCCCTTGAGAAACCTGTATACAGGTCAAGAAACAACAGTTAGAACCCTGTGTGGAATAACTGACTGGTTCAGGATTAAGAAAGGAGTATAACAAGGTTGTTTATTGCCACCCTGTTTATTTAACTAATATGTAGAGCACATCATGCAAAATGCCAGGCTAGATGAGTTACAAGCTGGAATCAAGATTTCTGAGAGAAATATCAACAACCTCAGATATACAGATGATACCACTCTAAGGGCAGAAAGTGAAGATTCTTGATAAGGGTGAAAGAGGAGAGTGAAAAAGCCAGCTTAAAACTCAATATTAAAAAAAGTTAAGGTTATGGTATCCAGTCCCATCACTTCATGGCAAACAGAAGGGGAAAAGGTTGAAGCAGTGACAGAGTTCCATTTATTGGGCTCTAAAATCACTGCAGATGGTGACTGCAGTCATTAAATTAGAAGACAATTGCTGCTTGATAGGAAAGCTATGCAGTGTGTTAAAAAGCAAAGATATCACTTTGCTAACAAAGGTCTGTGTAGTCAAGGCTGTCTTTTCCATTAGTCATGTATGATTTCGAGAGCTGGACAGT
Source organism: Odocoileus virginianus (assembly GCF_023699985.2). Lineage (NCBI taxonomy): Eukaryota > Metazoa > Chordata > Mammalia > Artiodactyla > Cervidae > Odocoileus > Odocoileus virginianus. The sequence goes on from NC_069677.1 coordinate 63,020,336, forward strand.
AAAGATGGCAGAGAACCAAAGAATTGATGTTTTTGATCTGTGGTGCTAGAGAAGACTCTTGAGAGTCCTTTGGAAAACAAAAAGATCAAACCAGTCTTAAAGGAAACCAACCCTGAATACTCTTTGAAAGGACTGATGCTGAAGCTGAAGCTCCAATACTTTGGCCACCTGATGTGCATTGGAAAAGTCCTTGATGCTGGGAAAGACTGAGGACAGAAGAAGAAGAGGGAACAGAGGATGAGATGGTTGGATGGCATCACTGATTCAACGGACATGAACTTGATTGAGCAAACTCTGGGAGATGGTGAGGCATAGGGAAGCCTAGCGTGCTGCAGTCCATGGAGTCACGAAGAGTTGGATATGACTTGGAGACCAAACAAGAAGAGCAACATATCTATATGTGTAGCTGATTTACTTTTGCTGTACAGCAGAAACTAACAGAACATTATGAATAAACTATACTCCAATACAAATTTTAACAAAAGAAATTTAAAAAGAAACATACATTCCCAAAGTATATAAATATATTGGTCAATTGCACATATTTCAAAATATATATAAAAAAAAGAATTTAACATTTTGCCAAATTGACAAAAGTTCCACAAAAGATACAAGTTGCTGAAATTATTGAGAGTAATTGTTTTATAAACTAGCATGAAAAGATAAATTGGAATTTTAAAAAAAATAAGTTGGTAATATAGAATCATTAACATTTTCTACTATGTAAATTAGTACATTCCATGCAAAGAAATCTACCTTAAAAATTATTAAGCAATCTAAAGAAAAAAATGTGTTTAAAATAATTATTGCCACAATACATATAATGGAAATACCCTAAAGTCCAACAATTAGAGAATGGCACATTAAGTATAAAGTATTCAAATTGTAAAACATTACAGTCTGTGGGTGGGTTAAACTAATCTTTCTTTCTAGTGTCAACTGAAATCTTGACCCTGTGGAATGACTTTGCTAAAAGGACTATTTAGGCTCAAGGACCAGCTGGCCAAATTCCTGCTTTTCTAGGCAAGAGTGATGATGCTTTTTTTTTTTTCCTCCAATTTTTATAATCTCTGCTTAAGGTAGGAATCCCTCTCAAACAGAAGAGTGATTTCAGCTTTTCTGGCCTTCTTAGGGTCTCCAGTCTCTCGGATCTGGTCTCATCTGGCTTCTAGCTTTTCCTCAGATTCTTCTCAGGGCTGTGGCATTCTCTGCAGTTGGGGATAGACACTGAGTCCCCAGAAAAGATCAGTAATGCATGATTCTTGGACTGCAGCCAAGGTAAGATTTACACATGATTCAATATGATTCAATGCCATAAAAAATATTTTTAGATAGTTAGAAGAGCATATACTGTGGTTCTATTCATAAGAGAAATCAATAAATGTGTGGTGACATGTCACTGTACTTAAAATGTATTATCTAATAAAGTTTTGGGCTTTGCAATCCAGGCAAATATGACTTTCAGATCTGCCAATTGGAACAACATCCCGATTGTCATGATTCATAGATTAAATACTAAATTATTAAACAGGACCTACTCAAGTTTTGCAGTAGTTCTCAATGCAGGCTTAAAAATGTATGTATTAACTAGAAATATGGGCTCCATGGGACAAACTCTTCTTGTACAAGAAGTAAACCTAAAACTCAGTAATTGGGTCATGCTACCTTGTCAGCCACCAACAAAATGTGTAACATCATACAAAGGATTCCATTGCCCGCTATTTGAAAATATTACTGCTGACTATTATTTCCTCAATATATAAAACCCACTTTTGTTCAGCAAAAATGTATTAAGTATTCACCTTGGTTAGCACTATATTGGAGACTTGATAACATCATCATCCTCTTTGTTGAGTTGCTCACCATCTTTGTAGAAAGTAACTGCTTATACATTTTGAATGTTGATATAAACATTTACTACAAAAATATCTTAGAGAAAAATAGGGAGGTAACAAAAAATGCATTTTTTGTTCTTTATTTAAATTTATTAACATGTATGTAGTGTCCAAAATTAGTATAGCACTTGATTACAACTTTATCTTTGAATAAGGGCCTGAAAAATGACAAATAATTTAATCTAAACTATGATCCAAGAAGTGGACTATAAAGGAATTTTTTTTTCTTTTAAACTTCATGTGTGAAAAGAAGTTAATCAGACTCCTTTCTTTCTGGCTGTTTATCATCTTTACAAACTCCTCTCCTACTTTATTTTGGACTTCCCTGATGACTTAGACGGTAAAGCATCTGACTACAATACGGGAGACCCAGGTTCAATCCCTGGGTCAGGAAGATCTCTTGGAGAAGGAAATGGCAACCCACTCCAGTATTTTTGCCTGGAAAATCCCATGGATGGAGGAACCTGGTAGGCTACAGTCCATGGGGTTGCAAAGAGTCAGACATGACCAAACAACTTCACTTTCTTTCTTTCTTTATTTCTTTTCTTTCTCCTACTTAATTTTAGTGTATTTCCCTTGAGCTCTATTTCCAAATCCATTCTCCTCCTTGGTCACTCACTATAGTATAATTTAATACATGTCCATAGTATATATGCATCTCCAGAAATATATAGTATTCCTTGTGTGTGACATAATACACATGAGTTAAATTGCACTATAAGTATCAACACAGGTCTGTTTTCACATTCAATACTATACTTTAAAATGGATGGGGAACACATGTAAATCCATGGCTGATTCATGTCAATGTATGACAAAACCCACTACAATATTGTAAAGTAATTAGCCTCCAACTAATAAACAAAATAAATAAAATTTTTTAAAAAAATTAAAAAAAATGAGTCCATGTTCTGTCTAATTTGTCCTCGTTTCATCTCATACAGCCTTGTCAGTTCCATCATGTGCATACATTGCATTTTTCTATTCACATCCTTAGCTGCTAAGTCTCTGTTGCCTGCAACTTTTGCTCCTATAAGCAGTGCTAGAATGAACATCTTCCTATATGTTCCTTGTGGACCAGTGAAAGTTCTTCCCTGACAGATACACCCAGGGATAGAGATGTTAGGGTAGGGAGCAAGCATATTAACTTTCCTAATTACTGCCAGATTATTCATTAGAATAAGTGCAACAAATTGCCATCTTACCTTTGGGCACAAAAGGCCCCATTTCTACTCATTTTCTTAAACATCTGATAACATCCAACTTCTTTTTTGTTTTGCAAATCTAATGAGACACAGAGGAATTCATTGTTATGACTTAATTTCTTTGGAATCTGAGGTTAAAGTACAGCTGAACATTCCTTTACATACTTGGTATTTTGGGTTTCCCTTTCAACAATGGTCTAGTGTGAAGCTTGCCCATTAGTGGAGGCCCCAAGTAAGTAACATGCATGAAGAACACACCTACCTCTTACTTTCCACCTAGAGAGATCAAGAGGAAGCTCAATGTGACCTGAGTTGCACAAGCCTCCCCAGCTTTCTCTACCCCTTGGTGTGTCAATCTAAGCCTCATCTCTCTGTCCCTCCTCTTTTAGCTCTAACTGAGCACTGGACACCTTCAGAACACACTACAACTTCTGCAGCTTTCACAAGTGAAGACAGTTATTTCTTCTCAATCCTTGGTTCCAATGTTTGGAGAAGGTATATCTTTCGTTTGGCCCTTGTTGCTGGTTCCAGGCCATTTTCTCCCTCCCTTCCCTGAAATCCTGCATCTCTGAATCCTAAGTCATCACAGTGCATCACACTAACTGCTCAGGGTTGCCATCCTCTACCAAAATCTGTTCCCTCCATCACTCCCAGAGATGATGTGCTTGCATACTCTCCTCTTAAATCTCTTCCCATTTTCTCTTGTGATGGGCCTTGCTTTCTATGTCTCTGAGACAATAGAACTTTCGAGAAGTCCTCCACCCTCTTCCACATCTACCCAACAGGTGAGCACACACTTGGTCTTCCCAGCAGGTGAGTAGATGAGCTCTCCAGGCTCCTGTGGAAGGCCCAGCCCTCCACGTGCACTGAAGCCCCTCTTCATACCAGCTCAAAGAGAGCATTCTAGTAATTCTCTGCATTGCTGAACATGCTCTCATACCATTAATTCTTCAATGCTAAATCAAAACAAACAACACCACTTCACTTCTCTCTCCAGTCACATCTTACTTTCCTATTTCTAGTTAGTGCCAAACTCCTTGAAAGAGTGATCTGTATTTTCTCTCTCCCATCATCTCCCCCCATTCCCTCTTAACCCATTCCAGGCAGATTAGCTCCACCACCACCCTAAGGTTTTTATCACCATGCTTTTGTCAAGGCCACCTTGGCCCCTATGTTGCCAAATTTCATGGTCAAGCTTTAGTCCCCCTCTGATTTGAATGGTCAGTGACATTTTGCACAGTTGGGCATTTCTTTTTAAAATAACTTGCTTTAATTTGATTCCAAGACATCACTCTTTTGGTTTATCTCTTATCTCAATATTCCTTCCCAGGTTTTCAGTTGATAATCTTTTCCCAACATCCCTGAAACATTGCAGTTACTTAATCTCTCTGAGCCTCAGTTTGCAGTATACCTTGCATAAATACAAGCAGGACTTGATGAAATAAAATATATCAGGAACCAAGCATTAAGCTTGGATCATAGATATTTAATGAGCAATGGCTATGACCATTAGTAGAAGAAAACATAATATCCTGGGACAATTAAAATTCCTGGGTAAAGAATAATAAAGAAGCTACCTATTGTGGAAAATTCTTAAAGAGATGGGAATACCAGGCAACCTTACCTGCCTCTTGAGAAATCTGTATGCAGGTCAAGAAGCAACAATTAGAGCTGAACAAGGAACAACATACTGGCTCCAATGTGGGAAAGGAGTACATCAAGGTTGTATATTGTCACCTTGCCTGCTTAACATTATTGCAGAGTGCATCACGCGAAATGCTGGAGTTACTGAAGCACAAGCAAGAATCAAGATTGCCAGGAGAAATATCAATAACCTCAGATATGCAGTTGACACCACCCTTATGGCAGAAAGTGAAGAACTAAAGAGCCTCTTGATCAAGGTGAAAGAGGAGGGAGAAAAAGTTGGCTTAAAACTGAAAATTCAGAAAACTAAGATCATGGCATCTGGTCCCATCACTTCATGGCAAATAGATGGGGAAACAATGGAAACAGTGAGATACTTTATTTTGGGGGGCTCCAAAATTACTGCAGATGGTGACTGAAACCATTAAATTAAAAGATGCTTGCTCCTTGGAAGAAAAGATGTGACCAACCAAGACAGTATATTAAAAAGCAGAGCCATTACTTTGCCAACAAAGGTCTGTCTAGTCAAAACTATGGTTTTTCCAGTAGTCATGTATGGATGTGAGACTTGGACTATAAAGAAAGCTAAGCACCAAAGAATTGATGCTTTTGAACTGTGGTTTTGGTGAAGACTCTTGAGACTCCCTTGGGCTGCAAGGAAATCAAACCAGTCAATCCTAAAGGAAATCAGTCCTGAATATTCACTGGAAGGGCTGATGCTGAATCTGAAACTCCAATACTTTGGCCACCTGATGCTAAGAACTGACTCGTTTGAAAAGACCCTGCTGCTGGGAAAGACTGAAGGAGAGAGGAGAAAGGGACGACAAAGGATAAGACGATTGTACGGCATCACTGACTCAATGGACATGAGTTTGAATAAGCTCTGGGAGTTGGTGATGGATAAGGAAACCTGGAGTGCTGCAGTCCATGGGGTCACAACGAGTCAGACAGGATAGGGCAACTGAACTGACTGAACTGACAGTGATCCCCAATCAGTTTTCCCTAGGAGTACATAAAAAAAACTTAAGCTCTCAACTTTAACATTTAGAAGAAATATATACCAATAAAATGTAGACTAATTTTATTCCTTGGTATGAAAATCCAGTGTTACAGAACTTAAAGACAATTAAGAAACTGAAATGCAAAATGTTACCTTAAATAAGAATTGGAGAAGCCACATATTTTAAAAATATAGACATATATTATACCAATATATAAGCCAATTTTAAGGGATTAAAACAGGTTTCTGGGGGTTTTCCTCACTAATGTCACATGTTACTGCACATGTGGCTCTGACTCATGTTGTTTTCACTTTAGGACCTTGGCTGATGGAACAATCACTATCTGGAACAGCGCCCATTACTCTAATGGGGAAAAGATGTAGCAAGGCACACACTGGCTCTTAAAGCTGCCCCCTGGAATGATACACATAACTTTCTTCACATCTCAAAGGCTGACCCCAATCATGTGATTACACACAATTGCAATTGGTCACAGTTGTGTATCCCTTTCAGGTTCTTAGAACCTGAATATTTCTGAACACTAATAGCTGCCACTCTTGCGTTTAATATTCAGAGTTCCATACCCAGTTCCTTTGACTCCCTGAATGGAAATAAACCCCTTAGCTACCTCAGTAATCTTTATAAACTGGCAGTGAGAACTCTGCCTGGAAACTGCAAGAGCTATCATACTTTCTGTAGCAAATCTGAACTTAGATCTGCACAAGGAAAAGTTTCCTTTAAGGGAGCAAGGCTTACCGATACATGAACTGAACTAGGAATTGGTATTTCTATCTAGGTTTTACCACTGAAATCTTCTGTGGCTTAAGGAAAGTTGCTTAATAACACCACCCTTCAAGAAAATAAGGAGATGTAATGACTGATTGACGGTGGATCATTTCTGAGCAGAGTAAGGAGGTGGTTGAGATTAACAGTGAAATCTTCCCATCAGATGGAAGCCTGAACTACTCAATGACTGACAGTAAAGAAGCAAAACATTGACATGCAAAGTGTTTTGAATCCTATGTGATGGGCTGTCTATATTGTAAAGAGTTCTTATATATGAGCATGTTGTATTCCTTCCCTGTTTCACACTTATGGAAAAAGAAAATTTACAGGTTCAAATATGGCTCTGAATTTTCCCCATAGTAACACAGGCATGACCAGAAACTAGTTACACAGTAGTGCATTTATCCCAGTATTGGGATATTTACATACCCCAATCTGAATGTCTCCGTTACCTAGTAAAGAGTCCCAAGAGGAGGGAGCAGACATAATTTCTATAGAGACAAACTATTTTCTAGCAGTGTTGTAAATAATGGCAGGCAGGAAGCAGATATTGTTAGTAATAACTTAAGCATCAAAGTAATTATGCTTTAAGTGATCCTAACTCAAAAACGACCAGATCAAAATATTTGAACAATTATAAACTGCTTTAAATAAGACCTTTCAAAACACAGGCATTGTGCATTACTGCACATTATATGTTCTACAATTTGTTTCCTGTTTCTTTTGTTCAAGCTACCTAAGTAATTGATAAATATTTTTGTCAGTGTAACAATTCAAGTATAAAAACATATAGTACAAAACCTCAAATCCTTCTCCATTTACCTCACTCCCACAGATAGTGGTGGCCTCTAAGCTTGACAAGTCTCATATTATTTACACAGTATTAAAGAACATGCTTGCCAATGCAGGCTAGATGTAAGAGATGGCAGGTTCAATCCGTGGCTTGGGAAGATCCCTTGGAAGAGGGCATGGCAACCCACTCCACTATTCTTTCCCGGAGAATCCCATGGACTGTGGGGCCTGATGGGCTACAGACCATAGGGTCACAATGAGTTGGACACAACTGAGTAACTAAGCACACATACAATGCACACATATGCATAGACACACCTGTGTAAAGTTTTTTCTACATAAATGATATGAAAGCCTATATATTAAAATATAATTTATAGCCAACAAGGACCTATAGTATAGCATAGGAAACTCTGCTCAAATTTCTGTAATAACCTAAATGGGAAAAGAATTTGAAAAGAATAGACATGGGTATATGTACAACTGAACCACTTTGTTGTATACCTAAAAATAACACAACATTGTTATTCAACTAAACCCCAATATAAAATAAGCTTTCAAAAATAATAGAATATAATTAACTTTTTCACTTAACAGTATGACTTGCAGAGATTCCATGTAAATATATATAGCTTTATCCTATTTTTTAATTGGTTGTATAATATAGTTAAGTGCTATTATTTAACATGTCCCCTGCTGACAGTTACTGTGGACCATTTCCAAAATTTTATTATTAAAGATAAGGTAAAATTTTATAAAATATACCTTTAGGTAGAATTTTAGCGGTGGAATTTATGGGTCAATGGTATGCTTTTTTAGGTTTTATTCAATTTATTATAATATTGCTGTTTTTTAGCCATGGGGCATGTGAGATATAAGCTCCCTGACCAGGGATTGAACCCACACCCCCTGCATTAGAAGGCAAAATCTTTTTTTTTTTTTTCATTTATTTTTATTAGTTGGAGACTAATTACTTTACAATATTGTAGTGGTTTTTCCATACACTGACATGAATCAGCCATGGATTTACATGTGTTCCCCATCCTGATCCCCCTCCCATCTCCCTCCCCATCCCATCCCTCTGGGTCTTCCCAGTGAAGTCTTAACCACTGTACCACCTGGGAAGTCCCCTTGGCACACTTTTTTAAAATTTTTAAGAGACACTGTAACACCTTCCCAGTACTTCCAGCTTGCCCTTCACCCTTAATAGCTCATGCCAATCTAATGTGTAAAAACATGTCAGGTGTTACGTTTTCCCTGATTAACAATATAAATAAGCATGTTTTCATTGAATTATACTTCAGTGAACTAAAATTCATGTTTGAAAACATCTTTTAACTGTGATTTTTGTATTTTTCTTACTCGCTTGTAGGAACAGTTTAGTTATCCTGCATAACAACCTTATGTCTGTTAAATACATTGCAAATATTTCTTCACCTTAACACAAGCATGGCTTTCTATTTTAGTGAATTTTGTCCTACTGAAATTTAAGTCTTTCTGTATCCAAAAACATTTGCGCCTTTTGTGTTTGCTTAGGAAGACATTTCTTTCCCTAAATTAATCCAATCTAGTATCCTATTCTTTCTCCAAACCCTTTCTTTTGAAGCCAGATCGATTGAGGTATTATTTACAAGCAATAAAATCCATTTTTTTAGTGCACAAGTTTTGACAAATGCAGACAGATGATACCACTATTGCAATTTAAGAAACAGAACAGTTTCATCTCCCCAAAGAATTCCTTCAAGTCCCTTTTGTCAATTCTTAGCTCATTACCCAGAGGCTGACAACTACTGATCTTTTTTCTGTTTCTAAGACTTTCTTTTTCATTGAGTCATAAAATTCAACATTAAAAAAAAGTTAAGATCATGGCATCAAGTCCCATCACTTCACGGCAAACAGAAAATGTGGAAGCAGTGACAGATTTTATTTTCTTGGGCTCCAAAATCACTGCAGATTGTGACTGCAGCCATGAAATTAAAAGATGTTTGCTCCTTAGAAGAAAAACTATGACAAACCTAGACAGCATATTAAAAAGAAGAAACATCACTTTGTCAACAAAGGTCTATATAGTCAAAGCTATGGTTTTTCCAGTAGTCATATATGGTTGTGAGAATTGGACCATAAAGAAGATTGAGCACTGCAGATGTGATGCTTTCAAATTGTGGTGCTGGAGAAGGCTCTTGAAAGTCCCTTGGACTGCAAAGAGATCAAACCAGTCAATCCAGAAGAAAATCAGTCCTGAATATTCATTGGAAGGATTGATGCTGAAATCCCAATACTTTGGCTGCCAGGAGAAGAGCTGACTCATTAGAAAAGACCTTGATGCTGGGAAAGAGTGAGGCAAATGGAGAAGAGAATGGCCCAGGATGAGATGGTTGGATAGTATCACTGACTCAATGGACATGAATTTGAGCATACTCTGGGAGATAGTGGAGGACAAGAGGAGCCTGGCATGCTAGTCCATGGGGTCACAAACATGGCTTAGTGACTGAAAAACAACAAATAGTTTTCTTTTGCATCAAGTCATATAAATGGTATCATATACCATGCAGACTTTTTTTTTTTTTAGACTTTTTTAATGTGGACTGTAAAGTCTTTACTGAATTTGTTACAATATTGTTTCTGCTTTATCTTTACTTTTTGGCCGCTGGGCATGTGGGATCTTAGTTCCTGGACCAGAGATGGAACCCCCACTCCCTACATTGGAAGGCTAAGTCTTAGCAACTGAACCACCAGGGAAGTACCCCCACATAGCCTTTTGAGTCTAGCATCTTTCACTTAGCATAATGTTCTTGAGATTCATCTCATTAGTTGAAGGTGCCAGGAGATGGTTACTTTTTATTGCTAAGTGTTGTTCTAGTGTACCGATGACCACATCTTATTTTACCATGGACTATTTGAAAAACATTTGGATAGTTTTCGTCTCAATGATAACAAATCACTAGAAATTGTCACTATGAGATTTTTGGATATATTCCTTTATTTATCTTAAGTAAAGCCCTAGGAGCAAGAAAATGAGTTCATTTGGTAAATGAATGTTTAAAAGAAATGAAATTGCATGGGAATTCCACGGCAGTGCCATGGTTAAGACTCAGTGCTTTCACTGTTGGGGCAAGGGTTCAATCCCTGATCAGGGAACTAAGATACCATAAGTCATGCAAAGCAACCAGAAAAAAAAAAAAAAAAATCTTGCTAAAGCGTTTTGCAAAAGGAGTGTACAATTTTGCATTCTTGCCAGTAGTGTATGAAAGTTCCAATTGCCTGTCATCAGCAGCAGCAGCACTTGATACTATCAGGGTTTTGAATTTTTTTTTCCTCTAGCCATTCTAAAAACTGTGCAGTGATTAACATGGTGGTTTTACCTTGCATTTCCCCTATGATTAATGATGTTAAGCATCTTATCATGTGTTTGTAATTCGAATATCTTCTGAGATGTAGTATCTGTTCAAATCTTGTGCCCATTTTCATTGGTTTATTTCTCATTATTGTATTTTGAACATTATTTATATAATCTAGATACAAATTCTTTATCAGATATGTGTATTTTCTCCTGGTCTTTGACCTGTCTTTAAAAGTGTCTCTAAACACTTTCAAAGATTAGAGATTCTTAATTATGATGAAGTCAAGACCAATTTACTCTTTTTTGAATTATACTTTTAGTGTCTTACCTAAGAAACCTTTGTTAAATCTAGGGTCATAAAGATTTTCATTGTATACATTCTTCTAAAAGTTATATGATGTAGGTTTTATATTTAAGCTTATGACTTATTTTGAGTTTTTTTTTATTTTTTACAATGCTGTCTTGATTTCTGCCATACAACAATGTGAATCAGATATAATTATATATATATATATATCCCCTTCTACTTGAGCCTCCCTCCTGTCCCCACCATCCCACCTCTCTAGGTCACAGAGTGCCAAGCTGGGTTCCCTGTGTTATATAGCAACTTTCCATTAACTATATTACACTTGATAGTGTATATATGTCAATGTTACTTTTTCCACTCATTCCACTCTCTCTTTCCCTTATTTTGAGTTTTGAATTAGATTTACGAATTAGATTTATTTGCTAGGACTGACATAAGACTGGGTGGTTTAAACAACAGGCATTTATGTTCTCATATTTCAAGAGGCCCAAAATCCACAATTAAGGCAGATTTGATTTCTTCTGAGACCTCCCTCTTTAGCTCACCTTCTTGCTGTGTCCTCATGTGGCCTTTCTGCTTTGAGAAGGCAGAACTGATGTCTTTCTCTGTGTCCCAAGCTTCTCTTCTTAAAAGAGCACCAGTCAGAGAAGGCACCACCCTTCTCAGTTCAGTTTGCTCAGTCACATCCAACTTTTTGAGACCCCATGGACTGCAGCATGCCAGGCTTCCCCATCCATCACCAACTCCCAGAGCTTGCTCAAACTCATGTCCATTGAGTCGGTGATGCCATCCAAGCATCTTATCCTCTGTCTCCCCCTTCTCTTCTTGCCTTCAATCTTTCTAAGCATCAGGGTCTTTTCCAATGAGTCAGTTCTTTGCATCAGGTGGCCAAAGTATTGGAGTTTCAGCTTCAGCATCAACCCTTCCAATGTGTATTCAGGACTGATTTCCTTTAGGATTGACTATTTTGAACTCCTTGCTGTCCAAGGGACTCAAGAATCTTCTCCAACATCACAGTTCAAAAGCATCAGTTCTTCAGCACTCAGCTTTCTTTATAGTCCCACTCTCACATCCATACATGACTACTAGAAAAACCATAGCTTTGACTAGATGGACCTTTGTTGGCATGGTAATATCTCTGCTTTCTAATATGCTAACTGGTCATAGCTTCTAATGACCTCATTTTAACTTGAGTGACCTCTTTTAAGGCCTTGTCTTCAAATAGAGTCACATGCCCAGGTACTGGCTTAGGATTTCAACATTTTAAGTTGAGGGTGGAGGACACAATTCAGTCTATAACATGAATCAAAATTCATTATGTGTGTGTGTGTGTGTGTGTGTGTGTGTGTGTGTGTGTGTGGCTGTCCAATTGTTCCAGTACTCTTTGTTGAAAGATCACTCTTTCTCCATTGTTTTACAGTGAATCTATCTCCCCTCTGTCCTACAAATAAATGTTACTGGCATCCTAACATTCCTTGGAGACTTTCCTTCCCCTAAATTTCTGGCCACTTAGTTGCTAAGAGACCTTATCTAGGTCTCATTCTTGAACTTCTTTATGAGTTTGAGGAAAACAAAGATTTCATAGATTTCCTGGCTTCTTCTTTCTGTTAGAATGGGAGACGCTCTTTTTCTAGCTTCATATCCTTTCAAAATCTCATAAAGCTATTTTAATTTTTCTATGATTTATTCATTAATATTTTCTTTTAGGTCTCTCTGTAAAGGTTCATATTTTTTTCATAAAAGTATTATATTTTATAAGGTTTATTTCCTGGTATTTTAGAAATTTTAATTTTTGCTATTTTACTTCCTTTAATGGGATCAATTACTTTAGTACTGTTTTAAATTGTATAGTATATAGAAAAATAAACTATTTTTATAAATTTATCTGGCAAACACTGAATTTTATTAAATCTAATGAGAGTTTACCCATTGATTTCTCTTGACTTTTTTAGTCCATTTATTCCTGGTTTTAGCTCCTAAAACTATTCTATTGCCATAGCAATATTCTCCTATGTGTTTTTACCTGTCATTTCATCTTATTTTTGCCCATAGATCTGATCCTATCTGCTTTCTCTCTTTTAGAAATATAGAGCCTTGCATATGGTACTCTTGTTTTCCTGTTGTATGGTTTGCTTTTTTCTTTTTTTCCAAAATCTTCTTTGTTATTTCAGGAAGTACATTTTCTCTATGTGGCAACTTGAACTCAATCTTTGCTTATTTTCAAATGCCCCTCCACTGACTTGATATATTTTATGAGTAAAATTTGCTTGCAAATCAGGTACCTTTTGGAGAATTACACATATAAAGTTTCTGAAAACTAAATCATATTTTGAATATACTAAGCAAACTTAGCTTTTAATAGCATCTTGAAAACTAGATAATTAATTGTCAAGTACAAACTCAAAATTACCGAAAGAAAAAAAAGTACCAATTCTGCATTATTTTTGTTAAGTTTTAGTATCAGGATAACTCTCAATTCATTCATTCATTGAGTTTAAAGTTTCATTTTTTTTTTAATTTCTGGAAATTTTTACCTAATAAGGAAATGATATAGTCCTTGTAGGTTGTTAGATCTTTCTAAGATAATTAATTTGCCTTATTATCAATAATAGAAATCACTGTTTTAAATTTTTCAGTGGCATAGGTCTGTCCCAATGTCTTGGCTCTTCTTGGGCTAATGTTAACTGAGACAGTTATTTTATCTGTTTTCAAATTGCTCATGTAAGGCTTTTCATAAAATTCTTTTATAATTTTTAATTGCTTCAATTTCTGCAGTTATATTTTCATTGCTCATGTTTTCTAAATTTTCTCTTGGATTTCTCTTCTATCAGCAAAAAGATGTCTTTTAAAAATTAAAACCAGGTTCTCATTTTTAACAGCTTTTTCAGAAGTTTTCTCTCTTTAATTTCAACTCTCATATTTAATAATTCCTACTTTGCTTGAATTTATTATTCTGTAATAACTCCTTGAGTTGAGCACATTTCATTTATTATCATAATAAGCTTATTTCAGACTCCAAAACCTCTATTGTTTCTCTTTGACCACTTCTCTCAGGTTTTATGCATCCTTTGTCATTTAATTTTAAATTATTAGAGAACTGCATTAATGGGACAAGCACTTGCTAAAAGTAGAATAGAATGGCATGTGTGTGTTCTTCCTTGCAAATATTTTTAATTTATTTTTTAAAAGAGTTTACATGGCTCCTGCTTTGTTTTTAATTATTTTTCATTGATAATTTGCTAGAATTTGTTCAAACTTTTGACAGTATTCCATCTATTTAAAAATAAATTATGGAACCTCCCTGATGATCTAGTGGTTAAGAATCTGCCTGCCAACTCAGGGGACATGGGTTGGATCCCTGGTCTGGGAAGATTCCACATGCAGTGGAGCAACAAAGTCCAGTAAGTCACAGCTACTGAGTTCACACACCACAACTACTGAAGCCCATGCTCCACAACAAGAGAAAATACCAAAATGTGAAGCCTGTGCACCAAGAAAAAGAGTAGCCTCAACTAGAAAGACTGCAACTAGAGAAAGACTGCACACAGCAACAAAGACCCAGAACAGCCAAAAATAAATAAATAAATAAACCTTTAAAATATAAAATAAAAAAAGTAAATTGTGAATTGGTCTCGAACATCTCTTAGAGTCATGAGAGGCAAATAATGGACAGGAGATAAAAACAAGCCTGATTCACCTGAGTATATCTGAAAAATTCAGATAACCTCACAGGAAATCAAACAGCATGATCAATGAGAAATCAGAGAAAAGGCCTGAGAAGTATTTTAAATACATTGGTGCTACTATTCTAGCCTCTACTCTCTTCAAACAAATATGAGTAAGATCATGGTTTTCAATTTACTTTTTTTTATTACATTTGGATCTTAAAACCCATAAATCTTAGTTCTTACCACTTCTTCTAGGTCTGGTGGCACAGGGAGCACTAGAAAAACAAACACTTTTTAATTTATATATATATATATATACATATGTGTGTGTGTGTGTGTGTGTGTGTGTGTGTGTGTGTGTATTTTTTTAATTTGGCTGCACCAGGTCTTAGTTACAGCATGTGGGATCTCCTTCCCTGACCTGGGGATCAAACCTGTACCCTTAGTATTGGGACCATGAAATCTTAGCCTCTGGACTACCAGAGAAATCCAAAAAGTATACACTTTTCTCATAGGAGATAGAACCAATGCAAGTGTAGGAGATCATAGAGAATTTGTTGGGATCAAGTGATATTTATTTGGAAAATCATTTTCAATATTTGATAGCACAGAGCTAAGTTACAAAAATGGATTAGTAAAGGCTCTACCATTGATTGATGATTTTTTTTTTTAACCATTAGTACATCAACAACAAAGCTTCCCTGGTGGCTCAGACAGTAAAAAAATCTGCCTCAATGTGGGAGACCTGGTTTCGATCCCTAGGTTGGAAAGATTCCCTGGAGAAGGGAATGGAAACCCACTCTAGTATTTTTTCTTGGAAAATCCCATGGATGGAGGAACCTGGTAGGCTACAGTCCATGAAGTCACAAAGAGTTGGACAGGACTGAGTGACTAACACTTTCACTTTCACTTCATATCCAAAACAAGTACAAACTGAATAATGGGAAATTAGAGAATGCAAGTGAATTATCTCTATTTCTTATGCCCAACCTAGACAGCATATTAAAAAGCAGAGACATTACTTTGACAACAAAGGTCCGTCTAGTCAAGGCTATGGTTTCTCCCATGGTCATGTATGGATGTGAGACTTGGACTATAAAGAAAGCTGAGCACCAAAGAATTGATGCTTTTGAACTGTGATGTTGGAGAAGACTCTTGAGAATCCCTTGGACTGCAAGGAGATCCAACTAGTCCATCCTAAAGGAGATCAGTCCTGGGTGTTCATTGGAAGGATTGATGTTGAAGCTGAAACTCCAATACTTTGGCCACCTGATGCAAAGACCTGATTCATTTGAAAAGACCTGATGCTGGGAAAGATTGAGGGCAGGAGGAGAAGGGGACGACAGAAGATGAGATGGTTGGATGGCATCACCGACTCAGTGGACATGGGTTTGGGTGGACTCTGGGAGTTGGTGATGGACAGGGAGGCCTGATGTGCTGTAGTTCATGGGGTCGCAGAGTCAGACTCGACTGAGTGACTGAACTGAACTGAACTTCAGATCACATCACCCTACAGACAGAAATAGTGTCTCAGTATTAGTAATAAACAGCATTATCCTGGACTTCATTCCCCAAAGTGTGAAGATCCTTTCATTCCTCAAAGTCACATCACACTTGCTTCCAAGTCTCTAAGGACCAGCATGTGTGGGCTTACAACCCATTTTCTCAGCAGCTGCTAAGTCCAGAGGCTTTAGCTGCTCCCAGTGGTACATGAAACAGCCTCACCTGCTCTCCAGAAGGTGGAAAGCAATGGAATGACAAGGCCTGTGCCTCCCAGTTCCTTCAAGGTACAATCTCCTGCCAGTATTGATGTTACATGGCTGAGGGCCTCTTCACCACTCCACCTGGGTTACCTGAAGTGTCAGTTCACTCAAGCCAGAAGTGTCCCTGGCCAAAGTGGAATTTGCCTGCTTCCCCCTTTACTACTATTCTATTACCCTGACCACCAAAGCTGTCCTTTGCTCTCAACACAGCACAGAGATGTTGGATAGAAAGATAGCTCTTTTGGTTTTACCCATGCACCATTCGGAGAAGGCAATGGCAACCCACTCCAGTCCTCTTGCCTGGAAAATGCCATGGACGGAGGAGCCTGGTACGCTGCAGTCCATGGGGTCGCTAAGAGTTGGACACAACTGAGCGACTTCACTTTCACTTTTCACTTTCATGCATTGGAGAAGGAAATGGAAACCCACTCCAGTGTTCTTGCCTGGAGAATCCCAGGGACGGGGGAGCCTGGCGGGCTGCCATCTATGGGGTCTCTGAAACGACTTAGCAGCAGCAGCAGCATGCACAATTTTGCCCCTAAAACTCAAGCATGTATATATGACCATTGTACTAGTGTTACAGGGGGCTTTCCTGGTGGCTCAGTGGTAAAGAATCTGTCTGCCAATGCAGGAGACATGGGTTCCATCCCAAAGTGGAGATCTTCAGGAGTAGGAAATACAAACCACTCCAGTATTTTTGATTGGAAAACCCCATGGACAGAGAAGCCTGGAGGGCTACTGTCCATGGAGTCACAAAGAACTGGACATGACGTAGTGACTAAACAACAGTGTGACACATGCTACAATGCATTAGCCACTTCTTCCATTTGATGGCAGGGCGTGGCTCAATTTCAGACCAAGCTCATGTATGTACCCAATTCTTTCCTGTATAAGATAAGGTTTCCTTACAGGACCTCTCAATTTCTGATGCAGAGACTCCTGGCATCTACCTTATATTCTGCCAGTGACACTAAAGTATTTCTGAACCCAAATGAATATGTAGCTCAGATAAACCAAAGCCCTCCCTATAAAATAGAGACTGTATTTAATCTCCTGGAAAATCAGCAAAGAAAATATGCCATAAGTAATAATCCTATTTGATATGCATTTGGTAGAAATTTACATAGAGCAGGGACCTGATGGTGCACAAAGCAGTGATTCATCTGTGAGGCTGGCTGATGTCATAAACCAGGAGAAGCGAAGAAGAGAAGTTTATGGGCAGTAGCATTTGCTGCTGAGTAAATTACGGCTGTGTATTCATTCTGGGACATTTACTACTTTCTCCCATAAATACAATTAATGTGCTGAATTTATTTTCAAAGCATGAAGCAGGGTTATAACTTATCTTAAAGTTTTCAGTGGAGAAGCTTATAAAACAACTTCAAAAGAAATTCTTTGGGACTGGCTTATTGAAGAATTGAACCAATGTCTTCATTTTCCTTTTGGAGACCATAAACAGAATTTCCTTTCAGGATGTGGCACGTTTTCAAAAGCAATAGGCAGAAAGTAGATGCTCAATTACTGTTTTCTCTTAACTTTATCATTCCTGTCTTTCCCCCAAAATCTGAATTTGACTTAAACATGAAGCTTTTATTTTATTTTTTGAAGCAGCTTGTCATCATGAATAAAACATGTTTATGAGTAACTGTAAGCCATGGAAAGTTACCTCAATTCATTTTCAATTATCTAAAAATACACAGTTAAAAGAAAACATTCACAGAGTTTACCTGAAGCCTACAGGAATTTTCCAAGTTCTTTTAAAACTTTGGATAGCCACCAAGGGACCTAATTTGTACTGACTGTATATTCCATTCTCTTGGGGGGAGAAAAAAAAAGAAAGAAAACTGTTTTTTTTTTTCATCGATTGAAATGCTAAAAATACAATGAAAGAAATTTCTCCCAATCTCCCTTTCCCAACACACATTCTTTTTCCTTTGTCTTTCACACAATCTCAGTGTCCATTATACAATGTCTCACCAAGAAAGGGAAAAATATTGCAGGTGGAGAATGGGTCCATCAGGAAGGCAATGGAGCGTGCAAGCAGGACACTGACCAAGTACTTGAGCATACAGATGAAACCACATGGTCATAAATTATTGTCATTACTTTCTGAAAGTTCCCTAGATGTGCAGGATTACCCATGCAATCAAAATTGCAAAGCAAGCTATAGTAATCATTAAACAAACACTGCAACTTCTGCAGTCCTAAGCAAAACACTTGTTTTCCTACCTGATGCTCATGCTCTATCTAAAATTACCAAATGAGAGACAACAGCTCACCTTCAGTCACTAGGATTCAGAGAGAGAGTGATGCTCTCCATCAGCCTTCATGACTCTCAGCAGCAATGATCTTCGGGAGGCTGATATTTCAACGTATTGAAATAAGCAAGTATCAAGGTAGCTCCAGACTTCACAGGTGGGGCTAGTGGTAAAGAACTCAACCTGCCAATGGTAGAGACATAAGAGACACACATTTGATCCCTGGGTTGGGAAGCTCCCCTGGAGGAGAACATGACAATCCACTACAATATTCTTGCCTGGAAAACCCCATGGAAAGAGAAACCTGGCAGGCTATAGTCCATGAGGGCAAAAAGAGTTGGACATGACTGAAGTGACTTAGCATGCACATGTGCAAGGTAGCTCCAAGGACCATCTAAGAAAACTACTTAAGAAACTCAGCAAGTCATTCAGTTCATTTGTTCAGTCCTGTCTGACTCAGTGGGACCCTATGGGCTGCAGCATTCCAGGCTTCCCTGTCCATCACCAACTCCTGGGGCTTGCTCAAACACATCCATCGAGTTGGTGGTACCATCCAAGCATCTCATCCTCTGTTGTCCCCTTCTGCTGCCTTCAATCTTTCCCAGCATCAGGGTCTTTTCCAAAGAGTCAGTTCTTTGCATCAGGTAGCCAAAATATTGGAGTTTCAGCTTCAGCATCAGACCTTTCTATGAATATTCAAGACTGATTTCCTTTAGGATTGATTGGTTGGATCTCCTTGCAGTCCAAGGGACTCTCAAAAGTCTTCCCCAACACCACAGTGCAAAAGAATTAACTCTTCAGCACTCAGCTTCCTTTGTGGTCCAACTCTCACATCCATACATGATTACTGGAAAAACTATAGCTTGGACTATATGGCCTGTCAGTAAAGTTATGGCTCTGCTTTTTAATATGTTGTCTAGGTTTTTCATAGCTTTTCTTCTAAAGCAACCATCTTAATTTCATGGCTGCAGTCACCATCTGTAGTGAATTTGGAGCACAAGAAAATAAAGTCTTTCACTGTTTCCATTGTTTCCCCATCTATTTGCCATGAAGTGATGGGACCAGATGCCTTGATCTTAGTTTTTTGAATGTTGAGTTTTAAGCCAGCTTTTTCACTCTCTTCTTTCAATTTTATCAAGAGGCTCTTTAATTCCTCTTCACTTTCTGCCACAGGGTTATATCATCTGCATATCTAAGGTTATTGATATTTCTCCTGGCAATCTTGATTTCTGCTTGTGCTTCATCAAGCCCAGCATTTCACATGATGTACTCTGCGTATAAGTTAAATAAGCAGGGTAACAATAGACAGCCTTGACGTACTCCTTTCCCAATTGGAACCAGTCCATTTCTCCATGTCCAGTTCTAACTATTGCTTCTTAACCTGCATACAGATTTCTCTGGAGGCAAGTAAGGTTGTCTGGTACTCCCATCTCTTTAATAATTTTCCACAGTTTGTTGTGATCCACACAGTCAAATGCAATTGCATAGTCAATAAAGAAGTTTTACTGGCACTCTGTTGCTTTTTCTGTGATCTATCAGATGTTGGCAATTTGACCTCTAATTCCTCTGCCTTTTCTAAATCCAGCTTGGACATCTGAAAGTTCTCAGTTTGTGTACTGTTAAAGCCTAACTTGGAGAATTTTGAGCATTACTTTGCTAGCATGTGAGATGAGTGCAACTATGCAGTAGTTTAACATTCTTTAGCATTGCCTTTCTTTGGGATAGGACTGAAAAGTGACCTTTTCCAGTCCCGTGGTCAGTGCTGAGTTTTCCAAATTGGCTGGCATATTGAGTGCAGCACTTTCACAGCATCATCTTTCAGGATTTGAAATAGCTCAACTGGAATTCCATCACCTCCACTAGCTTTGTTCATAGTGATGCTTCCTAGGACCCACTTGACTTTGCACTCCAGGATGTCTGACTCTAGGTGAGTGATCACACCATCATTGTTATCTGAGTCATAAAGATCTTTTTTATACAATTCTTCTGTGTATTCTTGCCACCTCTTCTTAATCTCTTCTGCTTCTGTTAGATCCATACCATTTCTGTCCTTTATTGTGTGCATCTTCACATGAAATGTTCCCTTGGTATCTCTAATTTTCTTGAAGAGATCTCTAGTCTTTCCTCTATTTCTTTTCATTGACCACTGAGGAAGGCTTTCTTATCTCTTCTTGCTGTTCTTTTGAACTCTGCATTCAGATCTAGCTCCAAGGACCATCTAGGAAAATTACTAAGAAATTCAGTGAGTAATTCACAAGTTTGAGTTTCCATTGGATGAAGTGTTTTCTATTTGGCACAGCCCCTTAATAGGTGACATTTTACTTTTTCATTTAGAAAAGTCAGATTTGGAACTTGACATGAATGGGTGCTTATCATGTGGCAGAGTAAAAAGCTTTCTTCATTTATTATCTCCTTTTAATATTTACCACAACCCTCTATATAAAACTGATTGATTGTCTCTATTTTATAGAAGAGGACAGTTAAGCTCAAAGTAGTGTGATTAGTTACCATTCTTCATCACTGGTTTGTGTCAGAACCATGATTCAACCAGAGGAGTATCTGTTGCAAAAAGCAACACTACACCTACAACCCTGCACCAGTGATAAAAAAGCTGGGAGAACTTTTCATAAGTAAAAAAAAAAATGCTTGGTGGTATTTTATTTAATATTTCCCTTTAGAGATGAGGCAATTTGCACAAGTCTGATAAAATTACAACTGTTATTATAGACAAAAGCCAAGCAATCCAGCCAAGAATACAATGCAGATATTTACCATAGGCAAAAGCAAAACTTAAGTCTAAACATGACATTTATTTACACATCTTTATTGAGTGCTGATTTGCAAAACACTCTGTCAAATGTGGATGAAATAATGATGACTATAGCCTGGCTCCACACTCATTGAGTTCAGAGGATGATCAGGAAGATAATTAAAATACAAATGAACCAAAGCAGCAAGAAATATAATGGGTAGTGTACTCCTCAGTTTCTCAAAAAGATAAACTCCTCCACTAACCTTGTCTGCCTTGTACAACCATGCTCCCCAAGAGATGAACAAGTAGCTCTAGTCCTTGTGAGAAATGCCACATTGTGATAGGCAGTAACAACCCATCTCCAAGGTTCTGGGTGGATCTAAAGCATTGTGAAAGAAGAGAAGGATGGAAAAGATCAACTAAGGATGTGTGTGTGTGGTCAGTCACGTCCGACTCTTTGGGACTCCATGGACTGTAATCCTCTAGACTCCTCAGTCCATGACATTTTCCAGGCAAGAATATTGGAGTAGGGGATTCTTGGGGATTTCCTGTCCAGGGGATCTTCTCAACCCAGGGATTGAAGCCACATCTCTTGTGTTTTCTGCATTGGCAGGCGGATTCTTTATCACTGGGCCATCTGGGAATTTGTGAAGTACAACTTCACAAATATTGCCTTAGATGCCAGCCTTCAGTAACACAACAATGCCCCTCAGAGTCGAATCTCTACTTATTCCATCCCAGATCAGCCCAGGCAGCAATGCCAGATTCATATCCTGGAGAAACCTAAGAAGCTGTATACTGCAAATCCCACTTGGAGAAATAACTTTGAATTGTCCTGAAACATAAATGTCACCACTTCCAACCCCCTGCTAAGCCCTTGCTCCAAAATGATGTGACTCATGGATGTTTGGCCAGCTTCCCCTTTCACTAACCACTGTACACCCTGCATTGTGGACTACCTGCAGTTTCTGGAGAATTCATACACTCCTCTATGTACCTGCATGCCCTCCTACACTCATTTTCCTGTCATAGGGCTTCTTTAAAAAGAAGATCAGACATTTCCAGCTTTAGTAAAACTCATCTAATTCCTTCAAAAGGGCATAGGTATATCTGTGTGATTTCATTCATGATATTATCCAAAATGGGCTTCCACAGTGGCTCAGCAGCAAAGAATCCACCTGCAATGAAGGAGACACAGGAGACCCGAGTGCCATCCCCAGGTTGAGAAGATCCATTGAAGGAGGGCATGGTAACCCACTCCAGCATTCTTACCAGGAAAATCCCATAGACAGAGGAGCTTAGCGGGCTACAGTCCATAGATTCACAAAGAATCAGACATGACTGAAGTGACTGAGCACACACATAATCCAAAACATATTGATGTAGACTGAGGATTCAGCAGCGCACGAAGCAAGCCACTCTGCCTTCATAGAGTTTATATTACAAATGAATTATAGGATCATTCTAGATATTGGTAAGTACCATGAGAAGGCTAGACAATCTTAAAGGAAATCAACCCTTGAATATTGCATCGACTTATGTTTAGTGGGGGTTAGAAAACCTTCTGGAGGAAAGACAAAAGGCCTTCCACAAACAGCACTGATAGTTGGACATACCAACCAGGCTAGTAAATAAGGACCATAAGAGAACTGAAAGAAAGCTTGCTCTCAGGGAGAAAAATCTGGCTTCCAATCTCCAGATAAGGAATGCAGGTCCAGTGGAAGTGGTGGTTTCTGGCCATGGAAATCTGTCCTCAGCCAACAACTTCAGAGCACCTGAGAGGAGGGGCTGGACACATGAGCTGAAAGTACTGTTTCTCTGAACCCTACACTTAGTGACCAACATGCCATGCTGGGGCGAAAGTACTTTCTTTGGAGCCAAAAGTAGCTTACTCTGTGGGAAAAAAGTTCCAGACCAGCCACAGTGACAACTCTGCCATCAAGACACTGGCTGTGGGGATCTGGCTTACTGGGTGCCACAATGACCAACAGGATGATTGTATATGTCAAGAAACATTTGAGTCTCCTAAAAAAGTCCTTGAGATTCTTGGAGATAAGCAACTGTACAAATTATATTTTTATAAGTTGTGTGTGTATATATATATATATATGTATATATACATATATATACAAGTATTTTATACCCAAGTAAAGATTGGATCAGAAGGAGAAGGGGGCAATAGAGGACAGATGGTTGGATGGCATCACCAATTCAGTGGACATGAGTTTGAGCAAACTCTGGGAGATAGTGAAGGATAGTGAAGTCTAGAGCGCTGCAGTCAATGGAGTTGCAAAGAGTTGCACATTACTTAGCCACTGAACAACATGTCAAGATTTGTGAATAATGAAGACAATGTTTAATCATGGTTCTAGAGAATCACATGGATAGAGAAGCCTGGTGGGCTATAATCCATGGGGTCACAATGAGTCAGACACAATTAAAGCAACTTAGCACACACACTGTAAAGGAAACTGATGAGGGCAGGATCAGTTGAGCATAATCTAATTATTCCTAGACTACCACAAAGACTAGGTATTTCTTGTACTCTAGGTTACTATAGAGTTGGAATTTAAAGAGTCTTGTAATTTAAATGATAGCTGGTGCTCATGCTCAGTCTCTAAGTCATGTCTGACTCTTCCGACCCCATGGACTGTAGCCTGCCAGGCTCCTCTGCCCATGGGATTTCCCAGGCAAGAATACTGGAGTGGGTTGCCATCTCCTTCTCCAGCAGATTTTCCTGTCCCAGGGATTGAACCCACATCTCCTGCACTAGCAGGCAGATTCTTTACCACTGAGCCACCAGGGAAGCCCTAATTTAAATGATTAGTAAGAAGCTAATAGTTTCCTTATTCTAGATGAGGAGTGTGTGGAAATATATCCAAATCACCTAGGAAGTTTTTCAAAATGTTTCCCTAGTTCTTTCTCTGTATATAATACCTACCCCCATGATTCCAATACACCCCCTCTTCCCAAAGAGCTGAGATATAATATATGTCTGTTTTTATAAAATCCCCCTAGATGATTCTAACTTTATACTCTACCCATCGCCATCCATCCTCTGAATTGAGAACCACCCTAATCACACTTTAAAATACTTGCCTCAGCCTAGGCTTGAACTAAATCTGTATAGTCAGTCAGAGCTAGTGATATTGGTCAGTCCATGAAAACAGGTGAGTTGGTCACAATATTTCTGGCTGCAAATAATTTTTAAAAATTTGAAAAATATCTTAAAGCCTATGTATTATTGCACATAGAAATAAATCTGAAGATAGGGTGGCTCTGAGCCAATATTATCAAGAATGAAGCCTCTACCGTCTTCATTTATGCCCCTCCCCATAGCACATCTGCTCATCCTCTTGGGCTAGGCACCTCAGGGTTTCAAGATGGCTGTTAGTGTTGCAGGAATCACAAGCAAACATAATATCATCCAGGGAAAGAAATGTGTTTATTTCTTGTAATCTTGTTTAGAGAAATCAGTGCAAACAACCTTTCCAATAATCCTCAGCTACATTTGTCTTAATGGCTAACTCAGCCCCCACCCTGTCAACATTTTAGCAAAGCCCAGAACCAATCAGTAGGGTGGGACCTGAGAGGGAGCGGTGTGTAAGTACCCAGCCTGGTGATCCTAATTTGTAGGTAAGCCTGTGTCAGTCATGATTTACCATTGATTGGTAAATGTCAATCATTTACCAAAGGTGACACTTACCATGCCTCAAACCCCTGCCCACACATGTAGTAAGACAGTAAAAGCAAGGTTAGGTTAAGAAAGAGGAATGTTAAAATGACTATCAGGCAGACCATAAAACATATGACAGGTAATCTGGGTTGTTCATAGAAAGAAGATTCATGAGAGGGGTCAGCAATTGATTTAACTTGAAGGATTGAAAAAAAACACTGTTTTCCATTCAAATGCATGTTTTATTTATATTCTTGATAATTGATAAACCAAACATTTGAAAATGCCTCTATGGGGCTTCCCTTGTGGAAGAAGATAAAAATTCACCTGCCAATGCAGGGAACATGGGTTCTCTTCCTGTTCCAGGAAGACCCCACATATGTAGGAGCAACCAAGCCCAGGAGCCACAACTACTGAGCCCCCAAGCCACAACTTTAGAAGCCCGTGTGCCTAGAACCTGTGCTCTGCAACAAGAGAAGCCACCTCAATGAGAAGCCTGCGCACCACAATTAGAGAGCAGAGCCCGCTCACTACAACTAGAGAAAAACCCGAGCTGCTTTAAGACATTTTAAATCTTTTTTTTTAATTTTTTCATTTATTTTTATTAGTTGAAGGCTAATTACTTTACAATATTGTAGTGGTTTTGCCATACATTGACATGAATCAGCCATGGGTTTACATGTGCTCCCCATCCCAATCCCCCTCCCGCCTCCCTCCCCATCCCATCCCTCTGGGTCTTCCCAGTGCACCAGCCCTGAGCACTTGTCTCATGCATCCAACCTGGGCTGGTGATCCGTTTCACCCTTGATAGTATACTTGTTTCAATGCTATTCTCTCAGAACATCCCACCCTCATTTTAAATCTTTCAAAAATATTTCTATGAAGGCTTCTTCTAAATAAAATGTTCTAATCTTTCTCTTTGCAAAAATGAAGTCACACTTTGAAATGTTTAATAATAGGTTTGATATCTGTTTCTGCCCCCTCTAGGAGATGATCTTATTACCACTATATTGGTGACCTCTAGGGGAAGTACAAGTTTTCTCTTCACTCTCCCTGGGAGGCTCAGGGCAGATGGGTTAAAAGGGATTGACATGCACCTACTACTCTATGTATAAAAAAAAAAAGTGAAAGTAAAAGTAGTAATCTCTCAGTCATGTCAAACTGTTTGCAGCCCATGGACTGTAGCCCACCAGGCTCCTGTGGCCATGGACTTTTCCAACCAAGAATACTGGAGTGGGTGCCCATTCCCTTCTCCAGAGATCTTCCTGACTCAGGAATTGAACTTGGGTCTCCCACATTGCAGTCTTTAATGTCTGAGCCACCAGGGGAGTCCCACTATGTACAAAATAGATAACTAATAAGAACTATTGTATAGCACAGGGAACTCTACTCAATACTCTATAATGACATATATGTGAATAGAATCTTAAAAAGTGGTGTGCATATATATATAAATATATATGTACAGCTGCTTCATCTGTTGTACAGCAGAAACTAACACACCACTGTATATCAACTGTATTCCAATAAAAAATAATCACAAAAATAAAAATAAAAGGGATGTCACATTGGAGGGATGAAGGGCATTGATCTTTCTGAGCTCAAGGGAAAAGGATTAAGTTATAGGTCTAGGTGGAAGCAGTTTCTTCCCTTTTGGAAATCTCAGAAATGTGTCTTGCAAATTGCTTTTCCCTATAGAATCAGTAGAAAAAAGCCCAACCTAGATAATCTGTACAAATTTCTGGCAAAAGGGACTTTCTGTTCTATTCTTTGATATGCTTTCTTTTCAATCTGCCTGGTCTTGCTTTAATAGATCCTAGAGAGCTGAGATCTATGTGAGGGCGTAGAGAGATTACCTGCAAGGCTACCCAGTTTTAGTTGTGACACTGAGGCCATCAATAAGCTAATAAAGTCCTTCTGGATCCATATAATTTAGGCCAGCTTATCAGAGGTAAAGATCAACACTGGGGTTTGGAACCAAAACCTCCTTCACATGAACTACTTCTCACTTAGAAATGCTTCTAGAGTAAAACAGGTGTCAGCGTTAGGGCAGGAACCTGTTTGGAATCAAACTGATTACATGGACCACAGCCTTGTCTAACTCAATGAAACTATGAGCCATGCTGTGTAGGGCCACCCAAGATGGACAGAGAATTTTGACAAAATGTGGTCCACTGGAGAAGGGAATGGCAAACCACTTCAGTATTCTTGCCTTGAGAACCCCATGAACAGTATCAAAAGGAAAAAAGATAGAAAACTGAATGATAAACTACCCAGGTCAGTAGGTGTCCAATATGCTACTGGAGAAGAGTGGAGATGTAACTCCAGAAAGAATGAGGAGATGGAGCCAAAGTAAAAACAATACCCAGTTTTGGATGTGATCAGTAATGGAACTAAAATCCAATGTGGTAAAGACAATATTGCATAGGAACCTGGAATGTTAGGTCCATGAATCAAAGTAAATTGGAAGTGGTTAAACAGGAGATGGCAAGTGTGAACATTGACATTTTAAGAATCAGTGAATTAAAATGGACTGGAATGGGCAAATTTAACTCAGATGACCATTATATCTACTACTGTGGGCAAGAATCCCTTAGAAGAAATGGAATAGCCCTCATAGTCAACAAAAGAGTCCAAACTGTAGTACTTGGATGCAATCTCAAAAATGACAGAATGATCTCTGTTCATTTCCAAGGCAAACCATTCAATATCACAGTAATCCAAGTCTATACCCCAACCAGTAATGCTGAAGAAGCTGAAATTGAACAGTTCTAGGAAGACCTACAGAATCCCAGGGATGGAGGAGTCTGGTGGGCTGCTGTCTATGGGGTTGCACAGAGTCAGACACGACTGAAGTGACTTAGCAGCAGCAGCAGGAAGACTTACAAGACCTTCTAGAACTAACACCCAAAAAAGATGTCCTTTTCAATATAGGGGACTGGAATGCAAAAGTAAGACGTCAAGATACCTGGAGTAACAGGCAAATTTGGCCTCAGAGTACAAAATAAAGCAGGAAAAGGCTAACAGAGTTTTGCCAAGAGAAAGCACTGGTCATAGCAGACACCCAATAACACAAAAGACTCTACACGTGGACATTGCCAGATGTTCAATACCAAAATCAGATTGATTATTGATTATATTCTTTGCAGCCAAAGATGG
This sequence comes from Odocoileus virginianus, assembly GCF_023699985.2. Classification (NCBI taxonomy): domain Eukaryota; kingdom Metazoa; phylum Chordata; class Mammalia; order Artiodactyla; family Cervidae; genus Odocoileus; species Odocoileus virginianus. The sequence continues at coordinate 63,048,582 of NC_069677.1, forward strand.
AGAAGCTCTGTACAGTCATAAACTCATCATAAACTCGTTATTGCAAAATTTAAGAAAGTAGGGAAAACCACCAGACCATTCAGGTATGACCTAAACAAATCCCTTATACAGTGGAATACAGTGGAAGTAACAAATAGATTCAAGGGATTAGATCTGATAGACAGAGTGCCCAAAGAACTATGGACGGAGGTTCCTGACATTGTACAGGAGACAGTGATCAAAACCATCCCTCCCCCCAAAAAAAAAGAATGCAAAAAAGCAAAATGGTTGCCTGAGGAGGCCTTACAAATAGCTGAGAAAAGAAGAGAAGCTAAATGCAACGGAGAAAAAGAAAGATATACCCATCTGAATACAGAGTTCCAAAGAATAGCAAGGAGAGATAAGAAATCCTTCCTCAGTCATCAATGCAAAGAAATAGAGGAAAACAATAGAATGGGAAAGACTAGAGATCTCTTCAAGAAAATTGGAGATAAGGATATTTTTCATGAAAAGATGGGCACAATAAAGAAATGGTATGGACCTAACAGAAGCAAAATATATTACAAAGATGTGGCAAGAATACACAGAACTATACAAAAAATATCTTCATGGCCCAGATAACCATGATGGTGTGATCACTCACCTAGAGCCAGACATTCTGGAGTGAGAAGTCAAGTGGGCCTTAGGAAGCATCACTATGAACAAAGTTTGGGGAGGTAATATGCATATTACCACCCTTATGGCAGAAAGTGAAGAAAAACTAAAGAGCCACTTGATAAAAGTGAAAGAGGGGAGTGAAAAAGTTGGTTTAAAGCTCAACATTCAGAAAACTAAGATCATGGCATCCTGTCCCATCACTTCATGGCAAATAGATGAGGAAACAGTGGCTGACTTTATTTTTCTGGGCTCCAAAATCATTGCAGATGGTGATTGCAGCCATGAAATTAAAAGATACTTACTCCATGGAAGGAAAGATATGACCATCTAGACAACATATTAAAAGGCAGAGACATTACTTTGCCAACAAAGGTCCATCTAGTTAAGGCTATGGTTTTCCCAGTGGTCATGTATGGATTTGAGACTTGGACTATAAAGGAAGCTGAATGCAGAAGAATAGATGCTTTTGAACTGTGGTGGTGGAGAAGACTCTTGAGAGTCCCTTGGACTGCAAGGAGATCCAACCAGTCCATCCTAAAGGAGATCAGTCCTGGGTGTTCATTGGGAGGACTGATGTTGAAGCTGAAACTCCAATACTTTGGCCACCTGATGCGAAAAACTGACTCATTTGAAAAGACCCTGATGCTGGGAAAGATTGAGGGCAGGAGGAGAAGGGGATGACAGAGGATGAGATGGTTGGATGTCATCACCAACTCAATGGACATGGGTTTGGGTGGACTCCAGGAGTTGGTGATGCACAGGGAGACATGGTGTTCTGTGGTTCATGGGGTCGCAAAGAGTCAGAGATGACTGAGCAACTGAACTGAACTGAACTGGGGAGGTGATGGAATTCCAGTTGAGCTATTTCAAATCCTAAGAGATGATGCTGTGAAAGTGCTGCACTCAATATGCCAGCAAATTTGGAAAACTCAGCACTGACCACGGGACTGGAAAAAGTCACTTTTCATTCCAATGCTAAAGAAAGGCAATGCCAAAGAATGTTCGAACTACCACACAATTGCATTCATCTCACACGCTGGCAAAGTAATGCTCAAAATTCTCCAAGCTAGGCTTCAACAGTACATGAATTGAGAATTTTCAGATGTCCAAGCTGGATTTAGAAAAGGCAGAGGAACCAGAGATCAAACTGCCAACATCTGATGGATCACAGAAAAAAAAAAAACAGATTCCAGAAAAACTTCTTCTTTATTGACTACGCAATAGGCTTTGACTGTGTGGATCACAACAAACTGTGGAAAATTCTTAAAGAGATGGGAATACCAGACAACCTTACCTGCCTTCAGAGAAATCTGTATGCAAGTTAAGAAGCAACAGTTAGACTGGACATGGAACAACAGACTGCTTCCAAATTGGGAAAGGAGTATGTCAAGGCTGTCTATTGTCACCCTGCTTATTTAATTTATATGCAAAGTACATCATACAAAATGCCAGGCTGGATGGAGCACAAGCTGGAATCAGGACTGATGAGATAAATACCAATAACCTCAGATGTGCAGATGACACCACCCTTATGACAGAATGGGAAGAGAAACAAACAGCCTCTTGATGAAAGTGAAAAAGGAAAGTGAAAGTGATGGCTTAAATCTCAGCATTCAGAAAAGATTACGGCATCTGGTCCCATCACTTCATGGCAAATAGATGGGCAAACAATGGAGACAGTGAGAGACTTTATTTTGGGGGCTCCAAAATCATTGCAGGTGGTGACTGCAGTGGTGAAATTAGAAGATGCTTACTCCTTGGAAGAAAAGCTATGACCAAACCAGCATATTAAAAAGCAGAGACATTACTGACAAAGGTTTGTCTAGTCAAAGTTATGGTTTTTCCAGTAGTCAGGCATGGATGGGATATCTGGACCATAAAGAAAGGTGAGTGCCAAAGAATTGATGCTTTTTAACTGTGGTGTTGGAGAAGATTCTTGAGACTCCCTTAGACTGCAAGATCAAACCAGTCAATCCTAAAGGAATCAGTCCTGAATATTCATTGGAAGGACTGATGTTGAAGCTGAAACTCCAACACTTTGCAAAGAACTGATGCAAAGAACTGACTCATTGGAAAAGACCCTGATGTTGGGAAAGATTGAAGGCAGAAGGAAAAGGAAAGGATGGAGGATGAGATGCTTGGATGGCATCACTGACTCTATGGACATGAGTTTGAGCAAGCTCTAGGAGTTGGTGATGGACAGGGAAGCCTTGTGTGCTTCAATCCATTGGGTTGCAAAGAGTTGGATATGACGGAGCAACTGAACTGAATTGGATGTTTGGAATCCTGGATTCTGTCTAAATCTCATCTCAATACAACTCCTGCTACCACTTAGCTGGATATGAAATAAGAGTAGGAAAAGAAGAGCAGTAAATATTCAGGTTCAGTAGTGGTGGTGTTCACTTGCTTTGAATCACAGGGAGATATGATTTCATACCCTGGACTGAATACTTACTTATGGGCCCTCAGGAAAAGTGCTTATAATCTCTATCTTTTCATTTCCTCAACTATAGAATAGGTATTACAGCAGAAACATGAAGTTAGAATGAGGAACAATTTCATCAGCCTCAAAACGAACACATATAAGGATTACACAAAGCAATACATGCACAAAAGAATATTACTCAGTCATAAGAAATAGTGAAATAATGCCATTTGCAGCAACATGGATGGACCTAGAGATTATCTTACTAAGTGAACTAAGTCAGACAAACACCATATGGTATCACTTATATATGGAATCTAAAAATATGATATAAAAGAACTTATTTACAAAACAGACAATAAAAAAACAAATTTACAATTACAAAAAAAGGGTAAGGGGATAAATTAGGATTTTGAGATTAAGAGATACAGACTACTGTATAAAAAAATCAATAAATGACAAGGACCAACTGTATGGTACAGGGTAGCATATTCAATGCCTTTTAAGAACCTATAATAAGACTTCCCTGGTGACTCAGTGGTAAACCATCCACCTGCCAATACAGGAGATGCAGGTTCAATCCCTGGTCTGGGAAGATCCCCTGGAGAAGAAAATGGCAACCCACTCCAGTATTCTTGCCTGTGAAATCCCATGGACAAAGGAGCCTGGCGAGCTACAGTTCATGCGGTCAAAAAAGAGTTGGACATGACTTAGAGACTAAACGACAAACAACTTATAATGGAAAAGAAACTGAAAGAGAATATATATATATATACATTTATATAGATATGGGCTTCCCTGGTGGCTCAGATGGTAAAGAATCTGCCTGCAGTGCAGAGATCAGCTTTCAGTCCCTGAGTCAGGAAGATCCCCTGGAGAAGAGAATGGTAACCCACTCCAGGATTCTTGCCAGGAGAATTCCATGGACAGAGAAGTCTGGCGAGCTATAGTCCATGGGGTTGCTAAGAATCAGACATTACTAACCAACTAACACACACACGCACACACACATACATTCAGGTTTTTCCATAGCATCTTACTTATGTACACATACATATGTGTACATAGTAAGATGCTATGGAAAAATCTGAGTGACCATTTTGGCCAACCATATATACATATGTGTATGTATAACTTTGCTGTACACCTGAAACTAATGAGGCATTGTAAATTAACTATATTCAATTTTTAAAATGGTTTAAAACAATCACCTGGAGAAACTGTTGACCTATGGATCACTGGGCCCCACCTATAGAGTTTCTGATGTAAAAGGTTGGAGATGACGGGGCCCAGGGAATTTGTATTTTTATTAAGTTAACAGATGATGATGATGCTATTGATCTGGAAACCAGACTTTGAGAACCACGTAAGATAATGCAAGCAAATTACTTAGCACAATTATTGGGAAACAGTGAGCAAGCAGTAAATAAGTTTTAGCTATCATTTTTAACCTACAATTTTTAATTACTCTTAAAGCAAAAAAAAAAAATGTATTATATTTTAGAGTGTTTTAAATGAAGCATCTGCTATATCATTTCTAATGCTGGTAGAGAGTTCATGCTGAATTTAGCCAGTTATCTTTTGTGCTGTAATTACAGCTAAACGTCAAGGCATGTAAGAGGTTTTGGTGATAGACTATTCCCTTGTGACCTGTTTATTTGCCATTATAAGTGAGTTGCTAAATATATGTCTAAAAAATCCTACCTTGACTATTTCTTCACTCTGATTATTTCTGTATTAGGAATCTGAACTTTCACAAAATTGTTAGCCAGTGTTGGCAGTTTCTTGAGCAATTGGGTTCTTCAGTAGCTATCTCATGAGATGATCAGGTACTGTCTAAAGTAGGGGTCCCCAATCCCCGGACCATGGAAGGTACTGGATCATGGCCTGTTAGGAACCAGGCTGCACAGCAGGAGGTGAGAGGTGAGCAAAGCTTCATCTGTATTTACAGCTGCTCTCCATCACTTACATTACTGCCTGAGCTCTGCCTCCTGTCAGATCAGCAGTGGCATTAGATTCTCATAGGAGCTCAAACCCTACTGTGAACTGCACTGTGAGAGACCTAGGTTGTATGCACCATAAGAGAATCGTTCCAAAACCATTCCCCCTTACTCCCACCCCTAGTCCATGGAAAAATTGTCTTCCACGAAACCAGTCCCTGGTGCCAAAAAGGTTGGGGATTCCTACTTCAAAGAACCCTGGGAAACAACAATTCTGCACAAACTGGGCAAAAAGTAATCATGTCATTTTGGCTATTCAATCATAGATTATCCCTCTCTTCATCAGGGTTAAGTAAATTGCTCTTCCAGATTAATTGTAAGTTCCAAATGACACTCCTACAAGATTCAAATTACTTTCACATTTATTGTTTAATTTGATCCACTCAGCCTCACAGAGGCAGTTTTCTCATTTCTGTAACCATCCCACAGATGAGAAAATAAAGATCTGGACTGGCATTTGCTAGATTTTTGGAAGCCAAGATTTACATAAAATGTGTGCACAACATGTTTTCAGAATTCTTAAAAATCAAACATGAGACTTGGACTCTTGAAGCCTTTCATTTTTCATTTGACTGGCAGTTAAAACTGAAAAAGGGATACTTGTCTACAGTCAGAAATCAGAATGTATGTAGAAAAAGAAAAAAAATTAAAACCATACCCAATCTAACCCACTCAAAGAGGACCACCGTAGCATCTTGGTAGATAAGCCCCGAAACTCCCGTTCCTATCACACCATGCTGTTTTCCTTTACCGATATATTATGATCATCTCCCCATTTTAACAAATTCAAAAATTTTATAGCATAGTGGCTCATTGTTTGAAAGCACTATAGTTTGCTTAACCAACTGAGTGCTAGGTGATTTCCAACTTTTGCTTTTTCAAAGACTACTCCAGTGAATATTCTGGAAGCTCAACCTTGCCCACATCCTTAGTTATGTCCTCGGGAACAATTCCCAAAAGCAAAATTACTATGTCAAAAAGTATGCACATTTTATGTCTTTCAATATATATTGCCAAATTGACCTCAAGAAAGGTTGTACTAAATTACTTGCCAATCCTCAACTCATGAGTGCGGCACTTTCCTCTTATATTGCTGCTGCATATTATTTATTTATTTGGCTACTGGTGAATTCTTCCTGGCCAAAGCCTCTTTTGTTCTGTACCTCTACAAAAAGAAGCCCTGAAGCACTCGATAAGAGCACCTAAAAATCTCTTCATGTGAACAAGATTCAAGGACCATGCAAAGAAAATTGATAAAGCTCTTTCATTTAACTTCATTGACTCAAAATTCAACCAATACCTGCAACTCCCTATTCCCAGCTGTAACAGCCCATCTTTACAATAATCCACACATTGTTCTAAATCTTTCATGTGTGCAAGTCATTTAATCCCACAAAGCCCTTCTAAGTGGAGATGGTATTATCAACCCTTCTCTAAGGAAGAGGAAACAGAGGCACATCTTTGTCCAAGATCACATTGGAAGTAGGAAAACTGATATTTGAACCCAGATAATAAAACTTTAAGTGAAAATAAAGGAACATGAAGAGACAAAGAGGAAGAAGTTGAAGACCTCCCTGGTGGTCCAGTGGTTAGAACTTTGCCTTCTACTGCCAGGGGTGCAGGTTCAATCCCTGGTTGGAGAGCTAAGATCCCATATGCCTTGCAGACAAAAATCAAAACATAAAACAAGCAATATTGTAACAAATTCAATAAATTCTTTAAAACAGTCATCAAAAAACCTTAAAAAACAAGAAAAAGAAGGCAGAAAATGGGGAAAAACAATAGGTATTTTTTCAGAATATCAAATGGACAACCTTGAGAGTGTCAAAGGAGGTGAGCAAAAGTATACTTTGTATCTGTTATTATTCCTAATAGGACATAGGGAAATGAAACTATGGGATCCAAAGTAGAACTAGAAGCACTGCTCAGCTCATTTTTGTAGCACTATCCTTGGTCTTTCTGAGGAAGAAAACCAGGCTTCCCAGAGCTGGAGAACTTTGTGTCAGGATGTATGCCCACTGAAGCCCCAGCTTGTAAACAGAGCTGTTGCATCTCTCTGTCTCCACCATTTATGGCTCAAAGTGGGCACCCGAAATCATTAAAAGCGCTGATGGACAAAACCTATTTCCTTGACCCCTCCTATGTTTTCCAGATCAGAAAATAGAACAAAATAAGGGATAACAATTAAAAAACAAAACAAAAAATCCAAAATCTCAGACAAGTTATTATTTCTACATCCTAAACCCTGGAGGAGATTGCACACAATTGCTCTTTAATTCTGGGCAAAAATACAGATTGTGCTAAGCCAATCTTTGCTAACTTTTGGAAACCAGGATACATTTCTGAATAAAAACACTTCCTAAAAGAAAATAAGTAAGTGTCTTCATGTTGATATTTCATGGAGTTGTATACTGCTTAAGATTTGGGTTAAAGCTAACGGTATGATTCATTAAAGCAGTTAAAACCATTATCAGTCCTTGGTCAAAAGGGATTTTTATTTAGAAACAGCAGACGCTGTATGTCTTCCCTTTGCCATAGTTTGATGATTTTAGTCCTTACCCAATCTCTACACATATTTTCCCTACAGTACTGTTTGTCATTGTCCTCTTTTTTTTTTTTTCCCCAGAGCTCTATCTTCTAAATTGGAAATTATTTGGTACCACTTGCTAATAACACAACATCATGACATTGTTAACTGGATTTGTGGATGTTTAATAAAGAAGTAGAGAAAGGTGAACCTAGAGCCTGTTAGAGAGTGAAGTAAAGCAGAAAGAGGAAAACAAATATATTAGTACATATATATGGAATCTAGAAAAATGGTACAGATGAACCTGTTTGCAGGGAAGGAATGGAGATGCACATGCAGAGAATGTGCTTGTGGATATAATGGAGGAGAGAGAGAGTGGGGTGAATGGGGAAAACAGCATTAACATATATACACTGTCATATGTAAAGTGGATAGCTGGTGAGTTGCTGTATTACACAGAGTGTCCAGTCTCTATGATGACCTAGATGGGTGGGATGGGGGAGGAGAGGGAAGCTTGAGAGGGAGGGGATGTATGTATTACTACTGCTGATTCACATTGTTGTATGGCAGGAATCAACACAACATTCTAAAAATTAGAAAAATAAAAATAAATAAAAATTTTTAAAAAAGAAGTAGAGCAGGAAGAGAGGTGGAAAAGGACCTAGATATATCTTTTTCCTGAAAATAAATTTGCCTCAGGAGCATCCAGATCCCCTCTCTTCTTAACAGTAACAGTGTTAGTCACTCAGTTGTGTCTGACTCTGTGTGACCCATGGACAACCCGCCAGGCTCCTCTGTCCATGGGATTTCCCAGGCAAGAATACTGGGGTGGGTTGCCATTCCCTTCTCCAGGGGGTCTTTCTGACCCAGGGATCAAACCTGGGTCTCCTGCATTACAGGCAGATTCTTTGCCATATCAGCCACTGGGGAAGACTCTCTTCTCCTTAGGATTAACTCAAGAAGGCAGCAAGAGGGTAAGTAGGTAACAGAAGATACTTGTCCTAATGCCTTCATTCTGGAGCAAGAGAGGGGCCGTATATTTAGGCCCTGCTCCCAGCGAACATGTTCCCAAAATGCATAGATCACTTTGGAAGAGGGGTGTAAAGTCGTCTTACCTCCTCTGAAGGAGCTAGATCTTTTACTTTGTATTCTATTACAGCCTTTTCTTCCTCTTTCAGTCTGATTCTGAAACAGCTTTTTTATTTTTTTAATCCATGGTTTAATTTTCCCATTATGTTTTCAAGAGCCAGTAAAATTCTGAAGCAGACAGAAAATGCAAACCAGATGTCTGTTTAAGGCCACAGCATACAGTAGACTCATTTTTTTTCCTGTAATTTCTTTTTTCTTGGAAGTAGCTATGGGTTAATAATTGATTCAAACAATAGCAATGGAAATAATGAAAGAGATGATAGACAAGTATATTCTAATGCAACATCCTTCATTTCTTCCTTTTAGCTAAAGAACTATCCCAGCTGGTTTTACTGTGAAATTTTTCCTCAAAGGAGCAAATAAATAAAAGCTAAAACCTCAGGTAAATTTTACTACGATAGTTGGAAAAATGCCTCTGGATAGAAAAATAACCAAGTATTAGAACCATGCTGAAGTGTTGTGGTGAAAGACCATGATCCTATTGTAAGCTTTCCAAAGTAGTTATACTGTCTAACACAAGCCGGTCAATTCCCAGGATCGCATTATTTGTTTGTTGTTCTCACTAGAACCTTAAAATAAAAATGAAATTTACTACGACTACTAACTTTTCAGGAAGACATTTCCTGTCAAGAGGAATCCTTCAAAGGTATCTCTAAAGTTGATGAATCAGGTTTGATATGGCTCAGATCATAAGTGTATCAAGTCTCTCTGAAACATCCAAGAGCTAGTTATGAAATACAGTAAGACTTCACTAACTCAACTGATTTGTACAAAAGGCTAACATGTTCAAATGATAAAGTTTTCATTGAAATTTAATTTTGTTACTATGAGACTATATGCATGGTTACTACCATATCAGAGTACCTCCAGATTTTACAAGGCCCATCTTTAATTATGTCATTATTTACTGGTTAGAGTTTGGGATCTGCCTTTCTCATATATTACTTTCTCTCAAAGAATAAAACCTGTGGTTTAGCCTGAGTCACACAGATAGTCATCACTGTGTACATTAGAAGATTACAAAATAGAACTACATAATAATATGGCCTCCAGCCAAAGGCTAATTTATTCCTATTCACTGATGGCCCTAGTATATTTCCAGTTGTATACTCTTGAAAGCCAGTTACCTAGAAAACATAGATTGGAGAAAGATGGAGATGCAGAGAAGATTATAAGAGTCTTTTCCGTCTCTTAGATGGGAAAGCTTTGAAGGTTATGTAGGTGAGGTAATTTTTGAATCCCAAAAGACTGTGATAACCTTGAGAAGTAGTCAGATGCTGAAAGTGAATTTTCATAAGCAAGGTTCATGTATATCAAGCATGATCACAAACAAACTTTGAAATAAAAATAGAATTTCTTTTGAAGCACATTAAAGTAAGCAATATTATGTGTGCACAACACACAGGTAAAAATGGGGACAATTTTTACATCTATTTCTTGAAGCTAAAGTGACTGCTTGAAACCAAAGATCTTTTAGAATGAATAAGACCAGTGCATGCTAAGTCACTTCGTTCTTTGAAACCATATGGACTGTAGCCCTCCAGACTCCTCTGTCCATGGGATTCTCCAGGCAAGAATACTGGAATGGGTTGCCTTGCCCTCCTCCAGGGGATCTTCCCAACTCAGGGATCAAACCCACCTCTCCTGCAGTTCCTGTATTGGCAGGCGTGTTCTTTACCACTAGTGCCACCTGGGAAGCCCAAGACTAATGAGGTTCTCAAAATCAATGAGAACACCATGTGATCTATAACAGAGTACAAATTATTGCCAAAATGATTATTTCAAACTAGAAAAGAAACCAACACCCTAGCTTAGGTTACACCTGCCTTTCTGCAGTCATCGTATTAGGAGGATATTTGGATAACTTCATGGGTATCTAGCTGAAAGAATATCAAGCTTCCTGACCTACTCTGAGCTTCTCTGATTGGTGTATCATTCAACACTGATTCCCATAGACGGCCTTTTAGTTTCACAAGAGGAGACTTAAGACCCTAGGCAATTATAGTACCACAATGTTGATCCCTGAGCATACATCAAATTTCCATTTATCTGAAAAAAACTTTTAAAGAAAAATTACAAACCTCTTAAAGAAAAGATGAGCTTAATCAAATTTTCAAGAATGTGTCCTTGAAATAAAACACATATAAAAAAGAGCACTATAAATAAACATTCTCATGGAAGAAATGAACAGAAACATGACAATATGTTGAGAGAAATTTTGCCCTTTCTAAAAGGACCAGTCAGGTATAAAAGAACCAAGTTTGACAGCAAGTGTATTTGTGCTCTGGAATAGCCAGAAACTAATTCTATTCTGGAACACTTTTATAGCTAAATAAAACTTTTTCAACTCTGATTTCCATTATCTCTGCCCCATTTCTTTAACTTAATTCCCGCGCCACCACCCCCCCCCCCCCCCGCCTTGTCATTGGCCAAAGTTCAATCACTTACTGCCTTGAGGAAAATTTGGAACATGTAACTGAGGTCCCAATTTGGAAAATAAATTGCATGGGTAAAGGAGTCAAGAGAAAAATAATAGAGAAAATTCTCACCATTTTGGCCTCAACCTCATGGAACCTCAGGACTTATAACTTAGAAACCACAAACCTACATACAGAAGTATACTTGGTTGTGCTCTAAAACACTGTTTACCTCCCCAAGCATGTGACCAAGAATGACTACTGCCAAACTGTTTCGCTCCAGAAAGTGGAAAATTTGTTTAAAAGGGATGAATTTACCATAAAAAATACTAATAGATATATATTTTTTAATGAAGAAATGGAAAGCAGTACAGGTATACAGCATACCCTTATTTATTCAATATGAGCTGGTACTTGGCCATGTTTCTCATAACCAAAACTCATTTGGTCATTTGAAAATAATACACACTCTTTAAAATATTTATTTTATTGTGTTTCTTAAAATCCTTGGCATTAATTGTTCTAAATAATGTACCATACTTATAGGTTCCCAAAGAATGGTATATATCCACAAAACACAGTATTGTTGTCGGAAGGACTTTTGTCTGTTTCTAATTGCTTTTCATCACCATATTAGCCAAGTTGTCACCTCTCCTTTGCTATATGGAAAAAAGGTCAAACAGACTTTTTAAGGGTTTGCTAGAATGACTCTTTCTTTAATTGGATACTCTAATATCCTGTTGTCTCAGAAACTAGATAAACAAGCTTGCTAAAAGTCAACTTAAGCTAAACAAAAATTCTAAGTGAGGATTTTTTGTTGTTGTTGTTGGCAAAGACTATAACATTTGGGCTAATCAAAAGTCTTTCCAAGCCTTATTTTTAGATTCTTGACTATTTCCTAAAGAGTAGAATATGGCATTTAAGCAACTTTTATTTAAGTGAGGCATTGCATGGTATAGGTTGTGTTGTTACTCAAAATAAATTTCATCATTCCAATAATTTTTAGTCTTAAATTTAGCAGGAGATTTTTCAACAAACTAAGATAGAAGATATGTAATAGGAATGAAAGCAAAGTTCTCACACCTTTAGAATAAACCATGGTAAATACTTGACTTCAGGTCATATTCTGGCTTAATGTGTAGGCACTCCTATGCAAGTTGAGGACATAAACACATTCATACCACATGCACACAACTCATGCACAAACTGATCCTCAGATGCCTCAGTGGCTTGTTATTCCAGCAAGTAAATCCAGCTCCCTCTTTTAACCTGAGTTCACTAAAGGCTGGCTCTCTTTACTTCTCCCATCCATACATTTATGAATGGACCTTTGCTCTTGGATGTTATTAGGAGAAGCAAGAGATTCTTGGTAGTAACAAATCAATGAGGCCCTCAAAGCATTTTGGCAAAATGAAGAAAGCAAAACAGAGCAGTGTTTCTAAAATATATATGGTTCCCTTGAAGAAATTTAAAGAATCTCACCCTAACAATCTATTCATTTATTCCTCTACTCCTAGCAAAGGCTTCTTTTTCACATTTCTTCCCCTCCTTCTTCATTTTATAAAATTATTTATATATTTTTTTTAACCATGAGAGCATCCTGATCCTCTCTCACCAATATTGAAAGTAATTTCAGGCAATGGGATGATTAGAGGCTGCATCATTACTCTAGAGAAAAATGAAAAGCACTACACTAGCCATTATCATCATGCCAGAAAGGGAGAAAACACACTTAAATAACTGCTGAGTTAAGCCATAATCTTCATTGCTTAGATAGCTGCTGTCCAAGCAGAGATTCTCTCATCTACTTATCTTCAAATATATATTAAAAGCTTAGTTTCATTTTCATTTCTGTAGATTATGTCTAATCAGTACCCATCTTGGAGCACAGAGTGAAGATATAATGTTGATCATTAGGCTGAAATAGATCTACATCTATCCCAAACTACCGCTAAATATCTCTATAACGAGGAGACATCATCTCTACTGGTGAGAGGATGCACTGATTTTAAAAAGTTCCAAAATATTTGGGAACATTTAGAACTAACTCTGAGTTATCTATATTTTATTAATAATATTATTATAGATTTCAACTAGTCACATGCCTAAGACAGTGGTCCCCAACCTTTTTGGCACAAGGGGCCAGTTTCAAGGAAAAAAAATTTTCCACAGACTGAGAGTGGGGGTTGGTTTCAGGATGATTCAAGAATATTACAATTATTATGCTGCAGCTGATCTGACAGGAGGTGGAGCTCAGGCTGTAAAATAAGCGATAGGGAGAGGCTGTAAATATAGATGAAGCTTCTCTAGCTCACCTGTCACTCACCTCCCACGTGTGGCAGGTAGAAACCAGGCCGCAAACCAGTACTGGTCCATGACCTGGGGGTTGGGGCGCCCTGCCCTAAGAGACTTCATACCTGCACGTAGACATGAGACACACTTGGGACTTTTCACTTCTCCCCATTTTCCCATTTATGTCCCTTCACTCGCTAACTAATTTGACTAAAACTTAGAAATTACATTTGAGGGCTTCAATTTTAAACCTGAATTAAGAGAATAGCCATTTCCCCCAATGTTCCTTTCATTCATCAAACACTCATTAGGACAAAACACATACATTCAAGGAAGGGCATGGAGATATTATACATTCTGCAGTAGCACACAGAAATAATCCAAAAATGGCATGGCTTTGGAAAAAGTTTCAGGAGAGGTGATATTCTTTTGTAGCCTCCTCTTGTCACCTCTTTACTTTCCTTTACATCCAACCACTATTTCTTCACCAAACACTCTTAGGGAAACCCTGTGTTTCATGTAAAGCTTTTGTCTGATCATTTATTTAGAACCAAATATTATGTTCATCACCAACTGAAACTGCCTCTTCTTTTGCATCCCACATCTTTTTCTGTTCTCTTCCCTCCCTTTCAGCTTCCTCGGTGGCTTAGATGGTAAAGAATCTGCCTGCAGTGCAGGAGACCTGGGTTAAATCCCTGGGTTGGAAAGATCCCCAGGAGAAAGCAATGGCAACCCACTCCAGTATTCTTGCCTGGAAAATTCCATGGACAGAGGAACCTGGCGGGTTACAGTCTGTGAGATCATAAAGAGTTGGACCTGACTGAGCGACTCCCTCCCTTTCACCCTTTCTTTCCTCGGTTTCTTCCTGCTTCTTCACTCTATCTAATCCCGTTATTTCCTTTATATCTTTGTGAACAGGGAGCTTCAGCACTTAGTGGGAAAATATTAAAGACTATTATAACCAGACTTAGAAAAAAACAAAGAAGGAAGAAAGGGAGAGTGAACAGAAAGCAAGGAATTAGCTCAAACTCAACCTGATTTCCCAGCCCAAAATGCCTAAGCTTCCATATCTTCCTTCCAATCCAGCTGCAGGACATGGGGAGTAGAAAAGGGAAGTGAGAGTGTTGAAAACACAGATTGTTGAGATGTTCTCATTTTCTACTCTTTTGGTTTCCAAGAAAACAGAAGACAGAGGTCATGATTGTTTGAGTTCATTTTGTCAGCAGAATTTTAGAGCTGAAAGGGACCAGCTCCCATCAACTTGGGGCTAATTAGCCCTTTTGGTTTCCATTTATGTGTGATCATCATTCATCATATTCTTCAATTCTTTGAGTTCAGATTCTTCTAATGTGACTTTTTTTTTTCCATTTTGCAAAGAGCTGCCTTTTTCCATGAAGCTAAACCTAGCCACACTCCAGGCCCAGCTGAGGTCCTCTATTCCAGATTCTTATCTCTGTAGCCAGAATCCAGCGGAGGCCTACCTACCTGTGTTGCCTTGGTCTGACAATGACTCAGTGGTCCCTTCAGTGTCCAAGGCCTATCATATTACTTTCTCCTGTTCTACTTCCCTTTTCTCAGGGTTGTTTGTTATCAAGAAAAAAGCTGCTAATACAACTAATCATCTTAATGTATCTCATCAAATTGAGGAAATCACACAGCCTACTATCTCAAAAATAGAAATTATACAGTTTGAGATAATATAGCTAACAATCACCTCAGCTTCAATTAAGGCATCCACTAATAGAGGCATTTGCTTCTGCCTAACCATTTTTCTTCACATTAGCAAGCTATTTCTGGCAGGAAACCCAAGGATTATTAAGCTGCTACATTTCCTCACTTCATTTCTAAATAGTTCCACCTGGACTGGATTTGTGAAGATTCATACAACAAAGTCAAAAATATCTTGTCTCTCTACAAAATATTTGGACTCTGGAATCAACTGAATCTCTGAACACAGTATTAGAGAAACTGACAGCATGAACTCAATATATTCAGGGGTATATTCATTTTAATCTCTCCTATGTCTGGCTACCAGAAACATCTTGGGAGCCAGTCCACTAGTCTTCCATGGTACCAGTGCAACTTAAAACTGATTCTACTGAATCTCATGCCACTCTGCTTCATCAGGATAAGATAAAGGGCAAAACTGTCTCATCACTCAACTCCAAAGAAGAAAGTCATCGATTAGAGAGATCATCTGGACTCTTCTAAGACATTGCTTCAGCCTCTCATATTTTTTCCTCCCAGAGCTAGTAATTATGGGCATTTATTAGTGATATTTTCACTGACTGCTAATGATGCAGAGATTTAGTTTCTTAAAGGTTCTACCTGTGCTGCATTATAAAATGTTGCTTGAGAGGTTGAAGTGTTTCTTAAATCCTGAAATTAGAAATCACTCTGATTTGAATGAAGAACAGCTCTGTTTACTTCAGCAGTAACTCTTGTATCAAAACATATTTCCATTAGTGTAGTAATAGAAACTTCAATATGAAGATTAATCAAAATATATCCTCAGCTTTAAAATAAAAGGCATAAGCAAAAGAGGATGCTATTTACAACCACAGTCTTCTATCTCTGTGAAATATTACAAGAGAAGAAACTAGGTTAAGATGGCTGACTGAAGTCATTCAAATTTGTCAGAATATATAGAGAGTTAGCTAGATATTTAAATAAATTCATCTGAAAATATATTCATAACATCACTGCTAACCAAGAAATATTGTCAGTTGTGAATCAGAAACATGGATGAATCTGTGAAAAAACAGAAACCAGGATAAAGTTAAGTTAAAGTAGAGAAAGCCAGAGATCACACACATGCAGGCAGGGACAACTGCAGAAATGAGGGCATCTCCAGGGTTATCCAGGCTTTTTCATGGATTTGTGAGAGGCCCTGAATTCCCCAGGGGCTTAGTTGGTAAAGAACCTGCCTGCCAAGCAGATGTGGGTTTGATCCCTGGGTCAAGAAGATCCCTTGGAGAAGGGAATGGCAACACTTCCCTTTATTCTTGCCTGGCAAATCCCATGGACAGAGGAGGCTGGAGGTCTACAGGTCATGGGATTGCAAAAAGTCAGATGTGACCTAGTGACTAAACAACGACAACATGCGAGACCCCAGGGCAATAACTGGAAATAAGAAACTGTGTCATAAGCAAATATACCACTTCCACATTTGTGCTGAGAAACTGGCAGCAGAAGCATGTGTCCATAAAGAGGAACAATAAGGACGGGAGTGCCTCACCTAGTTATGAACCACCAGAAGGCATACTATGGGTATAAGTCACTCACTGCAACACTCACACATCCACCCCATCACAGTCACACCAGATGACTACTGGTTATCTGAATAGCCCCTATAAAAAGGAGAAAAAGAAATTTTCAAATGCAAAGATAACTACATGATGGAGAATTACTACGTGATTCAAGAAAAACACCATGAAAACATAAGCACAGATAACAAAAATAAATAAATAAATGAACCCCAGGGAACCCCAGAGTACCCTAGTGATTTAGTTGTTAGGACTCCAGGCTTTCACTTCCCAAGGCCTGGTTTCAATCCCTAGTCGGGGATCTAAGATTCCATAAGCTGCATGGCATGATCAAAACAAAATAAAAAACTTGCCAGTTAAAAAAAAAATCATAATAAAAAAATCACAAAGTTCTAGAGAAATATGCCTTCAGTTTATTTTTATTTTTTCTAATTTTTATTGGAGTATAGTTGAATTACCATGTTGTATTAGTTTCTGCTGAACAGCAAAGTCAATCAGCTATATATATATATACATATAGCCTTTTTTTTTTAAGATTCTTTTCCCATATAGGCCATTACAGAGTATTAATCAGGGTTCCCTATGTTATATGGCAGCTCATTATTAGTTGTCTATTTTATATATAGTAGTGAGTACATGTTAGTTCCAATCTCTCAATTTATCCCTCTTCCATCCTTAAACCCTGGTAACCATAAGTTTGTTTTCTATTTCTGTCACTCTACTTCTGTTTTGTAAATAATTTCATTTGCACCTTGTCTTTAATTTAAAATGGCCCAATAAGTTCCAAGCAGATGTTTGGCACTGTTCCACCCTCCCAAAATACCCTGCAGCTTCAGAACACAGCAAAAATTGAGCACTCAGCTTCACCAAAGAGAGACATTACTTCTAAGTCACTTCAGTCGTGTCCGACTGTGTGACCCCATAGACGGCAGCCCACCAGGCTCCCCCGTCCCTAGGATTCTCCAGGCAAGAACACTGGAGTGGGTTGCCATTGCCTTCTCCAATGCGTGAAAGTGAAAAGTGAAAGTGAAATCGCTCAGTCGTGTCCGACTCTTAGCGACCCCATGGACCTACCAGGCTCCTCCATCCATGGGATTTTCCAGGCAAGAGTACTGGAGTGGGGTGCCATTGCCTTCTCCAAGAGAGATGTTACCTGTCCTGAAATCTATACTATTCTTAGAAATCAACACCTTGTGAAGATTTTAAAAAAGTGAGATAGTAAGTTACAGATGTAGTTCAACAAAATAAGGTTGATTTGTAAGGCTGCCAGGGCTAATGCCATTTCAGGCAGCCTAGATTAGGAGTAGGCCTGGTTTTCCGGGGTAACATGATTATCAGGCCACCTGGAGCCAGCCAATCAACATGCACCTAGTAAGAAAGAGGGAACCTATCAGGGGAAAGCTGAAAAGCCTGTGAACACCCAAGTTTGAAAAAAAGCCCGTGAAGGTTTGGGCCAATAAGATTGCTTTGCAAACATGTAACCAATCTGCTTAAGCCAGCTACCAACTGCTTATGCACACCCTATAAATTTGGAAAACAGCGTGGGCTCAGGGCTCTCTGACCCTGCACCACTGCGTTGGTTGCGGCAGGAGCCCTGACTCAAGTCATCAATAAACTTCCCTTTTTTTGTGTGTTGCATTGTCTTGGAAGCCTTCTCTCTTCCCGCTCAGGGATTCAGACATCGGGCATAACATTTGGGGGATCGTCTGGGACCCCTTGACTGGGGAAAGAGAACACTTCCAGGACAGAGGGGAAGGATAAAAATAGCACCAGTGCTCAGACAGGACAGGAAAGTCCAGTGTAAATCTGAGGCTCTGCTGAGAAGCAGGAAGGTATCTGGCACAGGAGAAAGCTTTCTATAAAAGGCGAACGGATTGGACGTTCCCGCCGGCGCAAGACGGAGGCCTGCGAGCGCGCTGGAAGGCAGCCGGCTCTGCAGACAGGAGAGATCCTCTCCTGATTCCGAGTCTGGTGAACAGTGGACACCATTCGGTAAGGTAAACCTTGTACCGGGAGACAAGAGGACTCAGGGGGCCCGAAAACCCAGTGCTGTGTTGCGGCTGACATTTGTCTATCTGTGTGTTTGTCTACGACTCTCCGTGTTTGTGCGTGCTGGCATTGTCTCTGTTCTCGGTCTCCTCTGGTGCATCATTCTCTTCTCTCTCTTCTGACTTATTCTCTTTTCCTCTTCTTCTCTAATTTGCCCTCCACTCCTTTTCTTTTTGGGAGTTTCAGTGAACAGGCGAATGGTTGTGGGGGCAATTGATGAGTCCCAGCCAGGGCTACACTCTGGCGGACTCTGAAGGCCCTACAATAAGTGAGCCTCAGTAACGGGAGCCCGATCGGGTGAAACTTTCCTTTAACATCCCTAACTGAGGACGTGGCCTAAAATTCTTTGTGTGGGCACGGGTAAGGCACTTAAAGGCCATTAGGGCACCTTGCCACTTGAAGACTCCCGTGAGAGGATAAGGGGGACACGGAACAGGCTAGAAACCCCTAGGGTGCCCGCCCCCAGCAAGAAAACTTCCGTGCAATGACGCAGGCACATAAACAGTTCCAAAGTCATACCATAAGCCCAACCTCTTGGCTGCCACCACTCCCGGTAGGATGTTTTTGGTGGTCGTTCTCACTGATTTCTTTTCTCTGTTCCCCACCATTTATTCTTTGACCACGGGTCAGGGGGAATCTACCCCACTTTCTCTCATGACTGACCATTTCTTGGATGTCAGGGCCAGGGCCCATAACTTGTCTCTGATAGTCAAGAAAAGTAAATTAATAACCTTTTGCTCTGCAGAGTGGCCCACTTTCCAGGTTGGATGGCCTCCAGAAGGCACCTTTCAACCATCTATCATACAGGCTGTGAAGAGGAAGATTATGGCTCCTGATCTATGGGGCCATCCAGATCAGGTTCCCTATGTCATGGTCTGGCAAGATCTAGTGGAAAATCCGCCTAAGTGGTTAAAACCTTCCGTTCACAAACTTCCTAGTTCTTCCAATTCACAGGTCCTGGTGATGGAGACACCCCCCGGAAGAAACTAAAAAGAAAGAGGATCCAAAACCAGTCCTTCAGGAATCATCTTATCCAAACCTGATAGATCTAGAAAGGAGATAAGGCCTCCGCCTTATGTGCCCTCCTTGCAATTCTCTCTGAGGAGAGAAGTTCCCACGGGTGAACTGAGAGGATTAAGAGGGCAAACGGGAACCGACCATGAGGGGGGGCCAGCCTTGGGGACCCGGGGGGAGAACTACGGATGATAGGGGTGGACAAGACTCTGGGGACCCAGAGTTACCTTCATCTACTGTTCAGGCTCTCCCCGTCCGAGTGGGACCAGCTAACCCGGACGGAGAGCGAACCTATCAGTACTGGCCCTTTTCCACGAGTGACCTGTATAATTGGAAAACCCAGAACTCTCCTTTCTCAGAGAAACCCCGAGGCCTCATTGACCTCTTAGATTCCATTATGTTCACTCACAACCCCACCTGGGATGATTGTCAGCAGCTGTTACAGGTACTCTTCACCACAGAAGAACGGGAGCGAATTTTGGCAGAGACGCGGAAACAGGTCCCGGGGACCGATGGGAGATCAACCGCCCAGCCTCATCTCGTGGACGAGGGGTTTCCTCTGTTGCGGCCTAACTGGGATTTTGAGCGAGCGGAAGGTAGGGAGCGTCTCCGAGTGTACCGCCAGACTCTAATGGCTGGCCTGCGGGCCGCAGCTAGAAAGCCGACAAATCTGGCAAAGGTAAATCTAATTAAGGCAAGAGCCCACTGAGAGCCCGGCAGCCTTCCTAGAAAGGCTGATGGGAGCTTTCAGGCAATATACACCTATGGACCCCCAGGCTGAGGAGTCACGCGCTGCAGTTCTGTTAGTGTTTGTGAATCAGGCAGCCCCAGATATTAGGAGGAAATTACAAAAGATAGAGGGATTGGGAGAACAGACAATACAGGATTTACTGAAAGCAGCTGAAAAGGTATTTAATAATAGAGAGACCCCAGAAGAAAGGGAAGAGTGAATTCGACGGGAGGAAAGGGAATTAGCTGAGAAGATCAGGAAGGAAGATAGGGAACATAGGGTGAGGGAAAACTGGAAGAACCAGAGGGAGCTAGCCCAGATTCTTTTTGCGGGGATGAAGGCCGGAACAGAATTGAGGGAGCCTCGAGACCCCCAGACGGGAGAAAAAGAGAGACCAAAAAGGGAGGAAAGATCAGTGTGCTTACTGCAAAGAATGAGGGCACTGGAAAAACGAGTGCCCTAAGAGGGACCCGAAGAGGGGAACAACCCAGAGAGAGAGACTCTCCCCTGGAACTCAAGTTCTATATGTGGGGGAAGACAGTGACTAGGGGAGTCAAGACTCAGCACCCCTCCCCGAGTCCTGGGTAACCATACATGTGGAGGGGAAACCCGTTGGCTTCATGGTAGATACTGGCCCCCAACACTCTGTTTTAAATCAAAGACTGGGACCAATGTCTAAGAAAACCAGCTTGGTGCAGGGAGCCACGGGGACAAAAAGATATTGTTGGACCACAGAACGGAAAGTAAATCTAGGGACCCACCAGGTGTCCCATTAGTTTTTGGTGATACCAGAATGCCCAGCCCCTCTACTTGGAAGAGACTTGTTGACTAAAGTTAATGCTCAGATCCATTTTGACCCTGGGGGAATGTCAGTCACGGATGGATTTGGACAGCCGATACATGTCTTATCCCTAGCCCTAAGAGATGAGTACGGATTTTTTGCGCCTAAGCCCTCAGAGACCATAGCACCAGATGTACAACCATGGGTCAATAAATACCCATTGGCCTGGGCAGAAACAGCAGGAATGGGACTGGCCAAACAGAGACATCTGGTCGTCATCGAGCTAAAGGCCAAAGCTAGTCCTGTGAGGGTGAGACAGTACCCTATGAGCCAGGAAGCTCGGCGTGGGATCATTCCCCACATTTGACAGCTCATGGATGCCGGAATTCTCAAGCAGTGTCAATCCCCTTGGAACACCCCCTTACTGCTGGTGAAGAAGCCAGGGGGGAAAGATTACAAACCTGTCCAAGACCTGCAAGAAGTCAACAAATGGGTGAGTGACATACACCCTACGGTCCCTAACCCATATACCCTCCTGAGCAGTTTACTGCCTGAGTACACTTGGTACTCTGTGTTGGACTTGAAAGATGATTTTTTCAGCCTACCCCTGGTGGCCCAGAGCCAGGAGATATTTGCCTTTGAGTGGACTGAGGGGGAAGACCAACCAGTAGTACAATTAACTTCGACCCGCCTCCCACAGGGGTTCAAGAACTCTCCTACCTTGTTTAATGAGGCTTTGAGCGAGGACCTCTATGAATATTGGACTCGCCACCCAGAGGTCATCCTGCTGCAATATGTAGATGACCTTATGTTGGCTGGAACCACAGAGGAGGCATGCAGCCGTGCCACCGGGGACCTCTTACAGACTCTAGGCACCTTGGGGTATCGTGCTAGCGCAAAGAAGGCGCAAATAGCTCGGCAAGAGGTCACCTATTTGGGGTATAAAATCAGGCAGGGGCAAAGGTGGCTAACTCAGGCCATGAAGAAAACAATATTGCAGATACCAGAGCCCAAGACCCCCCGCCAGGTGAGGGAGTTTCTGGGGACTGTTGGATATTGCAGACTGTGGATCATGGGGTTTGCTGAGAAGGCCTGGCCCTTGTATGAGGGAAGTAAAGAGACCCCAAACTGGACTTGGACTGAGCCAATGAAACAGGCTTTCCAGACACTCAGACGGGCCCTACTAGAAGCCCCAGCCCTTGCCCTGCCTAACCCAAATGAGCCATTCCAGCTGTTTGTAGATGAGAAGCAAGGAATAGGAAAGGGCGTCTTGACGCAACAATGAGGACCATGGAAGCGGCCAGTGGCATACCTTTCGAAGCGATTAGACCCGGTGGCCGCTGGGTGGCCCCCTTGCCTTCGCATCATTGCAGCCACTGCCCTCCTTGTCTGAGACGCTGACAAGTTGACGTATGGACAGCAACTCTTGGTTTACACCCCCCACACCATAGAAGGGGTTTTAAAGCAGCCGCCGGGTAAGTGGATCTCCAATGCCCGCTTGACACATTACCAGGCCTTGCTGCTTGATGCCCCACGGGTGCGTTTTCAGACCCCTTGCTTCCTGAATCCGGCCACGCTCCTACCTAACCCAGAGAAAGACCGCCCTCTCCATGATTGCAGTGAGATACTAGCTGAGGCCCTGGCGGCATGAAAAAACTTAACTGATGTACCCCTAAACAACAGTGAGCTAGTATGGTTCACCGATGGGAGCAGCTATGTAAAAGATGGGCAAAGAAAGGCGGGAGCCGCCATAGTTGATTCAGGACAGACGATATGGGCTGAGACACTTCCCCGAAACACTTCTGGCAAAAAGCAGAGTTGATTGCCCTAATACAGGCTCTGGAGCAAGCCAAAGGGAAGAGAGTCACCATTTTTACTGACAGCCGATATGCTTTCAGCACTGCCCATATTCAAGGTCCAATATACCAAGAAAGGGGATTTCGGACAGCTGAGGGAAAAGAGGTCAAAAATTTGCCTGAGATTCGCAGGCTCCTGGAAGCTGTCCAACTGCCCTGGGCAGTGGCAATAGTACATGTCCCCGGTCACCAGAGAGGAGAAGACCTTAAGGCGCGGGGCAGTCATGCCGCTGATGCGGCCGCTCGGGAAGCGGCTAGCCGGGACTACACCACTCCCATATTAGCCGTGGGACTTCCACCTCCTGGCATGGGGACTTTGCCACCAGTTCCCGAATAATCCCTCCCTGATCTCACCTGGATCAATGAGGATACCACCCTCCAGAAGGATGACAGAGATGGATGGTACCGAGATCAAAACAACAACCTGATATTGCCTGCCATCCTGGGTCGTCACCTATGTGAACACCTGCACACAACTACACACTTGGGAGAGAAAAAGACCTTAACACTTCTCCAGATGGCCTGCCTGAGGTTCCCTCGACAAAATGCAACTGTATGAGAGATAATCCAGGCTTGCAAAGCGTGCCAGCTGATGAGGACAGGAAAAAGGCAGCACATGGGAACGAGGTACAGAGGGGAAGAGCCAGGGCAACACTGGGAGATAGATTTCACTGAGGTAAGGCCAGGCAAGTACGGGTATCGCTATTTGTTGGTTCTGGTAGATACCTTCTCGGGGTGGGTAGAAGCTTTCCCCACTAAGGGAGAGACAGCAATAGTGGTTGCTAAAAATACCTTAGAGGAGATAGTGCCTAGGTATGGGCTGCCAGTGACTATGGGCTCTGATAATGGACCTGCCTTTGTGAGCCAGATTGTACAAGGGCTGGCCAAAGCTCTGGAGACAAAATGGAAGTTACATTGTGAATATAAACCCCAGAGCTCAGGACAGGTTGAGAATGAATCAGACCCTAAAAGAAACTTTGAAAAAGTTGGCAATAGAGACTGGCGGGGTCTGGGTGACCCTCCTTCCCTTCTCACTCTTTTGGGCACATAACACCCCATATAAGTTGAATCTTACCCCTTTTGAGATTCTGTATAGAAGACCCCCTCCTGTGCGTCCTACTTTCGAGGGAAAATGCCTGCCAACCCCTACTTTGGGACAATTCCAGCAAACTCTGATGGCATTAAGTAAGGTGCATAACCATGTTTGGAAGTTGATTCAAGAGATATATGAGGGTCAAAATGAGGGGGTCATCCCCTCACATAATATTGGCCCAGGTGATTGGGTTTGGGTAAAACAGCACCAATCAAAGGTATTAGAGCCTAGATGGAAAGGCCCTTTCATTGTTCTCCTTACCACTCCTACCACTGTCAAGGTCGACGGGATTGGACCCTGGGTTCACTGCAATCACGTGTGACAAGCCACTCTGGAAGAACAGGAAAAATTGCGAGCAGAATGGAAGGCGAGTCCTCACCCGTCAAATCCTTTGAAACTGAAACACGTTCGACGGGAGGCCTCCTAATTCTTCTGCTGATGGCAGCTCTCATTGATCCAGGAGTGACCAGTCACAACCCCCATCAACCTGCTAAGATCACCTGGAAACTCAGCGACGGGCAGACTCATGAGCAACTCAACGAGACCTCAGGAATCCACCCTCCGAATACCTGGTGGCCGGACTTGTACTTTGACCTCAGGAGACTCTTTGGTGCTGGGGCAGGCTGGGATTCTAGCGGACGGCATAACTACCAGGTGACCTCCCGATGGAAACGGGCACTTATTAATACAGCCCAAGGGTGGTCAACAGATGGGTTCTGGGCTTGCCCAGGCAACATAAGAAATAACTGGAAAACCTGTGGGGGCATGGAAAGCTATTATTGCCGGAGCTGGAGTTGTGTAACCTCTTGTGATGGGCCCCAAAAATGGGATGTAGAGAACAGGAATTTAGTTAAGTTTACCTTCCAGAACCCTCAAGGCCAACCACCTCCCGACCAAGCTCACTGAGAACATTTAACATCTCCTCAGTCCCGAGCCTCGGAGGCAACCTGACGGAAACCCCTGGCCCTCTGACTGTTACCACTAGCTCAGCAATTCACGACCCCCTATGGGCCTTAGTGAATGCTGCTTTTACAGTCTTAAACCATACCAACCCTAATGCGACCCAATCCTGCTGGCTTTGTTATAATCTTCACCCCCCCCCCCCTTCTATGAGGCCATAGGCCTCAATGTCTCTTACAATTTGTCTTTAGATCGGAACCCACCCCAATGCCGATGGGAAGAACACAAGGTAGGCCTCACAATGAATGAGGTTTGGGGACAGGGACTCTGTTTGGGCACGGTACCACGTGATAAAACTCCCCTTTGTGCCCAGACAATTGGTAACCTACTCTTACAGGGCAAAAAAATTGGATTGTGCTAGAGGTTGGGGGTTGGTGGATTTGTTCACATACTGGGCTAACCCCATGTTTAAATGTGAAGGCTTTTAACCAGAATCAAGAATTCTGTGTCTTGGTTGCTATGATGCCAAAAATCTTATACCACTCTGAAGACGTTATGTACTTACATTGGGACCGGGAAATGCTAAGACAGAAGAGAGAGCCAATCAGTGCAATCACCATGGCAACCTTGTTCAATCTTGGGCTGGCAGGAGCAGGGACAGGAATAGCTTCACTATCTCTGCAAGACCAAGGGTTTTCCTCCCTACGAGCCGCTATAGATGAAGATATAACTCGCATAGAAGAATCAATCACTTTGAGAAGTCTCTAACTTCCTTGTCTGAGGTAGTCTTGCAAAATAGGAGAGGATTAGACTTGATTTTTCTCCAACAGGGTGGGGTGCGCGGCCCTGGGAGAAGAATGTTGTTTCTATACAGACCATACAGGAGTGGTAAGAGAATCTATGGCAAAAGTGAGAGAGGGACTGGCGCAACGAAAGAGAGAACGGGAAGCCCAGCAGGGATGGGTTGAGTCTTGGTTTCAACGCTCCCCCTGGCTGACCACCTTAGTTTCCACCCTCCTGGGTCCACTTGTAGTACTGTTATTGACACTAAGGTTTGGCCCTTGCATTTTAAGCCAGCTAATGTATTTTGTTAAAGAACGTCTGGATACCATTCAGATTATGGTATTGAGACAACAATATCAGATGGTAGCCCAGGATAAAGAGAAAGATTCCTCTACAGAAACAACAAGACAGGGGGGGAATGTAAGGCTGCCAGGGCTAATGCCATGACAGGCAGCCTAGATTAGGAGTAGGCCTGGTTTTCCGGGGTAACATGATTATCAGGCCACCTGGAGCCAGCCAATCAACATGCACCTAGTAAGAAAGAGGGAACCTATCAGGGGAAAGCTGAAAAGCCCGTGAACGCCCAAGTTTGAAAAAAAGCCCGCGAAGGTTTGGGCCAATAAGATTGCTTTGCAAACATGTAACCAATCTGCTTAAGCCAGCTACCAACTGCTTATGCACACCCTATAAATTTGGAAAACAGCGTGGGCTCAGGGCTCTCTGACCCTGCACCACTGCGTTGGTTGCGGCAGGAGCCCTGACTCAAGTCAGCAATAAACTTCCTTTTGTGTGTGTGTTGCATTGTCTTGGAAGCCTTCTCTCTTCCCACTCAGGGATTCAGACATCGGGCATAACAGATTTAGTAGAGATTTATAGAACTCTCTCTTGAATATACTGAAAGGAAAATGTGTTCTAAGTTAAGAAAGAAATCAACAAAATTTCATTTACTTTCTGAAGTTTTCAATAATTGCTAACGGTCCAATGCTATGCCCCTCAAAATCTTAAAATGTAAATGAAACACCAAAAAAATCTTAAAATATAATTAGCATAATCCTAGAGAATATGGAAACAATGAAAAAAAAAACCTTACTCATAATCCAACATTTTAATAGGTCTTCTAGGGAAGAACACCCACACATACCATACACCACACACACACACACACATACACACACACACACATTATCTTTTCTAAAACATTTCTCATGAAATACATTGTTCTTTTTGTCTTGATTCAGTTTCCTATATGTAAAGGGAATATCGCCACCACAAAAGTCCTACATAGAAACAAAATATTTATGATAAAGCAAGCCACTCAAAAAAACAGCCACACTCTCTGGAAGTAGTGTGAAGGAATGGAATAGACGGTGATGCTATAATTAATAAAACAGGTACAATTTACAGCCATAAACTTCCCCAGAACAACTGCTCTGGACTCTTCCTCCACAGCAGCATTTGAAGTGGTTAGCATTTATCAAAATTCCAGTTGTGCAAACTCCTATAGAGTCTCATGGATATTAAAGGTGAAATTCACAGGGGCAGTCCAGAAATCAACAAGCCCCAAGCTCCAGCGTTTTATATTAGGCCTCCTTGATTGGACCTACTTCTCTAGGCCTCCCTGGAGAAAATTGTTTTGCAGCTTTATAGGGCTTCTGCATTACAGGAGTAAGAGACATTAAAATGTATGCATTTCCAGAATGATCTAGCAGCCGGTTCATTGATTTTATGTCAGTGTAAGGGAGAAGGAATGGGATTCACAACAGAGGTGGCTGGAAGAGGTGGCCTGCTTCTAACTGCCCAGGTTCCTTGGCTTCCAGGGTTTTCACCAGCCAGACTGCCCCGAAGAATCACAAATGCAGCATTTCTTGCTAAATCCCAGTTTGCAAAACAATAGCCAATTCTCATCTACTGGTCAGAGAGGTATGAATGGTATGCCTGAGAGCAATAGTTTTCATGTGGTGGTTACAGACACATTTGGAGAAGGAAATGGCACCCCACTCCAGTGATCTTCCCTGGAGAATTCCAGGGACGGGGGAGCCTGGTGGGCTGCCGTCTATAGGGTTGAACAGAGTCGGACGTGACTGAAGTGACTTAGCAGCAACAGCAGCAACAGACACATTAAATTCTTTAATTCTCAAAATTAAAAATAAGGGGTTACTGAAAGTATTTTTAGAGTTCTGAGATGATTCTAATATAGTGAATTGAAGGAGATCTATATAATATATATCTATGATATATTTGGGGCTTCCCTGGTGGCTCAGATGGTAAAGAACCTGCCTGCAATGCAGGAGACCTGGGTTTGATCCCTGTGTCGGGAAGATCCCCTGGCGAGGGGAATGGCAACCCACTGCAGTATTCTTGCCTTGAGAATTCCATGGACACAGGCGCCTGGCCAGCTACAGTCCATGGGGTCACAAAAAGTATGACACACTGAGCGAGTAACACACACACATGATATGTTTAAAAGTAATATCATATATCATAAGTACATCATATATATGATATCATAGAGACTTCACAGATATATGTGATATTATTTACACATATGGGGCTTCACAAGTGGCTTAGTGGTAAATATACCACAGCTATATATGATATTATATATATATATATATACACACACACACATATATATATATACACATATATATATATATATATGCTTTGAAAACTTTTATTGCAAAAATGACAAACAAGGGCAATCTTGTTCATGAAGTTGATTGATTAAAAGCAATACCAGATATTGCGGGTTCTTACTGGGATGTCTTGAAGTGACAAGGTAAGTTTAGCCACAACAGAACAGACTCAGAAAAGCCATGTTACTTTTGCAACTGCACCAGCAGTTTTATGAAAAGCCTGAGAAGAACTATACAAAAGAGATCTTCACGACACAGATAATCAAGATGGTGTGATCACTCACCTAGAGCCAGACATCCTGGAATGTGAAGTCAAGTGGGCTTTAGGAAGCATCACTATGAACAAAGCTAGTGGAGGTGATAGAATTCCAGTTGAGCTATTTCAAATCCTGAAAGACAATGCTATTAAAGCGCTGCACTCAATATGCCAGCAAATTTGGGAAACTCAGCAGTGGCCACAAGACTGGAAAAGGTCAGTTTTCATTCCAATCCCATTAAAAGGCAATGCCAAAGAATGCTCAAACTACTGCACAATTAGAGACTGACTAAAATGGGAGACTGAATAAAGGTAGAAGTATGAAAAAAACATACAATTGAAGACCAGATTTAAGTTATCAACATCTCACAAAATCCACATTCAAGCATTTCAACAAAAATAAAGCCTATAAATAAAATAAGAAAAAAAATTCACAAGATACAAAAGGAATATCACTAAAAATGATAGAAATGTTTGATGAAATAATCAAATACCAAATGGAAAAACAATAGAAACCTATAAGTTGGTTTGCTAAAACTCAGCTACTGCAATAGTATAAAGACAAGTGACCTTGCACTGAAAAGAAAACTCTCACAAAAGGAAATCATTTGTTATTACCAGTGTAAAGAAGGATGCTGCCTGCACAAAAAAGGTCTCAAAATAGGATTCTAACATTGCCTTTTCTATTTTCATCTTCCTGCGACCATTTAGTTCCACTTTAAAACTTGGTGATATATCATGACCATAAAAATTAGAGGCCATCTCCCAGCAAGAAAAATCAACATTTGTTCTGTGTTGCAACTTACTCAGGCCCATGATAGGGAAAGAATGATCCAGCTGGTGTGAGCATTCCAGTAGCTGCATGTCTTTTATCTATTGCACTTTCTTTCTTTCCTTCCTTTAATAAGAAGTGAAGTTTGTATATGAGAAAGGTCATCTATCATCTTACCTTAGACATTTAGATGATTCCACTTATCAAACTTTCAACCTCCCTCCTCTCCCCATCAGTCACCCTCCCCCAACCCATCCCTGCAGGATGGTGTGCTCTATTTACCCCAAACATGTTTTACAAACACTCTTTATTCTGCAAACCATGTTCATTCGTGTTAAGAAGTACAACTCTCTTCTTGTTAGGCCTCAGCTGAGGCTCCAAACCCAAGACTAGCATGATAAAATTTCCTTTTTAAAAGATGTGAGTTAGGAACAGAACAGAAAGCAATTATCACAGAAACTTGTCACCCCTGTACTTTCCTGGGAGTGAACTGACACTCCCTTACAGGGAGTTGAACTGATTCTGCCCACGCATAGGGACCATGCATTTGAGAAACCAAGGAACTGGCCAACTAATGGAAAAGGGCTTTTGTTTACTTGGCAGAGTCAAAGGATTTCACTGTTTTTTGGAAGAAGAAATCATCCACATTCATGTCTGGTATCTTACTTTTACTACAAGGATAAAGACTGGCAATTAAGATAAGGTACAAGTAAATGTTATGCTAAAAGCAAAAAGCAAAGATGATCACCACACAGTTTGCAATCTGTGGACCCAGCTTACATGTTTCTTCCTGTCTTTACTTAAACCCACTGCTGATAGCAGTGAGGCAGAGTGACTTAAAGAGTAAAAAAGGTATAATTAGTAAAGAAAATATTATCTAAAGCTTTTCTGGTTTAATTCAGAAAGATCTATTTTTCAGTGTAAACACCTGGGTACCAAGGATTATGGAGGACATTCTCCCTGGTATCTGGTAAATGTACCACTCTAAGCATTACACAGATCAACTTCAGTGTGTTTTTCTTTCAATTAGGAGAAAGAGCTCTATTTGAAGATCTCTGTATGAAGCAATTTATTTTCAACTATGGCATGTGATATTGCTACATATGATTAAACTAATTAATACATTATTTCAATTTGGCAAGATTAACATTTATATCTAGCTCTCTGCATCCATATTTGTAAAGCTGAAAAACACTAAGGAAACTTCCCATCAAGAATGTCCTGCAATTTGCAGAAATGCAGAGGAGACCTAAGGAGAATAAAACAGGTACAGTAGGTGTTTTTGTGCTGTCTTCTCAGCCTGTGGTAAGTCCCTTCTTCTGAGAACTAATTCCACCCACCAGGGAAGGATTTCAGTAGCCATGTTTAAAACACAGTGACTCTGCCATTCTGGCCACAGATGATTGTCTCAAAATAAATACCTGATACAAATTGGGCCAATCAGATTCTGTCTTCCCTGGGAATTTGTACAGAAGGGATATAAGCTAAGGAGAAGGGAACCAGTCAGTCAGTCATCTTCCTCATCTTCCTCTTTCTCTTGTGCATAGAAAAGGAGATAAACCAGATCCTGGTAAAGAAGAGTAAAAAAGATGAAAAGATGGAAACAAATGCATGAAACAGAGAGAAATAGAGAATACCGTTTGGACTCATGAAAGCTTTCCATCTTCTCCTGCTGACAATCCTGCTTCCGTCAACCCCCACAGGTGTTCTGGAACTTACTCCCATTAAACTTCCTGTGTGTAATTTTCCATCTCAAAATCTGTTTCTGGTAATATGAAAACAGATTCACAGTCTTCCTGTTATTATTTTATCCACTACTTACTACAAGACACAAAAAGATCAATGCTCATAAGCTCTTCAAACTGGATATTATTATTATTACATAGTCTGTGTATTTCATATTACAAGTCAAGTTTCAAAAACATAATAATCTTGATACCCTAGAACACTTTGAGTCATCTTAGATTGATCAAAATCCAAAGGAGAATGAACAGCATTTACATTTTTAAAAATAACAAGAAATTTTACATCTGAACTTAACTTATTTTATTAGCCTAACCACATGTTGAAACACATACGAAACAACATCTGGTAAGGCTTTCCAAAAAACTAATCATCTATCTGTGAAACAATTACACAAGAGAACATGGAGTTCCTGAATGATAAAACATAAATTAAACAGCTTTGGGTTTTTAAGAGTGCAGAAATCTCATATTTTCTTTATTCTTCTCTTGGCAATTACAGTCTTTCCTGAAATTTGAGAGCTTGGAGAATTTACATATTTTCTATTTGAACCTTGAAAATGTCCATTTGTGTCTCAGTGATAGAAATCTATCATAACAGAAAATTCCCCTCCACTATTTAAACACATTTTTGTACAAGCAAAAGAAAATGTCTGTGTGTGTGTGTGTGTGTGTGTGTGTGTGTGTGTGCATGCGCACGCACTCAGTCATGTTTGTCACTTTTGTGATCTATGGACTGTAGTCAAACAAGCTCCTCTGTTTATGAAATTTTCCAGGCAAGAATACTAGAATGGGTTGCTATTTCCTAGGTCTTCCCCGATATTGCAGTTTGTAAAGAATCTGCCTGAAATGCAGGAGAACCCGGTTCAATACCTGGGTCAGGAAGATCTGCTGGAGAAAGGATAGGCTACCCTCTCCAGTATTCTTGGGCTTTCCTTGTGGTTCAGCTGGTTCAGCATTGCTCCACCTGCAATGCAGGAGACCTGGGTTTGATCCCTGGGTTAGGAAGATCCCCTGGTGAAGGAAAAGACTACCCACCCCAGTATTCTGGCCTGGAGAATTCTATACAGTTCATGGGGTCACAAAGAGTTGGACATGACTGAGCGACTTTCACTTCTTTCACTTTCTCAAGGGGATCTTCCTGACCCAAGGATCGAACCCACATTTCCTGCATTGGCAGACAAATTCTTTACCATTCTGCCTGAAAGCATGCGCTGCATTTAAATTCTTAAAAAGTAATGAAATATTTTACTAAATCTAAACTTAAGTCAGTTTATTAGCCTAAGCACATGTTGAAACACATATGAAACGTGGCATTTGGTTGTTGTTCAGTCCCTAAGTCATGTCTGACTCTTTGTGACCCCATGGACTGCAGCACCACAGACTCCTCTGTCCTTCACTGTCTCCTGGAGTTTGTTCAAATACATGTCCATTGAGTCAGTGATGCTATCTGTTCATCTAATCTTCTGATATCCACTTCTCATACTGCCTTCAATCTCTCAAAGCATCAGGGTCTTTTTCAATGAGTCAGCTCTTTGCATCAGGTGGCCAAACTATTGGAGCTTCAGCATCAGTCCTTCCAGTGAATGTTCAGGGTTGATTTCCTTTAGGATTGACTGGTTTGATCTCCTTTCAGTCCAAGGGACTCTCAAAAGTCTTCTCCAACACCACAGTTTGAAAGTATCGATTCTTGGCACTCAGTATTATTTATGGTCCAACTCTCCACATCTGTACATGCTACTAGAGAAACCATAGCTTTGACTATACAGACCTTTGTCAGCAAAGTGATGTCTCTATTTTATAATATGTTGTCTAGGTTTTTCATAGCTTTCCTTCCAAGGAGCATGTGTCTTTTAAGTTCATGGCTGCAGTCACTGTCTGCAGTCATTTGAGAGCCCAAGAAAGTAAAATCTGTTACTGCTTCCACTTTTTCCCCTTCTATTTTCCAAGAAGTGATAGATATGGATGCTATAATCTCAGTTTTTTGAATGTTGAGTTTTAAGCTGGCTTTTTCACTTTCCTTTCACCATCACCAAGAGTCTCTTTAGTTCCTCTTCACTTTCTGTCATTAACGTGGTATCATCTATATATCTGAGGTTGTTGTTATTTCTCCTGGCAGTCTTGATTCTAACGTGTAACTCATCCGCACCTGTATTTTGCATGATACACTCTGCATATAAGTTAAATAAGCAGGGTGATAATATACAGCCTTGATGTACTTCTTTCCCAATTTTGAACCAGTTCGCTACTCCATGTCTGGTTGTAACTGTTGCTTTTTGACCCTCATACAGATGTCTCAGGAGACAGGTAAAATGATCTGGTATTCCCATCTCTTTAAGAATTTTCTACAGTTTTTTGTGGTCCACATAGTCAAAGGCTTTAGTGTAGTCAATGAAGCAGAAGTAGATGTTTTTCTGAACCTCTCTTCCTTTCTCTATGATCCAGCAAATGTAGACAATTTGATCTCTGGTTCCTCTGCCTTTTCTAAATCTAGCTTGTATATCTGGAAATTCTCATTTCATGTTCTGCTGAAATCTACTTGGAAGGATTTTGAGCACGACTCTACTAGCATGTGAAATGAGTGCAATTGTATAGTAACTTGAACATTCCTTGGGATTGCCCCTCTTAAACTGACTTTTTCCAGTCCTGTGGCCACTGCTGATTTTTCCAAATTTGCTAACATATCCAGTGCAGCACTTTAACAGCACCATCTTTTAGGATTTTAAATAACTCAGTTGGGATTTCACCACCTCCACTAGTTTTGTTCATGAATCAAAGCCTTGTAGTGGCAAATGGGGCTTGTGCAACTAATGAAGCTGTGGCATCTGGTAAAGCTTTCCAAAAAACTAATCACTTATCTGTGAAAACATTACATCAGAGATCATGGAGTTCCTGGCTTTATCTGAATGATAAAACATGAATTAAACAACTTTGGGTTTTTAAGAGTGCAGAAAATCTCATATTTTCTTTGTTCTTCTCTTGGAAATTATAACCTTTCCTGAAATCTGAAAGCTTGGAGAAATAACATATTTTCAGTTTGAACCTTGAAAACATTGATTTTTGTCTGAGTGGTAGAAATATATTGTAGCAGAAAATTCTCCTGCCTATTTAAATACATTTTGCATAAGCAGAGGAAAAAGTCTTTAGATTCTATTAAAAATTCATGCAGGGACTTCCACTGGTGGTCCCGAGGTTAAGAATCCACCTTCCAATGCAGGAGATGCAGGTTTGATCCTTGGTCAGGGAACTAAAATCCACATCATGGGGCTACTGCATCTGTGTGCCACAACCAGAGAGTCCTCAAGCCACAACTAGAAAGAAGCACCCTGAGTGCTGCAACTGAGACCTGATGTAGTCATAAATAAATATTTCTTTAAAACCTCTTGCAGTTAGCCAAAAGTGATATGTTCATATTTTATTACTAATCAGATATACAATAATAAGATCCTAAATGGACTATGATTATAAAAAATACTTTGTCTTTTTTGCAACTTCTTTCTCCTTGAGGGCTCAAAGGACTTTTAACAGAATTAAGACCTTTACAGAGCTTTTAAAACAGCTGTGCTTTCCTTTGGGGCAAAATACCATTTAAATACACAATTCTTTTATATCACTGATGCCTTTGATAAGTGACATCATGGTAAAAGTTAAGAATATCATTTAAATTATTATTTTCCCCTTAGCATTTCATGGGATATAGGAATCTGATTAATATTTAATCACCGTAAATGTGAACATAATTCTTGAGAAACAATGTATTGTCCTCTTTAAATACATCTGCCCCTTATTATAACAGATCAGTGGCCAATACATTTGTTTCCTATAACAAGTGCCCAAAACAAAAGAATACCCTAAGTTGGAAAAATATTAAGGAGAATTTAACACAGGACATCACTTCAGTGGTGGCTCAGATGGTAAAGAATCTGCCTGCAATGCGGAAGACCTGTTTGATCCCTTGGTCAGGAAGACCCCCTAGAGAAGGAAATGGCAACCCACTTCAGTATTCTTGCCTGGAGAATCCCATGGACAGAGGAGCCTGGTGGTCTACAGTCTGTGGGGTCATAAAGAATTGGACATGACTGAGTGACTAACACACTTATATCTGAAATTGGTTAAAGCTAGGTACTATAAGCAGAAAAGTAGTAGATTGTTCTGACATCTTAAAAAGCCATTTTATTATTTGGAAAGCATATTAACCAATTTAACCTAATAATTGAAATGTTGATGCACTTTCAGCCTTTTACCTAAAGCAGTGCAATTATTGGTATTCAACAGTTTATCACATCTTTGCAGTTTCCTGGCCTTTAAGCCTGTATCTGTATTGGTTTCTGAATCACGGGTCTTTTTAGTAGTTATGGGGCCCATTTAAACATCACTGAATCAGTCCTGATCACTGCCTGCTAAACTGCCCTCTTCCCTCTCATTCCTGACTTGCAGAGTTTTATTTTGTTTTTGTTTTTTTAACTTGCTGTTCTAGGTCTTGCCTTGGGTTGAGAAAAACACTGCTCTTGGCAAGATTTGGAATTCTCAAGCACCGTCCTTATTGCCATGTCCTTTTGTCATTTGGATTGCTTATCCTAGGGATGAATTTATATGTCAATCTTGCTTTATCTTGGATCCTAACACTACCCTGACCAGTACTTGACAACAGAACAGAAGTTAATTACCGTGATCAAGACAGAAAATATAGAGCTTCCATCTGTTTCTACATGAGTAAACATTGGTCCTTGCAACTGGAACTGACCCGGATGTGATGAATTCTTTAAGAAATGAGAGGTTTGATTGCAGATATACTTCCCTGATTTGAGCATTGTAAATAATGATCTGTCTCAAGAGCTCCAAAGTCTGAACCTCTTCCATAATGAGCCAATAAGCCAACCTTTCATTGCACTTATTTCATGCCATTTTATTAATACATTTCTATAAGATTAAAAAACAGCAGGTATTTATTTTTTTCTTCCCTTTAGAACCCTGCCCACACACACACACACACACACACACACATGCACAAGGTATATAAAGGCCAAAGAAAAAGGAATTTGATGTTTGTCTGTTACGTGTGTATATATATATACATATTATATACATAGTATTCATTTTTAAATTTTATAAGTACAAATTTTCCACTACTATTTCTTCAAAAGCTATCCCTTGAAGTTCAGTTGTCATTCATCCTTGACTCCTTTCTTATTGTCAGAAAATTTTAAATTCAATTTAACATGGAAATTTTCTTCCTAACTTTCAGTGAAATACCAAACTTGCGAAACTTTCAGATGTCTCACCAAATTCACCTGCAGGAATTCTGTGAGTGTTTGAACACTTACTGGCTCCATGGATGTCCAAATGAAACAGAAGGAGCATTCTCCCCACTGAGAGAGTGATGATACCTCCCTTGCACATCAAAAAAAAAAAAAAAAAGAAAGAAAGAAAGAAACAATGAGTATATTCAGCCTGCTGGCTCTTCTATTTTTCTATTATGTCACATTTCACTTTCTATCTTGCTTTCTTTAGAGAAAAATGAAATGAGTGGAGAAACTATTATTTCTCATCAACCTCTTTGGAAAAGAAGACATTTAAAACTGTTTCATTGACTGGGAGCATTTGTTTACTTCTGTCAAATTTACAGACTTTATAAAATGTTTTTTTGAACATGATATGAAGCCTTGGAGGCTTGTGCTCAGATGAAACATCTGCTCCTAGTCGAAAGAGCCTCTTATTTTCTACATTTTGACCATTGCTCCTGGGCAGAGAATCAGTGAGCATAGCCTCCTGCATATATGTGTTAGGTCTTCCTTTCACCAATAGAGCACAACTCTGGCAAAACCCATTTATCCTAAAGTTCAGCACTATTTTTCAATTTCACAATCACCTCCCACTCTTTTTTTTTCATATACACTAAAAAAACCAAACCAAACAAACAAACAAAAAAACTATAGTACAAATGTTTGAGAAACACAGATAAGTATAAAAGTAAAAAATCACCAATAACTCTCAGCCCAAAGATGACCACTGTGGTTCACAACCTCAGGTTTATCCTTCCAAAAATAAAATGTAAAAGAATAAAAATGTTTATTATTAAAACTGACATTAGACTATACCACAGTTTTGAAAAATACTTTTGTTCATTTAATATGTTTTTGTTTGTCTATGAGATTTTAGTGTCCATGTCATATTTGTATCCATGTCACATTTAGTGTCCATGTCATCACTGTACAGGCCTCCCTTAATTCCTTTAAATATTCCTTTATTTTTGGACGTTTAGAATCATATAATCAAATCAAAAAAATCATTTGCTTTTATAGACAGAGCAAAACTAATGCTATAGTTTGGAAGTTCCTGTTTCTTATCCCTTTATAGCTTTTAAGTATAAAGGATAAAACTAGGCTTTATAACTTTAAATATGATTTTTGCCGAATTGATTTGTGATTAATGGCAATTTTTATTCAAGTTCCTTATGCATGCAATATTGTACACATGAATCTTTTTAGAAAGTGAAAGAAGTCAAAAGATGGAGGATAGAAGGAAGGAAAAGAGAAGAAAGGGCCAGGACTGAGTGCTTCATCTCTACCATATTCTGCTAAAAGCTTTCAACACTTTCATTCATTTAACCTTTACTGTAAGCCTTGACTTACCATCTTCTGTTGTATATTAGCCCATTCCAACTGTGATAAATTTAAGAAAAGAGATGTTGAGAGGATCACAGATTACACATAACTTGAATACTTTTATGGCAAGAAGCTGTGTGACTTTGGAACTTTTGCTTAACTTGTCAGAAACGTATCTCATTTATAAAATAAATAAGATGTTCAGATCTCTTTCTTTAACAGAAAGAATGCTGCCAATACCTCAAGGTATCTGCAAATTCCAATCTGAAGATATAAGATCGCTTAGGTAAGACTTATCTGCGTGCATGCTAAGGCACTTGTCATGTCCAACTCTGTGCGACGCTATGGACCGTACTGTACCAGGATCCTCTGTCCATGGGATTCTCTAGGCAAGAATAGTAGATTGGGTTGCTGTGCCCTCCCCCTGGGGATCTTCCTGACCCAGTGATTGAACCCTTTGATTGAGCCTTTCTTA
Organism: Odocoileus virginianus; assembly: GCF_023699985.2. NCBI lineage: Eukaryota > Metazoa > Chordata > Mammalia > Artiodactyla > Cervidae > Odocoileus > Odocoileus virginianus. The sequence continues at coordinate 63,086,986 of NC_069677.1, forward strand.
TGTCTCCTGCATTGGCAGGTGGGTTCTTCGCAACTAGAGCCACCTGGGAAGACCAAGATTCATCTGCTGCTGCTGCTGCTGCTGCTGCTAAGTCGCTTCAGTCGTGTCTAACTATGTGCGACCCCATAGATGGCAGCCCACCAGGCTCCCGCGTCCCTGGGATTCTCCAGGCAAGAACACTCATCTAGGAGGGGCCAAAAACATGATCTGTCTGGTCAGCCAACACCCACTCTGAAAGTTTAACCAGTTGAAGGTTGAAGAGGGCAAACAGTCTTACTGGAGAAAGTCATTGATGTGCTGTGGCCGTGTGCCCCACATATCCTCTCCTCTCCCCACCCCACGCCCCCCAGCCCCTGTCTGTTCCTGCTGGGCAGGGCAGGGCAGGGAAGTCCTTTCCCTTGACCTTCAGCTACTTGTGAGGAGCTTCCTAGGGATAGTGCAGAACAGCTCTTTGAATTTAAGATTTACAGTAAAATGGTGTCTCATTTTTTAAAAGGTCCTAACTGAAACCATTTGCAGCAATGATGAAAAGGCATTATTTGGGAAATGCCTGCATTACCACTGAGAGCAGATCAAAAGCATGTGTATTTCCCCAAATCCAAGTGTGAAGCCTACTTTTATGGTCAGGCCACTCAAGGTGGTTGTTCTCTTGCTCTCTGTACATTCCCTACCTGGCCAGTGCCTGCTTTATCTACTCCCTGCTCACATGTCTAAACTTATGACATACTTGCCCCAGGCCCCAGCTGGTGATTGTTCTTATCAAAGAGGTGGAGAGGGGTATGCCAGCCCTACTGGTTCCCGCGGTAACTGATGAGCTAAACTGATATCTATTCCTCCTGTAACTGGTAACCTCCCACAGCTCCCATGTAATGACTATTGCCACCATGTCCTGCCCACCACCTGCCCCTCACAATGGGGTGTCCCTCCAAGACTTTGCTTCAGATGTGCAAGAGTTTCTTATCCACTAAACCACTTATGTCTCTGTTGCTGACTCCGGGCTTTTGTCTTCAGTCTTGAAGCTGGGCAAGTAAAGGGCTTCCAGGTCTGTGGAGTACAACCCAACACTACAATAGAGCAGCCTGTCAGGGCATGGCCAGGGTAAGGCCTTCTCAGCAGAGAGAGGCCAGAGTAGGGGTGGGAGTGGAAGGACACTATAAGCAACCATTGGCAGGGGAGGTTCATACCACACCAAGGGATTAGTCTGGAACTTGGGAAAGATATTCAGGATGCTACCACAAGATAAAAGTTCAGCTTTAAGCACCTGCCAAGGCCAAGAGGAACCAAGGCCAGATTTCTTTAGTACTAACCCTACCCCTTGGACTTCCCAGGTAGCTCAGAAGTAAAGAATCCACCTACAATGCAAGGGACTTGGGTTTGATCCCTGGGGCGAGAAGGTCCCCAGGAGAAGGAAATGGCAACCCATTTTAATATTCTTGCCTGGGAAATCCCATGGAGAGAGGAGCCTGGCAGGCTACAGTCCATGGGGTCAGCAAAACAGACAGGACTTAGCCACTAAACAACAACAGCAAAATCTTGCCCCTTACCTCTCCTTCCTACCTGCTTCCAATCTTGGGGAGTCAGGGAAGCCTTCTGAGTAGGGGAGGGGGCAGTCACTTAACAAGGAAATAGAGAAGACGCTGGCCATGTGCGCACTGCCCTGCAGGCTTGCAGCCACAGCCATGCCAAGTTGGAAAAACAGAATGACATTTGGAGTTTGGATTTTTGTAGTGGACTGAACATGTTAAATACTGAACTAAATTTATCTTGGGACTTCCTTGGTGGTTCAGTGGTTAAGAATCTGCCCTTGCAATGCAGACAGCATGGGTTTCATCCTTGGTTGGGGAACTAAGAGCCCACATGCCCATGGATTAACTAAGCCCATTCGTGGCAACTACTGAGACTGTGGCCCACAACTGGGGAGTCCATGAGCCCCACTGAAGATCCTAAATGATAAAGCTAGACCCAATGCAGCCAAATAAATACATAAATAAACACTTTTTAAAAATTATCTTAATATGCACAAATGACTAGAAGATATTCCATTAGCTGAGAGTGATTTAAAAAGTCTCTAAATTTACCCAACTTTTTACCTAAAGAGTAGGGGCGGGGTGGGGACTAGTACCCTGAGCAGGTTAAAAGAGACAGATGGTGGAAAAATAAAGATGCTTTATTGTGTTACCCTATGGAGTCCCACCTATTTCCCCAAATAGGTTTGATTTAGAAGGTGACAAATGGTGCAAAGCTCTCCTCAGCTTGAGCATAAATATATCTACTGCTAGTTTCAAACAGCACGCCTGGGGAAGTGGTGGAGTAGACCTGCTGGCATCTCTTTATTAGGACATTTTTAGGAAGACAAAACATCTTGAAATGGAAAAATCGGCTTGACTTAGTGACAGAGCTCCATGCCTCATGGTGAAGAGGTGATTCCGATATGATATTTATCAAGGGAATTCTTTTGCTGCCCTCTAGACTCCTGAAGAGAATAAAAGTGAAGGCTGTATAAAAATGAGATTTATCTGCAAAAATTTCTTTCCTTCCTCTCCTCACCATGGTTCACTGACTGGAGTAGATACTTCTTGGCCACGTGACTTGTTTGAACCAATAGGTGGATGGAAGTTAAAGTGTTTTCTGTGGTGGTCAAAGGTATCATGCCTTTCCTGAGTACTTGAGCTTTTGCCATTTCCATAAGAACATGTATATGAATGCAACCTGCAGCCTAAGCCCAGGCAACTCTACCCAAACCCAGCAGAACCATGGCCAACCCATGAACTCATAAGTCAAAAGTAAGTGCTAGTGGCTGTAAGCCACACATATTTTGGTGTTACTTATTGGGCAGCATTGTCACAGTGAAAAAATTGATTAAGACAAGCAGTTTCGATTAAAATGCTGTTTGACATCATGGCATATAGAACACTGGTATTCGAAGGAAATAGTCACCCTTGATTTTGCTCCTGAACACTCAGGGTGGTAGCACTTTGAATGATTCAGGGCAACAGAAGTGACAGGAGGAACTGGGAGAGACCGCAGTGCCTGTTGCCTGGGAACAAGTGGCAGTGGCTATGCTCTTGTGGGTCCTGAGTGAAAGTAGTGGTGGGAACTTGTGAGTGGAGAGGCTTAATAGGCACACAGGAAGGGCAAAAGCAAAGGACAACTTCACAGGTCCACACTGTAGCTGACTCTACTGTGCATGACCAGGTGTGACACAAGTCCTGTGATCTCCCCAAAAGACATGTGGTTCTACAATGCCAGTCAGAGACAGAAACAAAGAAATCTAGGTTACAGGTCCATCACTGCAATGGACTTTCATTGAAAGAATCAAATCCTCAAAAAAAAAAGGTAAAAAACCCTCCAAAGTGGTAGGAAAACTGATATTTTTCATGATAGGATAGACATTCAAATTATCAAAAAACAAAAATATGGGATAGAATCGACAAAATGAAATGTCTGAGGTAAAATGTAAAACTTTGCATTGCAGTTCAGGAAATCCAATGCTCAGATTCAGATAAAGGAATGGAGATTAAGAGAAAAAGGTCAGGACATGTTATATCAGAAGGCCATGTGATTTATAATAAAGCTAATGCAATCTTACATTGTATTAATAAAAGTATAATGTACAGATGAAAGATGGGGATAGTTTCTCTGGACTTGGACCTGGAGGTAATGTATGGGGTTCAATTACATTAAATTCTGTCAGCATTTATCCTTCTGCTTTGTGAGTGTCATTTAGCTGGATATGGCATTTTGAGACTATACAGTGTCAAAACAGATGACTCGAAAGCACTGCAATGAGGAAGGTAAGGGGTCTGGAAGCTGCGACATAAATGACATTGCTGAAGGAAAAGGAGGTGTCTAGCCTGGCAAGAGATGACTTCGTGAAATTAATGAGAGTTATTTTCAAACATTTGAAATGCTATTATTTGAAAGAATGAATAAGCTTATATTGTGAAACTCCAGAGAATAAAGCTAGGGCCAATGAGTGGATGTTATAGAATTGCGTTTTGATGCGATGTAAAGGAAACATTTACAATTAGGACTATTGAAAAAATAAAATTGACCCTCTCACAGAGGAACAAGGCTTACATTCCTCTAAGTGTATAAGCAGAGGTGTAAAGGGGTCATGTTGTGAAGAGATCTGCTTGGGGGAAGGGGGTGGTTTCTCTCTCTCTCTCCAAACTCTGCCAATCTGTGAAGCCGTATGATAATTTCCCACTTACCCAGTAGTAAAACAATCTTCATCGAATCCCTCTGCTTTATCATCCAGAGGAGCTTATATGAAAAGCCATCCATATAAGAATTTTCTCACATTTCCAAAATCACTTAACTTGCCCACAGGATATTTTCTTACTTGTCTTTTGGAAGAATGAGCTCAGAGACAGTCGAGGTAATGTTTGAGAGCATGTGTATGGGAGCTTGCCCTTGCTCAAATATTTGTGAAACTGTGTAGATGATTAGGTGAGTTGACAAATAGAGACAGATGGAGAGCGAGAGGAGCAAGGAAAGAGAGTGCAGCAGAGACAGAGGATAGAGAGAGAGAATGTAATCAAGAGGGTAAAAATTGCATCTAAATCTGCCCATAACTAGAGTCCCCGTCTTCTAGGGGAATAGAATAATTTTTCTCCCTTTGGCACACTGCATTCAAAAAAATCTTTCCTACATATAAAAAGTGAAGTGCTCAGGCACAGTTCTTCAGCCAGATATGTTAAACAAAGGATACTGAACTATTTAGCAGAATATATGTTAGAAGAAGTTTAAGCTTCAAAGGCTGGGACATCAATCAAAAAAATGGGTAAAGAACTAAACAGACATTTCTCCAAAGAAGAAATACAGATGGCTAATAAACACATGAAAAGATGCTCAACATCACTCATTATCAGAGAAATGCAAATCAAAACCACAATGAGGTACCACTACACGCCAGTCAGGATGGCTGCTATCCAAAAGTCTACAAGCAATAAATGCTGGAGAGGGTGTGGAGAAAAGGGAACCCTCTTACACTGTTGGTGGGAATGCAAACTAGTACAGCCACTATGGAGAACAGTGTGGAGATTTCTTAAAAAACTGGAAATAGAACTGCCATATGACCCAGCAATCCCACTCCTGGGCATACACACTGAGGAAACCAGATCTGAAAGAGACACGAATGTTCATCTCAGCACTGTTTATCATAGCCAGGACATGGAAGTAACCTAGATGCCCATCAGCAGACGAATGGATAAGAAAGCTATGGTACATATACACAATGGAATATTACTTGGCCAATAAAAAGAATACATTTGAATCAGTTCTAATGAGATGGATGAAACTGGAGCCCATTATACAGAGTGAAGTAAGCCAGAAAGATAAAGACAAATACAGTATACTAACGCATCTATATGGAATTTAAAAAGATGGTAATGATAACCCTATATGCAAGACAGAAAAAGAGACACAGATACACAGAATGGACTTTTGGACTCTGTGGGCAAAGGTGAGGGTGGAATGATCTGAGAGAATAGCATTGAAACATGTATATTATCAAGTGTGAAACAGATTGCCAGCCCAGGTTGGATGCATGAGAGAAGTGCTCAGGGTTGGTGCACTGGGAAGACCCAGAGGATGTGATGGGATGGGGAGGGAGGTGGGAGGGGGGATCAGGATGGGGAACACATGTAAGTCCATGGCTGATTCATGTCAATGTATGGCAAAAACCACTACAATATTGTAAAGTAATTAGCCTCCAACTAATAAAAATAAATAATAAAAAAAAAAGGCTGGGACATACATGATGAAGGGTCTAAGGAGGAAGAAGAGAAGGCTCAGCAAGATGACTGGATGCAGGGGCTGCCCAACTCTGGGGGTGAAGCTGGTGAGGTAAGCAGAGGACAGGAAGGACTAACAGGCAGTTGAGGGTGGAGATGAAATAATTATCCATGAGTTAACTCCCAAAACACCAGCATCATTTGGCTATCGCCTGAGGATGAGCCTTTTGAAGGTGAAATAAACTGGGTGATGTCCAGTGTGGGTCAACGTAGGTATGAAGGTAACAGAATGCCTGAGAGTGGAGAGCTTGACCAACACCAAAAAGTAGAGCAAGAGGAGACAGTGATAAATTGAAATCTTACAAAGATCCCCAGTCTCTTCAGATGGGAACAGAATTTCTCAGTTTCCTAGTCTTGTGATGGAAGTTGAAGCAGTTTTATTTAAATCCTGTTGGTCAAGGTCATCCCTGTAGACTAGAAAGTTTGGAACTGGCAAAGGTGATTAACTGTGGGAAAAAACAAGAGGCACCACTATCTGCAAATGGGCTGCGTCTTTCCTAAACTAAATATGTGAGTGAATAGTAAAGAAACAAAGTAATCAGCATCTTGAAATAGTTTGCAAGCCTAAATTTATTGTTAATGCATTGTTAGTAACAACAAGAAGTAAATAAAGACAACCCAGTAAATGCCATTTATATTTTTTAGGACTGTACTGTGCTCTTTTGGTTCAGAGAGTCATTAAAAAAAAAAAAAAAAGATGAAAATTGGTGCAGACATTAGGGAAAACAGTATAGAGTTTGCTAAAAAAAATTAAATGTACAATTACCTTATGAATCAGCATTTCCAATTTTTGGTCCATCTGAAAGAAAGGAAAATGGTAACTCAAAAAGATGCATGCACCCCTAGTTTATAATAGTACTACTCATACCAAATTATTATTTATAGTAGCCAAGACATGGAAGTAATATAAGTGTCTACTGATGAATAATGGATAAAGAAAATTTGTATGTATGTGTGTGTGTGTATATATATATATATATATATATTTCTGTTTCAGCCCAGTAGCTCAGTTGTGTCAGACTCCTTGGACTCTTTGGACTGGAGCAATCCAGGCTTCCCTGTCCATCACCAACTCCCAGAGTTTACTCAAACTCGTGTCCATCAAGTGAGTGATGCTATACAACCATCTCATCCTCTGTCATCCCCTTCTCCTCCTGCCTTCAATCTTTTCCAGCATCAGAGTCTTTTCCAATAAGTTGTTCTCCTCATCAGGAGGCCAAAATATTGGTTTTTAGCTTTAGCATCAGTCCTTTCAATGAATATTCAGGACTGATTTCCTTTAGGATTGACTGATTGGATCTCCTTGCAGTCCAAGGGACTCTCAAGAGTCTTCTCCAACACCACAGTTCAAAAGCACCAAATATTCAGCACCCAGCTTTCTTTATAGTCCAACTCTCACATACATACATGACTACTGGGAAAAATCATAGCTTTGATGAGACAGACCTTTGTTGGCAAAGAAATATCTCTGCTTTTTAATATGCTATCTAGGTTGCTCATAGCTTTTCTTCCAAGGAGCAAGCAGCTTTTAATTTCATGGCTGCAGTCACCGTCTGCAGTGAATTTAGAGCCCAAAAAAATAAAGTCTCTCACTGTTTTCATTGTTTCCCCATCTATTTGCCATAAAGTGATGGGAGCAAATGCCATGACCTTAGTTTTCTGAATGTTGAGTGTTAAGCCAACTTTTTCACTCTCCTCTTTCACTTTCATCAAGAGGCTCTTTAGTTCTTCTTTGCTTTCTGCCAAAAGGGTGGTATCATCTGTATATCTGAGGTTATTGATATTTCTCCCAGAAATCTTGATTCCAACTTGTGTTTCATCCAGCCTGGCATTTCATATGATACATCATGCATATGATGTAAATAAACAGGGTAACAATATACAACCTTGATGTACTGCTTTCCCAATTTGGAACCAGTCTGTTGTTCCATGTCCATTTCTAATTGTTGTTTCTTTACCTCCATACGGATTTCTCAGGAGGCAGGCAAGGTGGTCTGGTGTTCCCATCTGTTGAAGAATTTTCCACAGTTTATTGTGTTCCACACAGTCAAAGGCCTTGGCATAGTCAATAAAGCAGAAATAGATGCTCTTCTGGAACACTTGATTTTTCGATGATCTGATGGATGTTGACAATTTGATCTCTGGTTCCTCTGCCTTTTCTAAAACCAGCTTGAACATCTGTAATTTCTCGGTTCATGTATTGTTGAAGCCTGGCTTGGAGAGTTTTGAGTGCTACTTTGCTAGTGTGTGAAATGAGTGCAATTGTGTGGCAATTTGAACATTCTTTGGCATTGCCCTTCTCTGGAATTGAAATGAAAACTGACATTTTCCAGTCCTGTGGCCACTGCTGAGTTTTCCAAATTTGCTGGCATATTGAGTGCAGCACTTTCACAGCATCATCTTTTAGGATTTGAAATAGTTCAACTGGAATTCCATCACCAATACTAGCTTTGTTCATAGTGATGCTTCCTAAGGCCCACTTGACTTCACATTCCAGGATGTCTGGCTCTAGGTGAATGATCACAACATCATGGTTATCTGGGTCATGAAGACCTTTTTTGTATAGTTCTCCTGTGTATTGTTGCCAACTCTTCTTAATTGCTTCTGTTAGGTCCATACAATTTCTGTCCTTTATTGTGCTCATTTTACATGAAGAATTCCCTTGATATCTCTAATTTTCTTGAAGAGATCTCTAGTCTTTCCCATTCTGTTGTTTTCCTCTATCTCTTTGCATTGATCACTGAGAAAGGCTTTCTTATCTCTCCTTCCTATTCTTTGGAACTCTGCATTCACATGGGTATATCTTTCCTTTTCTCCTTTGCCTTTAGTGTCTCTTCTTTTCTCAGCTATTTTTAAGGCCTCCTAGACAACAATTTTGCCTTTTGCATTTCTTCTTCTTGGGGATGGTCTTGATCACTGCCTCTTGTACAATGCCATGAGCCTCTGTCCATAGTTCTTCAGGCACTCTGTCTATCAGATCTAATCCCTAGAATCTGTTTGTCACTTCCACTGTATATTCATAAGGGATTTGACATAGGTTATTCCTGAATTGTCTAGTGGTTTTCCCTACTTTCCTCCATTTAAGTCTGAATTTTGCAATAAGTTCATGATCTGAGCCACAGTCAGCTCCCAGTCTTGCTTTTGCTGACTGTATAGAACTTCTCCATCTTTGGCTGCAAAGAATATAATCAATCTGATTTTGGTATTGACCATCTGGTGATGTCCATGTGTAGAGTCTTCTCTTGTGTTGTTGGGAGAGGGTGTTTGATATGACCAGTGCATTCTCTTGGCAAAACTCTGTTAGCCTCTGTCTTGCTTCATTTTGTACTCTGAGGCCAAATTTGCCTGTTACTCCAGGTATCTCTTAACTTCCTACTTTTGCATTCCAGTCCCCTATGATGAGAAGGACATCTTTTTTTTGGTGTTAGTTCTAGAAGGTCTTGTAGGTCTTCATAGAACCATTCAACTTCAGCTTCTTCAGCATTACTGGTTGGGACATATATTTGGATTACTCTGATATTGAATGGTTTGCCTTAGAAATGAACAGAGACCATTCTTTCATTTTTGAGATTGCATCCAAGTACTGCAGTTTGGACTCTTTTGTTGACTATGAGGGCTACTCCATTTCTTCTAAGGGATTCTTGCCCACAGTAGTAGATATAATGGTCATCTGAGTTAAATTCACCCATTCCAGTCCATTTTAGTTCAGTTCAATTCAGTTCAGTCGCTCAGTCATGTCTGACTCTTTGCAACCCCATGAACCACAGCATACCAGGCCTCCCTGTCCATCACCAACTCCCGCAGTCCACCCAACCTATCCATTGAGTCAGTGATGCCATCCAACCATCTCATCCTCTGTCGTCCCCTTCTCCACCTGCCCTCAATCTTTCCCAGCATCAGGGTCTTTTCAAATGAGTCAGCTTTTCGCATCAGGTGGCCAAAGTATTGGAGTTTCAGCTTCAACATCAGTCCTCCCAATGAACACCCAGGACTGATCTCCTTTAGGATGGACTGGTTGGATCTCCTTGCAGTCCAAGGGACTCTCAAGAGTCTTCTCCAACAGCACAGTTCAAAAGCATCAATTCTTTGGCCCTCAGCTTTCTTTATAGTCAAACTCTCACATTCATACATGACTACTGGTACATTTTAGTTCACTGACTCCTAAAAGGTCAATGTTCAGTCTTGCCATCTCCTGTTTGACCACTTCTAATTTACCTTGATTCATAAACCTTACGTTCCAGGTTCGTGTGCCATACTGCTCTTTACCACATGGGACTTTACTTCCATCACCAGTCACATCCACAGCTGGCTGTTGCTCTTGCTCTGGCTCCATCCCTTCCTTCTTTCTGGAGTTGTTTCTCCACTCTTCTCCAGTAGCATACTGGGCTACCAGCCTGGGTAGTTCATCTCTCAGTTTCCCATCTTTTTACTTTTTCATACTGTTCGTGTAGTTCTCAAGGCAACGATGCTGAGTGGTTTGCCATTGTCTTCTCTAGTGGGCCATGTTTTGTCAGAACTCTCCACCATACACATCCATATAAATATACATGGAATTTTTATGTATATACACATACATACAAATACACATGGAATACTATTCAACCATCAAAATGAAATTAATCTTGCCATTGTGACAACATAAATGGATTGGAGGGCATTATGCTTCACTAAATTAGTCAGACACAGAAAGACAAATGTTGTATGGTCTCACTTTCACGTGGAATCTAAAAAAAACAAACAAACTCAGTAATACAGAGTATAAATCAGTGCTTGCCAGAGATGAGGCCAGAGACTGAGAGGTGGACAAAATGGGTGAACAGAGTCAATAGGCACAACTTCCAGTTGTAAAATAAATAAATTATGGGAATGTAATGTACAGTATGGTGACTGCAGTTTATAATACTGAATATTTGATTGCTAAGTGACTATAGCTTAAAAGTTCTCCTTACAAGAGAAATAGATTTGTAATTATGTGAGGTAACAGATGTTGTCTAGACTTATTATTGTAATCATTTAACAATATACACAGATATAGAATAATTGTGCTGTACACTGAAACTAATATAATATAATATAATATTATATGTCAATTATATATCAATAAAAAATAAATTTTTTAGTAAATATACATAATAAGTTGAATTCTCTTATGAATGACTATGTTTTTTCCCAATTATTGATAGTATGTACAGATATTCAGAATTATTTTGATTTCTCCTGATTATTTCTTATCTAATAGTAATCTTACATGAAAATGTTTTGTATGTCTTGTATTAGGATCCTATAATTTTTTTTTTCATTTTTCTTGAGGTACAGTAAAACAAACACAATAATTTACAAAAGAAGCATTTCTCTTTGTAGGTTATAATGTTGCTCTCCAAAGAGTTTTAACATCTATTGTTTTATAAATTATCTTTCTACTCAGTTTATTTTATAAGTAGTTCTTATGATAATCCTATATTATTCATCTTAAATTAAGATCAAGTGTAAAATGTAAAACAAATGTGAGATTTCAAGCACTGAAATAGTAGATGAAACTCTATTAGTGTCTACACAGATATGTAATTTAGTTTATCTTTGTTTTCAGTGTCTTTTTCTCATTGAAGTATTTATGGCTAATGTGATATTACACCTAGAATTTTCTTTATAATACTCCAGGAAAAAAAAATGACACACAAATGGAAGTTAATGGCAGAACACTGTTGGTTAATGAATTCAGGTGAGGGGTACCTGAAGATTCATTGCACTCATCTCTGTCTTGGATATGTTCAGAATACAGTTTTAAAAAATTGAAAAATAAATATATCTATATGATGTAGACTTTTCCTCTGTACTTTGCTAATAACTTCAAACAAAAGCTTGTTCAGTAAATATATCAAAATCCCTTTTGCTGGCACTCACCACCTTAAACAGAACTTCCACTATTTTTAAATCCTTGAGGATAAGAGATTTTGTGCAAATTTCTTTGCAGCACTCAGAATTTGTGACATAAAAATTAGAGTATAATGGGATCTAATTTTTGCTTTTATAAAGCTTTCCAAAACCAATATGAGAAACCCCTGCAGTAGTCCTAGAACCCTGAGAGCTCAAGGAACTGAGAAGAGGAACACATCTGGCTCAGAACATCTTTTTTATATTTATTTACTTACTTAGTTAGCTGTACCAGGTCTTAGTTGCACTGTGTGCAGGCTTCTCTAGTTGTGATGCATAGGCTCCAGAGCACACAGGTTCAGTAGTCATGACACACCAGCTTAGTTGCCCCCAGGCATGTGGGATCTTAGTTTCATGACCAGGGATCCAACTCACATTCCATGCATTGAAATGCAGATTCTTAACCACTGGAGCACCAGGGAAATCTCTGACTCAGAGCATCTTGTAAAACTTGATTGGTTTCATAACATTCATCAGAGTGTGGAAACAGACAACTTCATGGTCCTTTCCTATGTCAGAGACTTTCTTAAGCCAAAACCTTCTCTCTCATTGCAAGATTTGGCCGCCGTCCCTGATATCTGGCCCTTCTGTTACTCATGACCCCTACATTGCATGATCATCAATAGGCACATTATAAGGACAAAGAAAGCTTGCATACCAATATGAGCTGCTCCGGGAAGTTGGAATTGTGTTTTTGCGGTCTCTCTCATGGGCTTTTGTGATATATATTGTATCAGTTGATTTATTGACAATTATCAATCCTCAGCTGATGCAGGGCTTCTGTCCTTCCTTCCTCTACAAATAAAAATCATATTTGACAAGATTCAGACAATAAAGAAGCATATATTAAAAAAAGGGAGAATCTCTTCTGTTCACTTCATCTCTCCCCAAAGATAGTCACGCTGTATTTAGAATCTACCTGGAAACCTCCATATCATCTCAGTTCCAGCTGCTGTAGCCAAGTTCTCCAGACTGGAAGGCTTAAGGGCTTCCCAAGTGTGCCTTTGTAAAGAATCTGCCTGCCAATGCAGGAGATACAAGAGAGGCGTGTTCAGTCCCAGAGTTGGGAAGATCCCCTGGAGAAGGGAATGGAAATCCAGTCCAGTTTCATTGCCTAGAGAATTCCATGGACAGAGGAGCCTGGAGAGCTATAGTACTTGGGGTCACAAAGAGTAAGATGCGACTGAGCATGCATGCATGCACAGAAGGCTAAACAACAGATATATATTTCTTAAAGTTCTGAAAGGCTGGGAAGTCTAAGTTCAGGATGCCAGCATGGCTCATTTCTGGCGAATGCTGTCTTACTAGTTTGCAGATGGCCACCTTCTCGCTGTTTCCTCACATGACAGAGGTGAAGGGGGCATGGGTTCTGATCTCTTTTCATAAAAACACTAATGCCGTCATGATCACACTTGTTGTTGTTGTTCAGTCACTAAGTTCTGTCTGACTGTGACCCCATGGACAGCAGCACACCAGACTCTCCTGCTCTTCACTATTTCCCGGAGTTTGCTCCAATTCATGTCCATTGAGTTAGTGATGCTATCCAATCATCTCATCATCTGCCGCCCCCTTCTCATGTTGCCTTCAATCTTTCCCAGCATCAGGGTCTTTCCTAATGAGATGGCTCTTCACATCAGGTGGCCAATTATTGAAGCTTCACCTTTGCAACCTCACCTAAATCTAATTACCTCCCAAAGGCCTCACCTTCAAATGCTATCACATTGGAGATTAGGGTTTCAAAATACAAATGTTAGAAGGACACAAACAGTCAATCCTCAGTACATATCTTCTATATATTTACACATTTAAATAAATCAATACTAGTTTTTACAATGAAATAGAAATATGTTGTATATGTTCTTTTAAATAAGTTTTTTAACTTAAAAATAGATTGTGGATATTTTTTCATATCAGTCCTTGTGGATCAATCTCATTTTTTAAAATAGTATATGATATTCCATAGTATGGCATTTCCAAAATTTATTTAACCATTTTCTATTGAATGACACTTAGATTGTTTCCATTTTTCTCTACTAATTTGCAGTTAGCATATACAATCCTATGAGTATGTTATAATATTTCTACAAGATAAATAAAGTCTTAGAAGAAGAATGAGGTTGGGCTGGGTGGTCATAAAACGCATGCATTTAAGACATTGAGGGCCACTGCCAAATGGCCCTGCAGAGGGCTCCCCCACTCCCATTTTTTACTCACATCCTTGTATTGACAATCCTGTGTTTCAAACATTTATCCTACTTCCTGATACTCTGCAAATGCTCAAGCAATAGTATTTTTAATTAATTAATTTTAATTGGAGGATAATTACTTTACAATATTGTGGTGGTTTTTGCCATATATTTACATGAATCAGCCACGAGTGCACGTGTGTCCCTCCACCCTGAACCTCCCTCCCACATCCCTCCCTATCCCATCTCTCTGGGTTATCCCAGAACACTGGCTTTGAGTGCTCCGCTTCATGCATTGAACTTGCACTGGTCATCTATTTTATATATGATAATATACATATTTAAATGCTATTATCTCAAATCATCCCATCCTCACCTTCTCCCATAGTCCAAAAGTCTGTTCTTTACATTTGTGTCTCTTTCGCTGCTTTGCATATAGGATTGTTGTTACTGTCTTTCTAAATTCCATATATGTGTGTTAATATACTATATTGGTGTTTCTCTTTCTGATTTACTTCACTCTGTATAATAGGTTCCAGCTTCATCCACCTCATTGGAACTGACTCAGATGTGTTCTTTTTTATAGCTGAGTGATATTCCATTCTGTGCATGTACCACAACTTCCTTATCCATTTATCTGCTGATGGACACCGAGGTTGCTTCCATGGGCTAGCTATTGTAAAAAAGGCTGCAATGAACATTGGGGTACATGTATCTCTTTCAATTCTGGTTTCCTCAGTATGTATGCCCAGCAGTGGGATTGCTGGGTTGTATAACAGCTATATTTCCAGTTTTTTAAGGAATCTCCACACTATTCACCATACTGGCTGTACCAGTTTGCATTCCCACCAGCAATGTAAAAGGGTTCCCTTTTCTCTACACCCTCTCCAGCGTTTATTGCTTGTAGACTTTTTTTGGTGGTAGTCATTCTGACTGGTGTGAGATGATACCTCGTTGCAGATTTTATTTGCATTTTTCATAGCATATTAAAAAGCGGAGACATTACTTTGCCAACAAAGGTCCATCTGGTCAAGGCTATGATTTTTTTCAGTGGTCATGTATGGATGTGAGAGTTGGACTGTGAAGAAAGCTGAGCGCCGAAGAATTGATGCTTTTGAACTATGGTGTTGGAGAAGACTCTTGAGAGTCCCTTGGACTGCAAGGAGATCCAACCAGTCCGTCCTAAAGGAGATCAGTCCTGGGTGTTCATTGGAAGGACTGATGCTGAAGCTGAAACTCCAGTACTTTGGCCACCTCATGTGAAGAGTTGACTCATTGGAAAAGACCCTGATGCTGGAAGGGATTGGGGGCAGGAGGAGGAGGGGACGACAGAGGATGAGATGGCTGGATGGCATCACCGACTTGATGGACAGGGGTTTGAGAAAACTCTAGGAGTTGGTGATGGACAGGGAGGCCTGGCGTGCTGCAATTCATGGGGTCGCAAAGAGTCAAACACGACTGAGTGACTGAACTGAATAATGAGTGATGTTGAGCATATTTTCATGTGTTTATTAGCCATCTGAATGTCTTTTTTGGAGAAATGTCTGCTTAGTTCTTTGGCCCACTTTTGGATGTTTTTTTTCTTTTATTGAGCTGCATGAGCAAGCAATAGTATTTTTATGATGAAAAATTGATACAGACTGGGTGTATACCCAAAAAAGATGAAAAGTCAAATTTGAAAAGATACATGCACCCCAATGTTCATAGAAGCACTATTTACAATAGCCAAGATGTGGAAGCAACCTAGGTGTCCATAGACAGATGAATGGATAAAGAAGATGTGGTACATTATACAATGGAATACTACTCAGCCACACAAAGGATCAAATCATGCTATAAGAAGCAACATGGATGGACCTAGAGATTATCATACTAAGTGAAGTGAGAGAGAGAGAATATCATGATATCACTTATATGTGGAATCTAAATATATATATATATGTATATAAATGAACTACCTTATTTACAAAACAGAAATAGACTCACAGACATAGAAAACAAATTGAGGGGTAGAAGGATAAATTAGGAGTTTGGGATTAGCAAATACATACTAGTATATATATATATAATAGATAAACAAGGACCTACTGTATAGCACAGGGAACTATATTCAATATCTTATAATAACCTATAATGGAAATGAATCTGAAAAAGGATAAATAGATAACTAGATTGATAGGTATATGTAGCTGAATTGCTTTTACCATAACATTACAAATCAACTGCATTTCAATTTTAAAAACTAATATAGATTTTCAATTTGTAATGCATCAAGTTAGTTAATATTTTGCTTTATGATTAGCCATAAAAGTCTTATGTTAAATGACTCTATGCATGTGAGTTCTTATTATATTATTACATGACATCACACTAACTATTAATAACAGGCTGTAACTCTCAAAATCCCCAAGGTACTTTGGTAGAATGAGAAAGTCAAGGAGAGTTGGAGGTTACCAACGAGGCCTCCACACTTCAGAACAAGCAGCAGCACAAAAACACCATTCCCTTCACATATTTCTAACAACTCCACAGCAAAGGGAGGCAATACACCAAATTAATTCTGAAGGCAAAAAATGAGTGTCACTAGGGGAATAAAATTGGGAAAAAAATTATTAGCATGAAGGAGCATCTGCTGCCATCACAATGAAATACAGGCACATGGACCATTTTAAAGTGACAAGATTCACAACAATGAAACTAATGTATGGACAGAAAACACAGTAACTGTCTCTGTGCACCCATGCCCTCTAGCTGCTTGCTAACATACTTATCTCAGACCTGTGAATCACTGGCTGCAAAAATTGCCAAAATAACCTCTGAGAAGCAGATGGTTATGAAGGCTTCTATCCAGATGCCAGAATCCCATATGCTTGCCAATCTGTGTTTCCAGCATGCACCATTATAATTAAAATTATATTTTTCCTTTTCCTGTCATGTTCACTCTACCATAATTAACAAGGTTCTAATACTTTTCCAGAAAACAAGATACAACACAGCCTGTTTGCCTCCGTTCTATAAATAGAAATGTTCGAAGCAAGGGTTGGACACCCTCAAGCATTCAACTTAGGTTGCAGCTCAACTATCTGGGACTCACATTAGTGGTCCTCATAGAGTCTTTTATATAATTTTTCATTTCAACCAAGTCATTGTCTCCCATAAGCTCTCCCAACACTTCGGTACTAAGAAGGCTGCTCCTTAGTTCTTTTCCAAGTCTACTAGAAAAGAAAAAGAACAGTTTCTTGTTATGGAATTTTTATTATATAAACCAAGAAGGCAAACAGTAAGAAGCAAATTCTCTAGTTTAGAACAATGTGCGGAGTTCTCAAGCCAGCAATGCTGGCTCACATACCCCACACATCATGACAGCACAACCTTTGGCACCATCTCAGAGGCTGAGCTTTTAGATACCAAAACAAAGCATTTTGATCAGCACCCAAGATTACATGTCACAGTGAGAACTGAAATATTTCTCAAATCCAACTTGACCCCAAAAGGAGCTCCCCAAAAGGGAGCTCAGCAATACAATACCATCATTCAGAGGTCAGTCTTTCTGACAATCAGTTTTTCTATTGACTTGTTTACTTGCTTCTAGACCAGAATATCCACCCCCTCCAGGGCCTGGCATCACTGGATGTGGAAAATGTCCAGAGTTTCACAAATTGTCTATTTTCACAACAGTCAATTTGGCATATTTACATGGTGCTCCAGTGTAGGGCTTTGAAGCTACCAATCATTATAAACATCATTCTCTCACATTTCTGTTATTTTCCCAGGAATCTCTTACATTATTTTCCCTGTGTACCATAACCATGATATTGGAAAGGAAATATCCTTAAACATTCAGCCTTTCCACAACAACAAAAATAAGCTTAAATTTATTTCAGTGAATATTTTGGAGTTGTAGAACAGTACGTTAATTTTATTAGCAAATCTGAAACGCTGTTTTATTTGTCTGTTTGGGTCGGGAAGCTGATGTTTTTGAAAAATTTATATTACATTAAGATATGTGAATCTGAATCAGCAATTTAAAAGTAGTATTATGACATTTTAATTACATTAATGGTTAAACCTTGGAAGTGATGGTGATTTAAGTCAAAATAACTTTTGATAGTGTTTTTCTTTCCTGCAGCTATCTGGATACCTGACAGGAAGGAAATGGGAAAAGAGAATAAAAAGAGAATAAGTTCTAACTAAAAAATATGAGTTGTGGGTCTGGGGTATTTTTGTTGTTGTTTATTTGCATTAGGGTTTCTAATCACAATGGAAAGATACAGGTGTAGTAGGCAACATTTGGACATGTCAGCATGCAGGCTACTATGGTTGCATTTATTTTACAAAAGTGTCAACATTAAGGATGAAAGATTAACGACCAAAACTGTAATGCACAATTTCTGTCTACATGTATGCCATTGTTTCCACTGTCACATGATCTTATATTTAGGTTCTTTTGATCTCCAGAGGAAGGAAGGAAGGGAAGGAAGGAGGGAAAGAGGAAGAAGCTGAGAAATTCTCAGCTAGGTTAGATGCAAACACCAAAATCCCAGAACAGCTGTTTTCTCAGTATCTCTTCTTCCCAAGGAGAAAGAGAAAAACTACAGAAATAGATAAAAATATTTACTTTGAGAAAGTACAATAATGGGTTAAAGGCAAAGATTCATTAAAATTTTGTACTTAAATATATTGATCTTGCATAAAAAATCATAAAGGCCTAAAATAAGGCCACATATGGATAATCTAAAATAAATTGAAATGGATAAATATTATTAATATGTTTCTGTTGGAGAGTGGTGTTTTATTGACAGTAATTTTTTTTCATTGATTTTTCTCTGGACTTCCTAATAATGTTTGTAATTATTTTTTCTTAAACTTAAAACTCCAACCACACTAAAATCTTTGCATTTAAATGAAGCACTTGCCTCATGGCCCTATGCTTTTGCACAGGCTATTGTTCTGTGGAGAATAAGCATTTTTTACAATCCCTGACACACAGAAAACTAGCCAACAAGGAAGTTTTTTGTTCATATTAACAAAAAAGAATCCAGATACAGATGTAGGTGTGAGATAATTTCTTAATTATAAAGTTGACAATTCAAATCAGTGAGTTAATTATTTTGTTCACAACAAGCATTGGAAGAATTTGCAAATTATTTGGAAAATAAGTAAACTTAGATCCCTGCCTTATGGTTTATTCAAAACTAGATTCCAGAACTTTAGTAGTTTGAAAATTAAAAATAAAACCATATAACTATTAGAATATCATTTATAAAAATAATTTTTCTAAAAATCAGCTACAGTGTGCAAAGTTATTTAAAAAAGCAAGTAACTAAACATAGGATGCAAATAATTATTTATATATATGATGAGAACCTCAATAATGATTAGATAAGTGTAAATCAAAATATCTAGTCTATACATCCTATCACTTATCAGAATATCTTATAAATATGTGACAGGGGTGAAAAAAGTCATTCTCAAATGTGAGTGGAATTCTAAATGTGGATTTTAAAGGACATTTAGACAATAACTCCAAATTCCAAATGTGCATATATGTCAATCCAGAAACTTTAGTTTTGATGAATCTGTCTCATTGTTATATTCTTACATGCATACAAAGACACACAAACACATACACACACAGTCATTGCAGTATCATTTGCTATAGCAATAACATAGAGATAGCAAATGTGCATCAACAGGAGATTGGTTAAATCAATTAGAACTTAACAGTACAATGACAAATTTAGGCTACTATTAAAAAGTACAAAGTATGTCTATACTAACCAAGTTGGACAAATGTTCATGATATTCTTTCAAGTCAAAACAAACTGTTTTAGAACCATATGCATTGAAAACTTATACATACAAATTAAAAAATTAGTTATAGATATACATGATGTAATTATATATGCATGCTTCAACCTGCTCATCCTTTTGAACCTTTTTCAATTTCCTTGTGAATATGAGATCTGCCTCTCAAATTCATACCTTATGAAAACACCTACAATTCCACTACCATCACACCATTGTATCTTCTGATCAAATAAAGATTAAAATGC
This sequence comes from Odocoileus virginianus, assembly GCF_023699985.2. Taxonomy (NCBI): domain Eukaryota; kingdom Metazoa; phylum Chordata; class Mammalia; order Artiodactyla; family Cervidae; genus Odocoileus; species Odocoileus virginianus. The sequence goes on from NC_069677.1 coordinate 63,106,957, forward strand.
TTCTCAGTGAAAAAAAAAATGCAAACAAACTTATTTACAAAAGAGAAATAGACCTACAGACATATAAAACAAATGTATGGGTATCAAAGGGGAAGATAGGGAGAAGGGATAAGTTATGAGGCTGAGATTAACATATATTAATACAGACTTCTATATGTAAAATAGATTACCAACAAGGATCTACTGTAAAGCACAGGGAACTAGACTTAATTTTGTAATAATCTACAGGAGAAAAGACTCTGAAAAAGAATATCTATCTTATCTGTCTGTTGGAATCACTGTGCTGGTACAGCTGAAACTAATGCAACATTGTAAATTAACTATATTTCAATAAAAATAAAAGTAAAAAAAAATGGAACAACCAAAGAAGAGATGTTTTTCAGTGGACATAGGGTAGTGAACTTTCACAAATATATGCTAATTTGCCAGATACAAAAACCATGCGGGGGGAAAAAAAAATCAGAGGCAATCTTCCAACGAAAACTTGAAGCCTCAACTGTTTGCCTAGTCTGTCTCCAGACAAAACAAGACGTGGAGATAATGTGCCATGAGAGCCCATGATGGTGACACTTCCCACCGAGATCAGACAGACTCCTAGGAGGGAAACTGGAGGCATCTTCTCTGCTAAGAAGCCTGCCCATTGTAAGGGTCATTTTCATTTTCAAATTCTGTCATTTTCAAAAGGGTCTGTCATTTTCAAGTTCTTATCAAGGGTGGGCAGGTGAGAGCCAGAGGAGAGAGTGGGAGCCCTTCTAAGTCTGCAGCAGCCCACAGCAGGGAAGAATGGGCGGCTCAGACAAATGCTGCACAGCTATTCACCTAACGTCTGCTCCCAGCAACCCATTTTCCAGACAGGGTTTTAAGATTGGGAAATTTCCCTGATGGTACAATGGCTGAGAATCTGCCTGGCAATGTAGGGGACCTGGGTTAGACCCCTGTTCTAAGATATTCCCACATGCTCCAGGGCAACTATTGAGCCCTCACTCTAGAGTCCCTGAGCCAAAACTACGGAGCCCAAGGGCTGCAGCATTGAAACCCACGCATCTGGAGCTTGTGCTCAGCAACAAGAGAAGCCACTGCAATGAGAAGCCTGTGCACAGCAAGGAAGAAGAGCCCCCGCTCAGCGCTACTAGAGAAAGCCCACGCACAGTGACAAAGACCCAGTGCAACCAAAAATAATGTAAATAATGGGAAAAAAAGACTGAATTGAGGAAGTTTGATTAGAAAAGTATATAGTTTAAAGGAAAGACACCCAAATATGTAGATGAGTCTAACCAAAGTATTTAACTATTTTTATAATTTTAAAGTATTATTAATCTCAAATATTAGAACAGCTCAGCACTAAAGTATTTTTGGAAAAGGAAGAACAAATCAAGATATCCGATATGTTTGAGATCTTCCGAGTTTTTCTTACCCTTTTCTCTGCAAGTCACTAAAATCAATGTGGGGATGGGGGAGCTGTGGTATTTAATCCTTAGAGATTTACTTCCAATCCTTTTCTAACCAAACCCATCTGTCAAAAAGCTATATTTTAATAAGTCATAGAGATAAATAGATATAAAACCATATATGTTTTAGGTATACATAATACATGTTTGTTGGAATGTAAAACAATGTGAAAATAGTTGCATATTGTATCTTAGAGTGATGTCACAGTTTTTTTTTTTTTTCTGATAAATTACACAGAAAAAAAAAATCTTGTCAACTGCAGAAAAAGGCAGAAAAATCTTTCCTCAAAATCTCTTAAGCATCTTCTAATGCAATAGTTTTCAAAATAGGGCCCCTAGATAGCAGTATCAATGTTTCCTGGGAACTTGTTAGAAAATCTGAGGGTAGGGCCCAGCAGTATGGATTGAATGAGCCCCCAGGTGAGTCTGAGGACCATTCAGGCTTGTGAACTAGTCTAACCATTATGGTCTTGCACACTCTAATAAGCTCAACATGGCACAGAGACTATGTGTGTTATTCAATGTCTTTCATAGGACTTTTATATTGACATACTGGGCTTACTCAGTATTTGAGAGGGAATTACTTGGTCACTCTGTAGTTTTTGTTCAGTCACTAAGTTGTGTATATAGCCATATCGAAATGAACTAGACAGTGTCTGTTAGTATAAAAGAAAGTGATTGTAATATACCTCTTCTTTGACTTCAACTCTGCTTCAACCACTCTTTTTCTGTCACAGTAGTCAGATGATTATATTCCTTCATATCCTCCAACTAATTACAGCCTTATATGGAGTGAGCATTTCATTCATGCAGATGAAAACCCAGCACCTTCTCATAACAAATATATGGGGAACAATAATCTTCCTCTTGTCATAGCATAGTGCAAATTTTCAACCTCCAAACTTTCTAAATCTTCAATGAATTTTATTCCTCAAATAATTCAAACAAGGTTAACTCAAAGGTGGATTCTTTTGTGCTGAACCACTAGGGAAGCCCAATTATTCAACATACAATTCTGGACTCAATAACATGGGAGGGGCTCTAAAGCCTTTTTGAGATTGCACGTGGCAACAATTTTCAGACTTTTTAAGAATGAGAATTTCTTTTTAAATAAACAAACAAACACCTCTTAGGGAGTAATTTCCCAAAAAAAGGCATAATAATATACATGTAAATTATGAATGAGGCTTCCCAGGCAGATCAGTGGTTAATAATCCACCTGCAACGCAGGAGACGTGGGTTCGATCCCTGGTCTGGAAGATCCCCTAGAGAAAGAAACGGCAACCCACTCCAATATTCTTACCTGGGAAATCCCATGGACAGAGGAGCCTGGCAGGCTATGGTCCATAGAGTTGCAAAGAATTGGACATGATTTAGCAACTGAACAACAACAAATTATGAGTATTTGCCATTGAATCTAACCAAATTTGAAATTACAAGTAGTCACCCCCTCCCACCTCCTCCTGCCACACACACCCACACACACCCATACACACACCAGTGAAGTCTTCCCTAGATATCACTGTAGCCTTGATTATGGAAGAAGCTATTTTTATTCTGTTTGCTCCAAATTCTATTGTAATTTACTTGAAATGAGTCAGAAGTTCAGATGATTGCATAGAGAAGCAAATAAATTAACAAAAACTTTTTATAATTAAAGTGTCTAGAACATCATTAATTTATTCTTCTTTCTGATTTGCCTTAAATCCCTGCATTAATATTATTAATTCTAAAATGAAGGCCTTGTAAAAATAATAGGCCATTCTCATAGCTCTCTGTGTTTTAACCTATTGTTTATTATGTCTCTTCAATTTAGTCTTTTAACATATATTAAATAAACGGTAAGTATTACAAGCTCTGGGTTAAACCCTTCATTAAATTTCTATACACACATAATATGCCTTTAACAATTCAATTAATTACAAATTTTATATTTAAAATTAAATAATTTAGTCATTACAATTAAAATTTCAGCTGATCTCTCAACTTAAAATGGCAAGCTAAAATTAATATTCATTTAGGAAAAGATAAAACATATTTAAATGTTCAGCATGATTAGGGATTACATAGAGACTTGAATTCCTCCAGCCAAAAAGGAATACAAATGATGCCACCATATAAATATATATTTTATTTTTGAGGGGGAAGGGAGAGGTGGAAAATAATTTTAAAATAGTATTTAATGTCTTTCTTATCAGCCTCACTATTCTTCCTCTTTCCGATTCAGCAGTGTCAGTGCTAGAAATTGGTAGCAGTAAAAAGAAAAATCTGCTTTTGCAATTTGTTTCTCCTCTCGGCTCCTCCTTGCCCATGAGCCTGACATAAGCTGCAGTTGTCACCAGCAGCCTAGGTAGCAGACAGAAACCCCAGTCTGTTTTGAGACCTTGCCAAGAGCAGCAATTGTTCAGCCCCAGTGAGTGCAGGAGTGCGCCTGGCACTTCCATCTGAGCGTTCTGAGTCCAAAGACAAACCTCTATTAATGATGCATACTAATGATCTTTATATTTTAATTAGAAATGCTTGAGTTAAGATCACTCGCTGAAACCTTAATGAGCAAAGGAAGGCTTACCTCCTGTTCCTTTGCTTTTAGACTACAAGAAAAAGCAATAAGCTGACCTGAATCAGGTCAGAGCAAATATCAAGAAAACTCATTAGAAATCTGTGATTTAGTCCAAGCTGGAAATGCCAGATATTTCCACTTCAAAGACAAGGAAACATGAGGTTAGCAAAGGGAATCTTCCACAGAGGTCTCTCCTCTCTCTTTCCTTTTCCATTCACTCACACATGCATACATTTTTATTTTACTTTGCCATAGCCAGTCCTTTCAATATTGCAGAAACCAAAAGCCACATGCCTATATCAATGGCTAGAGGCGCCATCAAGTTTGAATGTTTTCCTAAGAAATTTGAAGGTTTTGTTTATTTTCTTTGTCTAAAAGCCACCAAATATTATACTAAATGGACTCATATTTCTTGATTATTACAATAAAAAAGTAGATTTTATACTTTTGAAAAATGTTTTTAGAAAGCTTCCTTTAAACTGAGAAGATGAATATGTGCCTTTTGAAAACAAAGACAAGATATAGATAGTTTTAAAGGTAATTTTATTAAGAAAGAAGTCCTATGAGGTTCTGTGTTCCTGCTCCCAGTGACTTCTAAAGCATCATCATCACCATGGAAGCTTCCAGACTTTGACACTTAGTATATAAGTCCTCAAATATGGAAAAGGAAGGATCAAATCTTGGCTCAGTTCCAGGGAATGGCTTTGAGTCTCACCTCCAGTGAAAACAGGGTAGAGGTAAGCCTTTTTCTCAGCCATTTCATCTATATAATTTCAATTCAGATGTTGTCTCAATTTTATTTCCTCAAATTCGGGAGCAGGGTTTCCTGAAGTGAGGTTTCCAGGCAGCTGGTGGTCCACAGTTGTCAATCAAGTGGTCTTAGATAGCATGGAAACTTTAAAAGAAAAGGCAATGAAATGATTATGCTAACAAGCATTTCAGAAATTAGGTGAAATGTAAAATGACCTGATTTTCACAGAAATCTTACCACACATCTGATAATCATCATCTTTTGAAAAGTTTTGTAGATTCTGTGAGTGTACTGATCGATTCTTCTTGCCTATTCTTCAGCTAACAGAGCATATTTTTGTCTTGGCTGACAATTTTTTCCATCGCTTATGATATATTTTTCATAATTGTGAATTTAATATTTTCTACTGAAGGTATCATGCTGAGTTAATGCCCTGGTTTGAAAACTTAGCTCAATGGCTTGAAAAGGGTTCAATGATGCATGAAAGTAATAATGACAATAATAATAATTTCTGTAACTCAGAAGGTCATACAAATAAAAAGAGAACTCCAGTGCCAATATAGAATGTGAATTTGTATATATTCAAATATGGGAATCTGCTGGCTTTCCATAATCATCTGAAAAAGGAAAGTAAATTTCAGGAAATAGTAATTTTGAAAGAACAGCAAAATTATTGGAATCCAGCCCAATTCTATTTTCTATTTTGAAACTTTTTCCAAATAATGACATAACACATAGAAGCTTCATTGCTAAAGATAGCAAAATGACCTCTTACAGAAACAACTTGAGCTAACATAGTATACATATTTAATAATGCTTTTAAATATAAATTTAAATATAATTTAAGCATTAAATATAATGCTTTTAAATATAAAATTAATTTTGTTTCCTGGCCAAAAAGGGACCAGAAACAAGGCTATCATTGACAGTGGTCCCTCTCATAAGCCTAGAGTTTCCATTCTAATTACACATTTGTCTTGCTGATCTCAAATGTTTCTGGTTTAAATTTATGGTTTTCTATGTAAAGTCATTGTATCATCTATAGATAATGACCATTGTTTCTTTTTTTTTTTTTAATTGGCATGTGGCTCTATGACTTGCCCAGTACCACTTGCTGTGAGATAATGACCATTGTTTCTTCCTCTCCAACAGTTCCTCTCTCTTTTTTTCTTATCGAACTTATTGTTTGGGCTTATTCCTCTGGCAGTGTTGAAGAGCTTCAGTGATTGTTAGTATCTTTGTATTATTCCTGAAGAATTCTTCAGTAACTACACCATTTTCTCAAACATTTGCTGTGGATAGGATACCTATTAACACATTAAGGAACTTCCCTTCTGTTCCAAGTAAAGAGTTTTAAATATCAATTGGTATTATATTTTTAAACTGTTTTTGAAGGACATCAATTAAGATAATTATATGGTATTTCCCCCTTCTTTCTACAGAGAATTACATTAGATCTTTGATGAAAACACTGAATTTCTGAAATAATCCCTACTTAGTCATACCTTCAATACTCTGCTGCAATTTTCTTGCTAATAACTTACTTTGAATTTTTGCAGCTATGTTTATAATCAGAATACTACTAGAAATTTTCCTTTTTGTATTAATATCATACTCTAAAACTAGAAGTGGAAAATTACTTAGTTTTCCAATTTTTTTAATCATCTGGAAGAATTTCTAAAACATCAGAATTAGTTCTTTCTTTATATTTTTATGAAACAGAGTAAACTATCTGGCACTAGTTCTTCCTTTGAGGGTGATTTTCTGACTACATTTGCTGTTTCTTCTGTGGTTATTGATGGCTTTAAAGTTTTCTACTTTTTGAGTCATAGATATTAATTTACTTCTTAGAAAATGATTTTTTTCTTGTAGAATTGCAAATGTGTTTGGTCCAAAATGCTAAAAAGCATTTTCTTAAAATTCATTAATTTCGACAGCTCTAGTTAGTAGTCCTATTTCCTCTTTTCTATTACTATATTATTATTCAGTTCCTTCCCCCTCAATCAGAATTAGCAAATGCATGTCAATTTTGCTATCTATTGCTTTTATTGATTAATAAGACCTTTATTCTGTCTCTATATATTTCAACTTTTATCTACATTAATTCCTTCTTCATATTTTATTAGTCATTCACTTATTCATCTAAGATATATGAATTAGGGCATAATTTCAGTTTGTCCAATTGATAGTGATATTCACTTTGATCCCTTAATTAAATGGGATCTAAATATCCTGTTTCTTATCAAGCTTTTATTTTATTTATTTATTTGATTATATCATTGTGGACTCATGATTTCCTACTTTGCCAATGTGTTATAATTCATTAAAATCATTCATTGTTTTGATACTCAAAGTATACTTGGTTTGGTTACTGGAAACCCCTCCAAGAAGACTTCTAAGTGCTTTCTTCTGCCACAGATAACACAGGCTTCTTAAACTTCTCCCACTCCTGTCCTGAAAGCAGCATTTCTCAAAGGAGCCATGGATCTTTTTGTAGAGAATAGTTGTTTCAGAGGCTCTCAGTGGACAGAGATAGGGAATATATGTAAGTATACACATAACACATTCACAGACATACATGTGCATCAATATTCAGTGTGTTTACAAACACATCAGTTCAATTCAGTTCAGTTACTCAATCATGTTGGACTTGTTGTGACATCATGGACTGTAGTACACAAGGCTTACTTCCCTGTCCATCATCTGCTCTTGGAGCTTACTTACTCAAACTCATGTCCATAGAGTCAGTAATTCCATCCAACAATCTCATCCTCTGTTGTCCCCTTCTCCTCCTGCCTTCAATCTTTCCCAGCATCAGGGTCTTTTCAAATGAGTCAGTTCTTTGCACCAGGTGGCCAAAGTATTGGAGTTTCAGCTTCAGCATCAGTCCTTCCAATGAATATTCAGGACTGATTTCCTTTAGGATTGACTGGTTTGATCTCTAACTATATTTAATTCTATCTTTCTCAATCTATACTAAACATAATGAATTCACACTCCTACTGTTGAATCAAAACCACAGAGTTCATTCCAGTTTTCTCCCTTGCTATACTTGTAATGCCTTTTCCAACCATGAGAAAGGGATACCTGTTATCTTTAGAATACTTATTTATTTGATCAGTTTCTGCATGTGCATAATTGCATTCATGCTCAGTTGTGTCCAACTTTTTGTAACCCTAAGGACTGTGGCTCTATGTCTGACTCTTTACACAGTCATTATTCCACTTCTGGATATTTCCCATCCAAAGACTCAAAAGCAAGCTTGGATGTCCACTCCAGCCTGCTTGGGCTCTGTCTCCCTATGGCAGCTGTCCACCCTGTCTGTGAATACCTCTTCTACTTGCTTATACTCTGACATGCTAAACAAGACCACCCATCCACATGAATTTCTCTCTCTTCCAACTCAGCTTTTTTATTTATTTTTTAATGTGTTTATTTATTTTGGCTGAATTGGGTCTTCTTTGTGGCACAAGGTCTCTTTGTTGTGGCACATGGGCTTTCTCTAGTTGCAGTACGTGGGCTTCTCTTGTTGTAGAGCACGGGCTTTAGAGTATGTGGACTTCAGTAGTTGTGATGCAGGAATTCAGTACTTATGGTACATGGACTTAGTTGCCTTGCAGCATGTGAGATCTTAGTTCCCTGACCAGGATCTAATCCATGTCCTCTGCATTGGAAGGCAGATTCTTAACCACTGCATGACCTCAAGGAAGTTACCCTGCTCAGGTTCTGACTAAACATCTGAGCCACCCTGAGATGATATAGGTGACCTTCTGACCCTGTGAAAACTCTAACTGCCAGCTCACTCTGGGCCCTCCTGGCTTCCTATTTCCAGTGACATGGATACCTTTGTCAATCCCATTTGAATTATTTATGGAGGAAAGGGAAGCAGGAATAGGGAAAAAAAAAAAAAAAAACAGAAAACAAAAACTACTCCGTGCTATATTGAGCTTTTCTAAGATTTTAAGGCCCAAGAAAACTTTTTACAAGGGTAAGTATTTATTAACATTTGTTCATATAGATCAATCAACAAACATTTATTGAACACCTGCTGTGTGCTCAGCTGAGGCATTAGAAATCTGAAAAGATTTCTGTCATGCATCTACTTGAAATTATATGGGATACTAAACAAAGAATAGAATAAAGGCTCACTATATTTCCATAACAACAGAAACACAAAAAGGAAAATATGTAACTATTAGATTCTCAAATTGTCATAATACCTAGTTTGCTTAGAAGTAACCTTTCCACTCCTTGATATCTAATGTCTTTCCTTCCAACACTATTGAAGCTCCCTTAGCTCCAAGCTTTTTATTAATGCTTCAGAATGGTTGGTGGTAAGTTTTCCTCTGTTAAATTACTAGAACAGACACTATTATTATTTTGGTAATGCCATCATCAGAAGTAAACCACAATAATGAAAGTCACAGTATAATGTAAAAAGAAAAATCATCACTTGAAAAGGTAAAAGGAAAAGAAGAAAGAGATATATTACAGAGTCATTCTTAAAATGGACTTGCTGTAGGTTGGTCTGACTCAGATATGCAATTTATATTTTAAACTTCATGTTCGTAAAGGTCTACATTTCATGGGAAAAGTGTCAAGCATAAAGTGTGGCTCCGTGTTCTGACTGGAAGTGTGGAGGTTGTAAGTGTTGAGCTGAGCAGTATCTATAGCAGACATAAAAGCAGCACAAGGATCCACGGGGAGAGGAGAAGGCAAGGAGCCAATGATGACAAAGGAAGACAGCAGTCCTGCTGGGAGCCCCGAGGAGTGCAAGGGAAAGGAAGTAGCTGCTGCCAGGAGCTACCATCACCGCAGCTATCATCATTTTTGATGGTTCAAAGGGAGCTGATATTTGTGTCTTGTTCTACATGGATCTAAAAAAAAAAGTGATTAGATGGCTGAGAGATTAATGTCCACAGCAAGAAAGAACAGCTATTATTAAAATCATTAATTTTTGTCCCCGATACTGCTTTTCTCAAGATAAATGGGCAGAAATGACTATGTAAGTGACTATTCCTGCCTTTACATTTCACCAGTGTGTTTGCACTTCACTCTCTTGCTTTCTATAGGAGTGGCCGAGACTCAGTGCTTTTAAATAATGCCACTTATGATCCAAGCTTTCATTAAGGTACAAAATACTTCCCTCCATTAACATAGAAGGAGATGAAAACTGACTCTTGAGTATTCTGGAATATTCCCTTCCTGCAACAGACCAAAGCCCCTTCATGGTCCTCACTTTCTGCAAATGTGGTTGGTCTTACGTTCTTTAAATGAGATCTTTGTGAACACTGCCCAGGCTCTGCCCTTCTCTCTAACCCCTTTCTAGCAGTTAACCTGGAGATTAAAGGAGAAGAGGGTGACAGAGGATGAGATGATTGGTTCGTGTCACCAATTTAGTGAACATGAACTTGGGCAAACTCTGGAAGATAGTGAGGGACGGGGAGGCCTGGCATGCTGCAGTCAATGGGGTTGCAAAGAATTGGACACGACTTAGTGACTGAACAACAGCGGTTACCCTCTCGGACCCTACTCCCTTTGCCTAAATTGTTCAATTAAGGTAAACATTGATCCAAGCTGGATTAATGAGATCCTCCCACCTGTGAGTTTATTGTTAAGACTCAGAGATTCCAGTCACTTACCTGATGACACTGAATTTTTAAGGACATATAAATGATGTGCCTCATATTGGAACTTGTGGTCCTTACATGAAGAAGCAGGGAAAAAAATGATCTATAAAGAGGCAGAAGGTGAAGCAGACAGACTGAAACAAATAATGGCAGTCAAGCGAGAAGTGGAGGAACCTCTGTTTTTGACCTTTTAGCTCTGGATCCACGGTCTGCCCTTCCATTTGGTAAAGTTCCACTGTGTTCTTGTAAACATCCATTCTCTTCTCCCTGCCTTTTACTTTAACTGGTAAGGACTGGACAGACTTGAGGAAACCTTTTATTCCATGATCAATTTACCTGTCAGTCCTTTATAAGTCTTACCTCTGACTTTGTGACTCTTTGTTTTAAACAGTGGCAATATGTACACGGAAATACCACTGACATTTTTTATATACCTGGAGGTGACTACTAGTGGATTATTGAACACCCAGCATCACAGACTCATTGGTTAAGGCCTCCTTTCCAACCATTCAGTCCTATCAGTCTTGGAGCAGGTAATCCGAGGGACAGGGGCCCTAGATTGAGAAGTTCTTTCAACAGCTCAGAATATCTCCAATTAAGATACTTATTAGAGATTTCAGTGTGTGTTTCTTGTACAGGTTCTGAAAAAGCCCAACTGATCTTATTAATGCTATGTGTGCATGCTAAGTTGCTTCAGTCCTGTCCAACTCTTTGCCATTTGATGGACTGTAGCCTGTCAGGCTCTTCTGTCCATGGGATTCTCCAGGCAAGAATACTGGAATTGATTGCCATTTCCTCCTCCAAGGGATCTTCCTGACCCACATCTCTTACTTCCCCTGCATTGACAAGTGGGTTCTTTACTACTAGAGCCACTTGGGAACTCTACTGATGCTACAGAGTATGCTAATTAATTCATCTGGCCTCTCAAAGAATTGCCCTAATGGCCACTGGTTTAATTATGTCAGAGACACTGCAAATGCTTTTAATGTTCCCTTACAGTAAATGTACAGGAGAAGTCAGTAAATGTACAAGAGAGTACGTTAATTAAGCTAAACTTTCTAGCTTTCTTTTTCTCTGCCACCTTTTATTATTTGGCTTTAATCATTTCATTTTGGTTTTTGTGTTGTTGTTTTTTTTTTTTTTTTGCTGCTGTTGTTTTGTCTAATTTTTGTTATTTGTTTTATTTTTGTTGGTTTTGTTCTGTTTATTGTTTCTGTATCTTTTATGATGAATGTACTCTTGAATAAAAGAATAAAAGCAACAATGAAGTGAACTCTGAAAGGAGAAAATTATTTTCAGGTTCATCCACTTGGCCAATAAATCATCCAGACGTATGGAGGCACCATAAAATGAAACATCATGCAGACTAGAAGCTCCTGGACTCTTTCACAAGGATAATAACACCATGTGATCCATACTCTCAGGCCTCCTTCAGGGCCTTCAACTTATGTTTGTAATTACTGAGCATTTGCTCTCCCTGCAGGAAACAAAGTTAAAGAAGAAATATTTATGTCACTTGAGGAATTTACAGTTGATGGGACATCAACTGTAGATAGACTGTAAGATAGACGTGAAGCTAGCTGAGAGGAATATAAGAAAGAGATGTCCCTCAACACATGAATAGGTAAGTGTTAGTTGCTCAGTCCTGTCCAACTCTTTTGTGACCCAAGTGACTGTAGCCTTCCAGACTCCTCTGTCCTTGGAGTTCTCCAGGCAAGAATACTGGAGTGGATAGCCATTCTCTTCTCCAGGGGATCTTCCCAAACCAGGGATTGAACCCAGTCTCCTGCATTGCAGGCAGATTCTTTACCATCTAAGTCACCAGGGAAACCCATTATGAATGGGTAAAGATGCACTATATATATATATATATATATATATATATATATATAACAGAATATTACTCAATCATAAGAAAAAATGAAATGATACCATTTGCAGCAACATGGATGGACCTAGAGATTGTCATAGTAAGTAAAATAAGTCAGAAAGAGCAAGACAGATATCATATGATATCACTTATATGTGGAATCTAAAAAGGGGTACAAAAAGACTTATTTACAGAACAGAAATAGACTCACAGACATAGAAAACAAGCTAATTATTCCCAAAGAAGAAAGTGGGGGTTGGGGGGGAGACAAATTTGGAGTTTGGGATTAACATATAGTCTCTACTTTAAGTAAACACCAAGGATCTACTGTATCACACAGGCAACTATACTTGATACCTTATAATAATCTATAATGGAAAGAATCTGAAAAAGAATATATATTTGTATATCTGAATCACTTTGCTGTGCACTTGAAACTAACACAACATTATAAATTATCTGTATTTCAATTAAAAAAAAAAGGAGTATAAGAACAAAATAGCCTCTAAGAAGGTACGCATATTTGCATGATAAGATAGAGGAGAGAATTAGCCATGAAGGGAAAAAATAGATTGAGAGAAACCAAGAAGACCTCAGGATGTTCCCAACTAAAGGGCCACACTGGCCAAAGAGCAGACTGTTTCATCTTTTGTGAAACAGCGAAAAGCCATTCAGAAAAATCTTGATTGTTAGCATCTGGAAAGCCACATTTGGGCATTCAGACTTCAGATATATCAGATAAAAAAACATTTCATTCATAAGGCTAAGCTTTTATCACATCAAACGCTGATCAAATAAAAAATAATCTAAAAGAGAAGACATAAAATAAGAAACCTTGAGCTGGGATTGATGGACATAAGCACTGAAACCTGTTATTGTGGCTGTTATTAGGAACATGGACTCAACAATGAGTTGAACAGTTTCATGTTCATATTCTACCACCTGAGCCAGCCTGTTGCAACCTGTCTTTAACTTTTATTCATTTAGTTATTTTTGGCTGTACTGGGTCTTTGTTGGTGCATGCAGACTTTTCTCTAGTTGTAACAAACAGGGGCTACTTTCTAGCTGCAGGGTGCTGGCTTCTTGTTGCAGTGGCTTCTCTTGTACAGCACAGGTTCTAGGCATGTGGGCTTCAGTAGCTGCAGTACTTGGGCTCAGTAGTTGTGGCACATGAGCTTAGTTGCTCTGCAGCATGTGGAATCTTCCAAGACCAGGAATCAAAACTGCGACCCTTGCATTGGCAGGTGGATTCGTAACCATTCGACCACCAGGGAAGTCTATAACCCGTTAAAAAAAAAGTCTATTTTATTCCTCACAAAACAATGCTTGAGATCAGATGTCTCCAAGGTAACTGACCTCCTCCATGCCAGATGGTCAGTGTACGTCTATGCCAGCATCACCCTATGATCCTTCATGGTTGGAGCCACATAGCATCATGAACTTCCTTCAGTAGAGCAGAGCATGTATAAATTTGGTGCCATAAGTGAGGCTGGTCTTACCACATCCTTATTTTTACTATTATTTTATGGTAACTGCATACAATTGAAGGATAAATTTTCAATGTTATTAAATCATTCATTAGTTGTCTGCTTAAAACCCTTTGTTTTTTATAAACTAGGTATTAAAATATTTTTTCATCATCTAGAAATGGCTCTTGATCCAACATGAAACAAATTGAACTCAATAATAATTTATAGCTTTTACCCCAAGAGCTATTTCTTTCTTTTTCCCATAGGATTTATATTTAGCAAACTACACTGCTTCTTGTCAGTGTGTGACAATATGGTACAAGAAGACACATAACTAAAACTGTCAAAATTAAGCTACTGATGGCACATTTGTGTGACAGGGCAAATCTAGGTTGAGTTACTGTGATAACAAAGGCAACACAGTCAGTCAAAGGGCCATGGGGCAGCTATCCTAACATTCAAATTTTAGCATCTTACAGGAGCCCAAGGAAATCAGTACATGTCTAGAAGAACACATGATTTAAAGGGAGATTATGCAAGGGCCTTCTGTTCAGTTCGGTCACTCAGTCAGGTCTGACTCTGTGACCCCATGGACTGCAGCATGTCAGGCCTCCCTGTCCATCACCAACTCCCAGAGTTTGCTCAAACTCATGTTCATTGAGTCGGTGATGCCATCCAACCGTCTCATCATCTGTCATCCCCTTCTCCTCCCGCCTTCAATCTTTCCCAGCATCAGGGTCTTTTTAAATTAGTCAGTTCTTCCCATCAGGTGGCTGAAGTATTAGAGTTTCAGTGTTAGCATCAGTCCTTCCAATGAATATTCAGGACTGATTTCCTTTAGGATGGACTGGTTGGATCTCCTTGCAGTCCAAGGAACTCTCAAGAGTCTTCTCCAGCACCACAGTTCAAAAGCATTAATTTTTCACATGTATTCATTTAAAGTATTGCTGTTGTTTAGTCACTAAGTCTTGACTGACTCTTTTGCGACTCCTTGGACTGTAGCCCACCAGGCTCCTCTGTCCATGGGATTTCCCAGGCAAGAATACTGGAGTGGGTTGCCATTTCCTTCTCCAGGGGATCTTCCTGACCCAAGGATGGAATCCAGGTTGTCTGCATTGGCAGGCAGGCTCTTTGCCTGTGAGCCACCTGGATACTTTATAATAAAAGATAAGGTAAGATATGGTAGAGCAGTAAGAGGGATGGAGAGCAGAATCCCACTGTCAAACAACTGCAAAGACTCGATAATAAATTCAGTGCAAAGGTATTTGCTTTTCAATCATCTCATACCATCTTCCAAGGCCTCTTCTCCCACTGCAGCCACAGAGAGCACAAGAAAAATTAGTTGATGCACAACCAAGCTTCAGGAATGTCCTATTTAGTTCTCATCATGTATTTTGTTTTGGAGACCAAAGTAAAACAACAAACATCATCTTATCTACTGGAAATCAGTGTCACCTTCCCCCTCTTTTAGCACTCTCATTGTGCAGCTGTCTTTGACCTCCTGGCTTAATATTCTCCAGCAGGATACCTCAGGGAAATTGATTACTAAAACATTTGAAGGAAGACATGAAGAATTACCAGTTCTTACCAAGAACGCATGTGGTGACACATTTATGATGCACTCTTAACAGAGAAGAAACTTCTCTCTAGCCAGGCAGAGGTTGGAACAAGATGAAAACATAACTTTGTAACAACATCCTGGGAGGCCCACTGTTCTCCTGCCAACCAGGGGGCTCATTTCTCCTGTGGAGGAGGCAAACAACAGGAGTGGTTATGTTTCAGGAGTCCTGTTGGAGGCCTGGCTACAGTGGACCAGGAAAGAAAGGGCCCTGCCCACTGTCAAGTGTGCTCTCAGGGTCACTAGGCTGTGTGGGAATCTCCCACCCATGATTCTTCACCTCAGAGACTGTCCAAGGGTAAATTAAAAAAAAAAAAAAAAAACTACCTGCAATCTATTATTTACAGGACTGGGGCTTTTCCAAGTTTATCACTGGAGACACCAGATGCTCCCTTAACCCCCTTATCTCTGAGCTCTTCCATAGATAGTAAAGGGGCCAACCAGCAAATAGCACTGAGTGTATAACCGTTACAGCATGATGACATCCAACAATCAGATTTCCAGCTACTCAACTACTGGAAACAGCCTCATATCTGTGTTAAACAAGAAAAGGTTTCTAAACGACAAGGAAAGACCTATTGCCTTTCTATATGGGAGGGCCAGGAGAGCTTTAATAAACTTTCCTTTGACCACAAGCTGTTGATTTAGAATTGCACATAAAATTAAGGTTATCAATTTACTAAGTTAGATTATATTTACTCTGAACATCCTCACTCTGCCTTAATAAACAGAGGAACACACAGGAGAAATGGCAAAGGTCAATTGAAGCAGAACCAATTGAAGTAGGAACAAATAGCCGAGAAGGAGAGAGGAAAGAGGATAAGCAGCCCAGCTTAGTAGAAAGAATGTATGGTTCCAAACCAGATTTTCTGGGTTCAAATCTGGTTTGCTATTGATTGCTTTATGAGCTGAACAAGGCACTTAACTTCTCTGTGCCTCAGTTTACCCAGTTATAAAGTGGGAATAATAGTGGTGCATGCTTCCATGGGTTGTTTTGAATGAGTTTAAATGAATTAATTCTTGTGAAGTGCACAGAATGGTATTTGATGCAGAATAAGCCCCCAGAGTCTGTAACTGTTAGTTGTTAGTGAAAGTGGTATAGTAAGGCACAACAGTTATGAGGATTTGAGTGAGAACAAAGACTCTTCCATATCAGGATAGACCCAGAGGGGATCACTTGTTTTAGTCTATGACAACTAATAGACTTGTCAAGTATCAAACTGCACATAGTGTTTTGTAATCCTTCATAATCTGCTTTTTCACTAATGTTTAGTGGATACTTTCCTATGAAATTAAGCATACAATCCATCCTATAACCATATCTTTCAGTTGTCACTGTCTTATCACACCCTTAAGTAATTTTCAATAGTAATAGATGTAATGAGAAGAAAATATCAATATTTAAAACAAAAAACACTAACCATCACTATTCCCATGTACTAATGGAGATGGACCTTTGTTTAGGGAGATATCTAGAAAAGCCTCTTAGGGAATGAGGAACAGCAATCCATTCATGGTCTAAAGGAAGAGGAAATTATAAAGAGGAAGGTGAACTAGAATCCCTATTAAATTACCAATGGCATTTTCCACAGAACTAGAAAAAATTTTACAACTTGTATGGAAACACAAAAGACCCTGAATAGCCAAAGCAGTCTTGAGAAGCAAATGAAGCTGGAGGAATCAAGGTCTCTGACTTTGGGCTATACTACAAAACTATGAAGCTGCCTACAAAACTGCCTCCTGCAATACAAGAGACCCAGGTTCGATTCCTGGGTGGGGAAGATCCCCTGGAGAACGAAATGGCAACCCACTCCAGTATTCTTGCCTGGAGAATCCCATGGATACAGGAGCCTGGAAGGCTATAGTCTATGGGGTCGCAAGAGTTGGACACGACTGAACAACTAAGCACACACACACACAAAGTTATAGTAATCAAGACAATATGGTACTGGCATAAAAACAGAAATATAGATCAAAGGGACAGGATAGAAAACCCATATATAAGCCCACCCACTTATGGGTACCTTATCTTTGCCAAAAGAGGCAAAAATATACAATGGAAAAAAGACAGCCTCTTCAATAAGTGATACTGGGTAAATTGGACAGCTACATGTAAAAGAATGAAATTAGAACACAAAGATAAAGTCAAAGTGGATTGAAGACCTAATGTAAGGCCAAATACCATTAGGTCTTCAATCCACTTTGACTTTATCTTTGTGTTCTAATTTCATTCTTTTACATGTAGCTGTCCATCTAGAAGCTGCTGTTTAGAGAAGCCAACTTCATGGATTATTTTAGCTAGATAGTCTGGATACCTTGCTGCAGCTTCTACATCAGAATGTGCTGATTCACCTTGTACTTTTATGTTACGGAAATAGTTTCTTTACTTAAACCTCATGAACCAACCTCTGCTAGCTTTAAGCTTTTCTTTTGCATCTTCCCTATCTCTCTCAGCCTTCACAGAATTGAAGAACATTAAGATCTTGCTCTCAATTAGGCTTTGGCTTAAGGAAATGTGACTGGTTTGATCTTCTATTCAAGCCACTAAAACTTCCTCCATATCAGCAATGTCTGTCTCACTTTCTTATAACTCATAAGTTCACTGAAGTAGTGCTTCTAATTTCCTTCAAGAACTTTTCCTTTGTATTCACAATTTGGCTAACTGGTATAAGAATCCCTATTTTCAGCCTGTCTTGGCTTTTGACATGCTTTCCTCACTAAGTTTAATCATTTCTAGCTTTTGATTTAAAGTGAAAGATACACAGTTGTTTTTGTCACATGAACACTTAAAGACAGTCTCTAGGTTTAATTGGCCTCATTTCAAGTTTGGAGTAGAGTTGACTTACAATGTTGTGCTAGTTTCAGTTGCATAGCAAAGTGAATCAGTTATATATTAGATATATATCCATTTATTCAGATTCTTTTCCCACCTAGGTTATTACAGAAAATGGAGTAGGGTTCCTGTGCTGTACAGTAGGTCCTTATTAGTTATCTATTTTATATATAGTAGTGTGTATATGTTTATCCCAATATCTTAATTTATCACTTTCCTCCACATTTCTCCTTTGGTAACCATGAGTTTGGTTTCAAGATCTGTGAGTCTATATCTGTTTTATAAATAAGTTTATTTGTATCACTTTTTACTAGATTCTATATTTAAGTGATATCATATGATGTTTGTCTTGTCTTACTTCACTTAGTATGATAATCTCTTGATCCATCCATGTTGCTGCAAATGGCATTTTTTTCATTCTTTTTAAAATGTTTGAGGGATAATTGCTTTATAATATTGCATTGGTTTCTGCCATACATCAACATGCATCAGCCATAGGTATACATATGTCCCATCCCTTTTGAACCTCCTTCCCACCTCCCACCCCATTCTACCCCTCTAGGTTGTCACAGAGCAAACGTTTGAGCTCCCTGAGTCATAAAGCAATTCCATTGGCTATCTGTTTTACAAATGATAATGTATATGTAATATACAGTAGATAAAGTGACTGTATATTATCAGTATAATACTGTATATTATCCTTTCATCCAGCCTCTTCTTCTCCCAAGTCCACAAGTCTGGTCTCTATGTCTGGCTACATCTCCATTGCTGCTCTGCAAATAGGTTCATCAATACTATCTTTCTAGATTCCATATACATACATTAACATATGATATCTATTTATCTCTTTCTGACTTACTTCACTCTGTATAATAGACTCTAGGTTCATCCACCTCTGACTCAAATGCATTCATTTTTTTATAGCTGAGTTATATTTCATGTGTATTTGTACCACAACTTCTTTATCCATTCATCTGTTAAGGGACATCCAAGTTGATTCCATGTCATAGCTATTGTAAATAGTGCTGCAATGAACATTGGGGTACATGTGTCTTTTTCAATTATGGTTTCCTCAAGGTATATACCCAGTAATGGGATTGTAGGGTCTTACAGTAGTTTTGTTCCTAGCTTTTTAAGGAATCTCCATACTGTTCTCCACAGTGGCTATATCAATTTGTATTCCCATCAACAGTGCAAGAGGGTTCCCTTTTCTCCACACCCTCTCAGCATTTATTGTTTTTTATAGCTGAGTAGAATCCCTTTGTGTATATCAAAGTACATCTTCCTATCCTTTCCTCTATCAATGGACATTTAGGTTGCTTCCATGTGTGGCTATTATAAATAGTGCCACAATGAAGACTGGAAGGCATGTACCATTTGAATTATGGTTTTATCCAGATACATGCCCAGGAGTGGGGTTTCAGGATCATATTGGTAGCTCTAATTTTAGTTTTTTAAGGAATTGCTTTACTCTTCTCCATAGTAGCTATATCAATTTACATTCCCAGCACTGTAGGGAGGGCTCCTTTTTCTCCACACCCTCTCTAGCACTCATTGTTTGTAGATGATGGCCATTCTGACCAGTGTGAGGTGATACCTCCTTATAGTTTTAATTTGCATTTTTCTAATAAATAGTAATTTTGAGCATATATTACTGCCTTTGTTGGACATCTGTATGCCTTCTTTGGAAAAAATGTCTGTTTAGATCTTCTGCCCATTTTATGACTGGGTTGTTTTATATATGTATTTATAAATTATATTAATAAGTATTTTATATATGTATTTATAAGCACTATTATTTATAGTTATTATATGTTATATATAAATAAACTATTTATATTTAATATATTATGTATATTACATTATATATTATATAATTTATAAATATTATTTATATATACATATACAAACATATACATATATATTTTTAAAGAGAGAGAGCTGCATGGAGCTGCCTGTGTATTTTGAGATTAATCCCTATTTGGTTGCTTTGTTTGCAAATATTTTCTCCTGTTCTGTGGTTGTCTTTTGTTTTGTTTATGGTTTCCTTTGCTGGGGAAAAGCTTTTAAGTTTAATTAGATCCCATTTATTTATTTTTGTTTTTATTCACACTACTCTAAGAGGTAGATCAAAAAAGATCTTGCTGCAATTTATGTCAGAGAGTGCTCTGCCTGTTTTCCTCTAAGAGCTTTATAGTATCTGGTCTTAGATTTAGGTCTTTAATCCATTTTGATGTTTATTTTTGTGTATGTTGTTAGAAAGTTTTCTAATTTCATTGTTTTATATGTAGCTGTCCAGTTTTTCCAGCACCACTTATTGAGGAGACTGTCTTTTCTCCATTTCATATTCTTGACTCTTTTGCCACATATTAGGTGTGTGGGTTTATCTCTGAACTTTCTATCCTGTTCCATTGATCTATATTCCTACTTTTGTGCCAATACCATACTGTTCTGAAAAATGTAGCTTTGTGGAATAGCCTGAAGTCAGGAAATCTGATCCCTCCAGATCAGTTTTTTTCTTTCTTGAGATTGCTTTGATTAATCAGGGTCTTTTGTGTTTCCAAAGAAATTTAAAATTTTTTTCTTGATTTCTGTTAATAATGCCATTGGTAATTTGATAGGGATTTCATTCAATCAGTAGATTACTTTGTGTAGTAGCCAGAATTGACTCCAATTTTGAAAGAAGTTTTACTGGTTAAAATGCTGCCAACAGCATTTCATGCTACAGAGAAATTATTCACGAAAGGAAGAGTCATATAACGTAGCAAGTTTCACTGCTGTTTCATTTTAAGAAATTACCACAGCTACTCCAAACTTCAGCAACTAACACCCTAACCAGTCAGCAGCCATCAGTATTGAGGCAAGACCCTCCACCTACAAAAAGATTACAACTTTATGAAGGCTCAGATGATAGTTAGCATTCTTTAGCAATAAATTATTTTTTAATTATAAATTTTTCAGACATATGCTACCACACACTTAATAGACTATGAAATACTGTAAACATAAATTTTCTATGCACTGGGAAACAAAAAAAGAAAAAATTCACATGATTATGGCAATATTCACTTTATTGCAGTAGTCTGGAACCAAA
Source organism: Odocoileus virginianus (assembly GCF_023699985.2). Classification (NCBI taxonomy): domain Eukaryota; kingdom Metazoa; phylum Chordata; class Mammalia; order Artiodactyla; family Cervidae; genus Odocoileus; species Odocoileus virginianus. The sequence goes on from NC_069677.1 coordinate 63,128,230, forward strand.
CCTGAAATATCTCTGAGGTCTGCCTGTGTATAATCTTTTCAAATTCCTTTCTCTAGAGAAGTATCCATGTTAGACAAACATAAAAATAAAGAATAGACCCCAAGCAAAGACTACTCACATTCTACACACTTTGTGTCTGTATCCCTTGGTTACACAGGTTATCTTTGCAGCAAAGCAAAAATTACACCAAAGAAGATTCCTAGACTTTCTAGGTCTATATCTAATTTTAATTTTTTTTAAAATGGGGTTTTTACTAATAAGCATTAAGGGTAATGCTGAATTATATAAAGCATATTCAATTTAATAAGGCAGATAAGTAGGTTATCCTTTAAAAGAGAGCTTATTCAAAAGTAAATGCATATATATTTTGAAGAATAAATTTCACTTTTTGGGGAATTTGGCTATCTAGAATAAGGTATCCTCTAAAAGTGTCAGCTAACTTAAGTTCTAGTTTACTACTACTCTGAGATTTCTGCATTTCACTCTATTAGACATGAAACAACAACTTGTGAAAAAATTTTTTTTTCAAACCATATAGTCTTTCACTGGCTACAAGTATTCATTTATCCACTCATTATGGGACAACAGATATTTATTGTGTAGCTGCTATGTGACAGAGACTGGGCACTGGGTAAGGACATGATCTGATTTCAGAGTATTTTATTTAACTGAACATGGGTTTACAAATATACACTGCCATCCTTTGGTTATATAGCATGTTCCTTTTTACTTGCCAGTTGCCATGAAGGAGGACTTGGGAAGAGTTCCACAACATCATTTTGTATAGGCTAAGGAAAAAGCTACAGTGGGGACATGTGTAGCAAACCTAGGTTTACAACAGAAGAGAAGGCGAAGGCTCCATCCTTCTGTCATCTGGCAGATCGGTGTGCCTGGACATGCCATGGGTGAAGGTTCCAGGAGAGGGCCCATGCCACTGTATTTATCTCCCTTCTTACAAGGTGATCATAAAAACAACTTGGTGTGTATGTGTGTGTTTAAAAGAGAGAAAGAGGATGTGGGCAGGGGTGAAAAAATAAAGTTTAACAGGAAGTGAGAATGTGGAAATGAGAATCAGAATACTGGGAAACCCGGCAGATTGGGTAAAGTTCTAAAAGTCTCTGTAGTCATATGGGAAAGTAAAATCATATAGCTCTTAGAGCTCATGGGAAGTTTCATTCAAGTCCAGACCCTCCTGCCAGAGCCCCTTCTGCCCGAGTCCTGTGGGTACTGAGCGTGGGTGCAATACCTTCCATGGAGAAAACGAATAATCTCCTCTCTCACCTGGCTCCTTTATCAAGGAAACAAAAACCTTCAGGGTAATTTTCAGACAATTTGAGGCTCTCCTATATGACATAGTTTATGCTAGGTAATAAAAATATAAGAATAAATAAATTGGATAAAAGTGCTGGCTGTCAAGTAACTTGTAGTCTAGTGGGAGATACAAGCTAATACAACTAGTTCAGTTCAGTCGCTGAGTCGTGTCTGACTCTTTGTGACCCCATGAACCACAGCATGCCAGGCTTCCCTGTCCATCACCAACTGCTGGAGTTTACCCAAACTCATGTCCATTGAGTCGGTGAAGGCTACCATATTAAATATTATCTGAACATAATATCAGTGTTGTCCCAAGAGAAAATTTTACATTTTTTACTGTGTAATAGAAAAATCCAGTGCATCAAATTTTTACAAATTGCTTTGAGATAAGGCCCAAGAAGTATAAGTTTAAAAATGGGAATGGGAAGAACTACTTGTTAGAACATGATTAAGTAAATAGTATTATACACAGAACCCAGATAGAACATTCAAAATTGCTCATATGGTATGTGAATAACTAAAGTTTGAGAAATACCACTTCCAGACACTGAATTCTCACAAAATCCTGTGAACTAGTCACTCATATATATTGCTACCAGAAATTAGACTCAGAAAAACTAGAACATTATCCAGTCCCTCAGGAACTGATGGATGGACTGCCTGGTTCTGCAGCTCATATTCCCTCATGGTGCTGCCTTGATATCAGGAAGGCCAGTGATCATCAAAAATTCTAATTCATGCAGGATGTTCCCAAACACTAACCCTATGTAATCAGCTCTCTCTCCTACAGAGCAATCTAGAGCTACCATGCTGTGGGTCATGAAAGGAGTTGCAACTTGCTTTTTCCCTCCAGGAACCAATAACTTACTGTTAGTAGCATTTACTTTGCCTGTGCTTTTGCAGCCCAAAAGCCTGTAGGCAGTTGCCTCAAAATTCAAGAAATGTCTACTGATAAGAGGTGACCCCATGGGGAGGTTTCCCTCCATAGGAAAAATCAAAAAGAAGAGGAACTAAAGATGAACTGAGAGAAAACTGCTGAGCTGGCTTCTCCTGTGGAAGTCATTAACCAAGTTGGATTAGTAAACTCTTCCAAAGCTACATCTGCCCTATTAAAGCTTGAAGGGCGATGTGCCAAAGTGAAAATTAAATAAAGCAACAAAAAGACAGTGCCCAAATGAATTTTGTTTTAGTTTTACTACACAGAGTGAGGATCTACACAATAAAACAACCACAGAGAAACTTTGCCAAGTTATGATAGTGTCTCAGAATGCATTAAAAACTCAGAAAGTCTCTACCATCTCTACTAATGATATTTGCTACTGGATCATAAAAGAACCTCTATTCTGACTTATAAGGGAAAACTCATTTAGTGAAAATTTCATCAAGCAATGAGAAATTTGCACATCAATTTTAGTATAGTCTGTTAGGCATAACTAAAATTCTGCAACAATAAAGGTTTCAAAATGACTTGTCCTAATCAAAAAAATCTCATTCCTGTGTTAATTGCCTCTTTCCCTTCCAATATTACTAAGTATTTTATCCCAGAACAACAGCAAAAAAAAAAAAAAAAAAAAAATCCTGGCTCTAAATTTATTAAAGGACAAAGAATTCAGCTCCTTGGAATTACAGGATACATTTAAATGCTGTTATGATTGCAAAGACTTTTCCTATTCTGCTCCTTGGTAGAAGCAGTTGGTAGAAGTGTGTGCATACTTGTAGAAGGAGGTATCAGAGAAACCTCTAGTTCTAGATAAATTTTATGATTGCCAAGTTGCTTCAAGCATTGAAGTTTAAAATATTTAAAAATTATATCCTGATAAGAAGGAACTTTGTATATCTTCATCAATTCTGGTGGATGATAAATTTGAATTATGGAATATTTGTTTTGTCTTGTTTTTCTTCTTGTACCTTTTTTTTCTCTTTCAAGTATATGCAGTAACTCAAACAAGACCAAAAATATTCCTAACAACTTGTCTCAAAGGATATGAATACAAAATATTTCTAAATAGTACATCAAATATATTCTCAAGTGCAAATATGGTTTGTTCACTGAATTACAAAGATTTTTTTTTGTAGCAAATTATCTTCCCAATCCTTGTTTTATAATCAGTAGAAAAAGCAAATTGGAAGACTCTTATATAAAAAGTCTTCTGATACAAACTTTTAGAAAAACTGGGTAAAATAGAATGTTTGTTTTTCAATACATAGGATAACTTAATAAAACAGTAAGGGGAAATCTCAGATGGTAAACCTCAAGAGGGCTCTGAAGATTCCATCCTGTGTGTATGAAATAATACTGAAAGAATCCAGTATTATTAATCTAGGGACTGAGTTTTGAGATAAATCTAGGGACTTCAGTTCAGTTCAGTCACTCAGTCATGTCTGACTCTTTACAACACCATGAACCAGGCCTCCCTGTCCATCACCAACTCCAGGAGTCCACCCAAACCCATGTGCATTGAGTCGGTGATGCCATCCAACCATCTCATCCTCTGTCATCCCCTTCTCCTCCTGCCCTCAATCTTTCCCAGCATCAGGGTCTTTTCAAATGAGTCAGCTGTTCAGATCAGGCAGCCAAAGTATTGGAGTTTCCCTGGTGGCTCAGAGGGTAAAGTGTCTGCCTGCAATGCAGGAGACCTGGGTTCGATCCCTGGATTGAGAAGATGCCCTGGAGAAGGAAATAGCAACCCACTCCAGTACTCTTGCCTGGAAAATCCCAAGGATGGAGAAGCCTGTAGGCTACAATCTATGGCAGGCTACAGTATACGGTAGGCTAGAGTCTATGGTAGGCTACAGTCTACGGGGTCGCAAAGACTCGGACACGACTGGGTGACTTCACTCACTTCAGCTTCAACATCAGTCCTTCCAATGAACACCCAGGCCTGGTCTCCTTTAGGATGGACTGGTTCGACCTCCTTGCAGTCCAAGGGACTCAAGAGTCTTCTCCTACATCACAGTTCAAAAGCATCAATTCTGCTGCACTCAGCTTTGTTTATAGTCCAACTTTCACATCCATACATGACCACTGGAAAAACCATAGCCTTGACTAGACGGACCTTTGTTGACAAGGTAATGTCTCTGCTTTTTAATATGCTGTCTAGGTTGGCTGTAACTTTCCTTCCAAGGAGTAAGTGTCTTTTAATTTCATGGCTGCAATCACCATCTGCAGTGATTTTGGAGCCCAGAAAAATAAAGTCAGCCACTGTTTCCACTGTCTCCCCATCTATTTGCCATGAAGTGATGGGACCAGATGCCATGATCTTAGTTTTCTGAATGTTGAGCTTTAAGCCAACTTTTCACTCTCCTCTTTCACTTTCATCAAGAGGCTCTTTAATTCTTCACTTTCTGCCATAAGGCTGGTGTCATCTACATATCTGAGGTTATTGATATTTCTCCCGGCAATCTTGTGCTTCATCCAGCCCAGGGTTTCTCATGATGTACTCTGCATATGAGTTAAATAATCTAGGGACTTAAAGTAGCAATAGAACCACACTACTTGAGATCCTAGCAAAAAGTCATAATCTTTAAATGGGCTGCCCACTCTGTGAACTGATGGCTTTGGAGTATGGAGAAAAACTCTCAAATGCCTATGAAGGGTTCTGCTCACAGAGACTAATTAGCCACCCAAGACTAATGGATAAAGCAGACCTTGCTAAAACTTAGCTTGCAACCAAAGATGACATAACACATGGGAAATGTACCCAAGCAAGAGTCAAGAGACATTAAAACAAGATTTGACCCCATAGAATTTTTTGTAATAGAACAACACATCAATTTCTAGATAAGTTGAAGTTTTATTTCTTATCAGAACAGTAGGAAAAGTTGGTGATAACAAAAACTCTCTGCTTGGAAATCTTATTGGAGGACTACAGATCAATGAAATGCAGGAGGGTCTGGATTATGGAGACAGTAGAACCATGAAAAAATGAGCTGACTTTTTTGCAGCTGTTTTTTCCTCTGGTCCACTTGTTGATTTTAGAAACTGGGTGAAAGTCTAAGAATTTAGACTTTGCCTAGGCAGAAAATTCTCCTAGGAATAGAAAAATCATCAGAGATTTTAGTAGTCTAAAAAGATGGAAAGATAAAATTGGAGACTTGATGATTCTCTATCTGGAGACTTGATGGTGTTCTCCTTTAGACAATTGCCAAATGTTGATGTGCGCGAGGAAGGAGGCTGAGGCCTGGAGACCCATATAGGCAGAGCAGAATTTTCTAGAAACCCAATGGGCCAAAGAGGCAAGGACTAGAGTTCAGAAATAACCAGGGAGAAGAGTCTGAGGGCATGCAATACCCTCCCAGTTGAATGTTCTGGAAGGTTATCACATAGAGCAGAGAAGAAGGAAAGGTAAACTAAGCTCCACCAAAGTTACAAATCAATTGAGCCAGACTAGTTTCTGACTGGATTACTGAGTTCAGCCCCACTCTTACTTGACTTGCAAAGAGTGAAGCTTGATGAAGAAAGTATTAAGCAGATCTCTGCAATTTAATATGTACCATCTGGAATTCAACCAGTAGTAACTTGACTTTTCCAGCTTTCAGAGGCTGTCCACGTTCTGTGATTTGTGGCCCTACTCTATCTTCAAGACCAGATAGTACATCACTCTAACATTTGCCTCACATCTCTTTCTCTGACTCTTCTGCCTCCCTCTTCCATATTTTAAGGACCTTTGTGATTTTATTTGGGCCACCAAGGGAATCTAGGATAATATTCCTATTTTTAAATCCTTAAATTAATCACACCTACAAAGTCTCTTTTGTAATGGAAGGGAATGTATTTACAGATCCTGGGATTAGAACATGGACATTTGGACATTTCATTAACCTGCCTGCCACAAAAGTAACATAAAAATTAGGGAACAATGAGATTTATTATACAGCAGGTTAGAAAGTAATGAAAGCGAGAATGTAAAGGAACTTTTATACTCTACTGGTGAAACTGTAGAATGTTGCAGTTTCTTTGGAGACTGTTTGACAATATCATTTCTTGGTGTCTATCTTAGAGAAGACATTACATGTGCACATGGAGACAAATTCAAAATTATGCATTGCAGCTCTGATAGTAATAATGAGAAAGAGGAGCAATCTGATTCTCAGTGGGAGAAAGAGGCGTAACTGTGATTTATGTGTGCAATGGAAGCCTATACATTAGATAAAGTCTATGAAATGTTGTTGTTCAGTTGTTAAGTCATGTCCAACTCTTCACAACTCCATAGACTGCAGCATGCCAGGCACCTCTGTCCTCCACTATCTCCATGAGTTTGGTCAGACTCAAGTCCTTTGATTTGGTGATGCTATCTAACCATCTCAACCTCTGCCATCCCTTCTTTTGCTGTCAGTCATTCTCAGCATCAGGGTATTTTCCAATGAGACCAATGAAATACATACATATACATATATTAATATGACATATTACAAATTATTAAACTAGAAATATATATATATACATATATATATCTCAGAAACAAAAAATAGGGAAAAATTACTGAGTAAATTTATAGAAAATCACAGTAGTGAGGAAGATAGAGCTAGCACCCAGTTCTGGACTTATACTTGTAAATGCATTATGTCCCTTTTCAAGTACACATAATAATATACTAATACAATATAAAGTATTGTACATGGATACATAGCTATAGAAAATAATGCCCCAAAGTTTTAGATTAGGATTGTCTCAAAAGTGGAAATGGGCTGAAAAAATAAAGGAAAGAAAATAGATTTATTTGTAATATTTAATTTTTTTTAAAATCTGGAATAATTAGTGAAAAATAACCCCTGCTTAATCTTCAAAGAGGTTTATGGGTATTTGTTTTATTATTTTTTCAATGTTCTTTATTTTCCATTTTTTTTTAAATAATTATGCTGCTGCTGCTAAGTCGCTTCAGTCGTGTCCGACTCTGTGCAACCGCACAGATGGCAGCCCACCAGGCTCCCCCATCCCTGGGATTCTCCAGGCAAGAACACTGGAGTGGGTTGCCATTTCCTTCTCCAATGCATGAAAAAGTGAAAGAAGACACTCAGTTGTGTCCGACTCTTAGCGACCCCATGGACTGTAGCCTACCAGGCTCCTCCTTCCATGAAATTTTCCAGGCAGGAGTACTTGAGTTGGGTGTCATTGCCTTCTCCGAAAAGTAATTATAGGTATGCATTAATGATAATTTTCATTCTATTCCATTTCCAAATTATCATAACCCTGAAATTAAGGGAATCAAATTTAAGTAGGGATTGACACAAGAAGCTCAATCATATGCATATTCATGAATAGTAAATAAGGTTGAACATAACAATACAAGTGATTAGAAAATAGTGCAAAGGAAAGGAATGATCAAATCTGACTGTCTCATATTGCTAGTTGTGTTTAAAGTACTACTCAATGGAACCTCTGCAGAAAATTTATCCAAGAATGGGGGTTCGAAAGTTGTATTATCTTTCAATGTACCTTTATATCCACCATAAATTAGCAATTTATACACAATATACTAAAATAGTTTAGAAATCTACCCTACCTTTTCTGCCCCTTTCATTATTCATAATGAGTATTTTAGGGGTGGGGGGAGCTGTCTTCTGATGGCTCTTTCTCTCTTTCTCTAATGCCCTCTCATGGCGCTGCTCCTGAGACTTTATTTACAATATTTTGTTATTGTTATGTATGATGAAAGATGTGAAAAAAAATTATTGACAAACCTGTCTAGAATATCAATCCCAAGTAAATTCCTTCTCACAATCAAATAGTGTCTCACAAGACTGCCTGGATCACACATAAGTTTGTTATGTTTTCTGAATCTGTCTCAACTGTCAAACTGTCCCCCTTTTAAGATATGCCTTTAAAGTTGTTTAATTTTCCTCCAGTAACAAATATAAAAGCATAAATCTAGAGTTGGGCGCTAGATCCTTCTCCCTCACTACAGGATTTTCTAGTTATTTGCCCATAAATAAACAATAGTTGGACCTTGATGCTGGGAAAGATTGAGGGCAAGAAGAGAAGAGGGGGACAGAGAATGAGATGGTTGAATGGCATCACTGACTCAATGGATTTCAGTTTGTGCAAACTCTGGAAGATAGTGAAGGACCAGTAAGCCTTGGTGAGCTGCAGGTCACAAAGAGTTGGATATGACTTAGTGACTGGACAACAACAAAACAATAGGAAATAGAGTAAGATTCTCAACTGTAATATATGTTGCTTACAAAATTCAAGTTACAGCAAGTTGTCCTTTGCTTTTGCAGAAATTTTCCTGCAAGCCCCAGTCTGCTGGACCTCTGAAATTTCAATAGGAAGCAAATTCATCTTCTGGCTTGCATTTTGCATTTGTTTCACCAAGATGCTTTAGTAAGAAATCTGCTCCTGGTTTTCAGTTTTGATGAAAGGGGAATCTTGAGGAGCTTCTACATGCTTCATTGTATCCTATTATCTGTCACTCAAAGCACTGGAAAGTCACTATGGAAATCCTATCATTTGCTAAGTATATTTATTTTTTTAGTGTATTTCTTTTAACTGGAGGCTAATTACCTTACAATATCGTAGTGGGCTTTGCCATACACTGACATGAATCAGCCATGAGTGTACATCTGTTCCCCATCCTGAACACTCCCCCCACCTCCCTCCCCATCCCATCCCCCAGGATCATCCCAATGCACCAGCCCTGAGCACCCTGTCTCATACATTGAACCTGGACTGGCAATCTGTTTCACATATGATAATATACATGTTTCAATGCTATTCTCTCAGATCATCCCACCATCACCTTCTCCCACAGAGTCCAAAAGACTATTCTATACATCTGTGTCTCTTTTGCTGTCTATATTTATATAAAATTATGTACACAGAAATTGGAGAAAAGCCAGATAATGGTTTAGGGGTACCAATAAGTTGTCCATGGATATGAATTGGGTCCAAATCTCCTCTATTGATCCACACAAGCTTCCATTCTGATTGGTGGACAAAAATGATGCTTTGAGACCTATGATTTTTCCGTCTGTTCAAGTTCATCTCCAACAATGCCTGAAAGCTCTGATCTTTTGTCTTTTCCCAGTATAGTAACTCAGGTGAAAAAAGAAAAGTGAAAGTGTTAGTCACTCAGTCATGTTCAACTGTTTGCAATACCATGGACTGTAACCACCAGGCTCCTCTATCCATGGAATTCTCCAGGCAAGAATACTGGAGTAGGGTGCCATTCCTATCTCCAAGGGATCTTTCCAACCCAGGGATTGAATCAGGGTCTTCTGCATTGCAGGCAGATTATTTACCATCTGGGCTACCAGGTGAAGGCCACATAGAAACTTAGGAGGTTCTCAGTATATGTTTGTGAGGTTATACCTGCTTTTCCCCCAAGAATATCTTTCCTCTTTTCAGGGGCCATGTGTGTGTTGGTTACTTAGTCATGCCCGACTCTTTACAACCCCATGTAGCCCACCATGCTCCTCTAGCCCATGGAATTCTCCAAGCAAGAATAGGTTTAAGATTTGAGTGAAAAGCTATGACTCTTTGGTTTCTGTTCACTATAGCATTTTTTTTAAGTTATAAAAATCAAGTACTATCCTTCTTAATAAGGTAGACTTCTCATTTTTTTCAGGTCTAGGGATCAATAAACAATTACCCACCATGGATCATTGTGAATCAAACCAGTCTAATGAAAAAACCTATCTTTCTACCAATTACTATAGTCATGTCCATGCTCTGGCATTTAATGGCTTGAATCTACCACTCCAGGAGCTGTCTTTGCATCTTAAATGAAGCATTCCATTTCAATGGCAATGTCTCTTACTAGCATTCCAAGTTAACAGAGAACAGTTTCAAGTACTTTTCAAAGATAATGATGGGACTGATGTTACCAACAATTTTTTTTTCAATAATTATGCCTTTAGAGAGCCTTTTTCAGAGCCCTTTTGGGCAACATGGGTTAGGGGGCAGGCATAAATGAATGTGTTGTGTGTGATCAATCCATTTCTCTCTGTCTTCAGTCCTTCCCAAAGCCCTGACTGTCACATTTGAGATCAGACAAGACTGTGATGTGTGTGCTTAGTTGCTCAGTCACACCCAGCTCTTTGTGACCCTATGGACTGTGGCCCACCAGGCTTCTCTGTCCGTGGAATTTTTCAGGCAAGAATACTGGGGTGGGTTGTCATTTCCTACTCCAGACAAGACTGTGAATTTAACTGCAAATTACTGGCAACTGTAGGATCAAAATGTGAATTTCTTTTTTATGTATCTCAGACCTATGCCACAATTGATAAAATATTTTTTAGCTTTTTAGCCAAGAAAGTCTTTCTCTCTTTTGAAGTATGAACCTCAGGTTTTGGACTTGTAACTCTTTTTTAAGTCATTAAATGCTGTTAGAATCAAACACTCTATTTTCCTTGAGTTCTTTATGTCTCTGCAAATGGTTATTTGGCTGTAGCCCTGGCTCTCTCAAAGACTTACCTTCTGTGGCTACTTCATTGCAGGTGACCACAGATGAAAATTAGAGGGCTGTTTCATACTGCTTGCCAAGAGCCTTTCATATTGGCTAGATTTCAGAGCCTTCAGCCTGAATCAGACCAGATAATCAATTCCAGATACTTTCTATTTGTCCGAGGTTTTGTTTTCTAATATGATTTCTGGAGTTACTGTCTGTATCAGTCAGGGTCATAAGTTACAAGCAAAGGAAGTTAATTTTAATAGTCGAAGCAGAAAATGAATTTGCTATAATGATACAGCAGCTGATGAAATTTTGAGAGGGATGGAGGAACAAGCAAAAGATTCTAGAATTAATGCCCATAACCATATCACAGAACCAACCCAAGGAGGGAAGTTCACTGCCACCAGTACTGAGCATTTGAGGCTAGAGTTTATGTGACTCTCAGTGATAAGACTTTATTTGCACCTGATACTGATGGAACTTCTGTGCCAGGAATTCGGTCCTGGAAGCAATTCATACCTGGCAGCCAAATGCTTAAGTACTATACTGACTAGCATGGCTAGTGAAATGAATTCTTCATGGAGCTCCTTTCTGACACTGCTCACTTCTGAACTACAGTCTAGCACCACATTCAACTGGATTTACCCAGGTCACACACTTGTGCCTTAAGTGCAGTAGAGTGACAAAATGAATTTTCTAGTTTCTACTTTGAGTATGCTGAACACATAAGTAGGAAATTGTCCAAACATAGGAGAGTTTTAAAAAATGCTAGATAATCAAAAAACATAACAGATATACACTATTCCTGGTAGCTCAGTTGGTAAAGAATCCGTCTGCAATGCAGGAGACACCGGTTCAATTCCTGGGTCAGGAAGATCCCTGGAGAAGGCAAAGGCTACCCACTCCAGTATTCTGGCCTGGAGAATTCCATGCACTGTATAGTCCATGGGGTTGCAAAGAGCCAGACACGACTGCACGACTTGCACTTTCACTATTCCTGATGTGTAGTCTTGTTTTCAATCTTCTGGATATAATTTTTGTCTTAAGTATGTTGGATATAAATTGCATAAAGTCTTCTTTCCTGGGTCTTATTTTGGGCTTTTTTTTTTTTTTTTTTTTTGGTGTTTATGTTTTCTTTTGCTTCTTTGCTTTCTCCTTTCTAATATTGATATATTACTTGAGTTTTCTTTATATTTTTCATCAAGTAGTTTAAATTTTTGGTTTCAGTGCTTACCATTAAATTAACTTTTAAAAACTGAGCTATTATTTCTCTGTTACCATTAAAGAAAAGAATTCTCCCATCATCAGGATAAGAAATTTAGCATATATTTCTTTCTAGCCACACTCAACTCATAGTTTTCATTAGAATAGTCTGGAAATTTTATATCCAGAATATTTTATTTGTTCTTATTGTGTCCTCTCTTTAAAAACAATACTTTGACACATATTAGTGCATTCAAGCAGGCCTGGTACAATCAGGCACCTAGCCACACCAACCAATTCTGGATCCTCACCTGGGGGGAGGAGGTGCCCCCTAGGGGATGGGGCACAGACTCACCACTTGGCACAGGCCTCATTCAAGAGAGCAAAGCTGGGAGGTGAGGAAAGGGCAGCAACCCTGGGTCCCATGATCACAAATGTGGCCTCCCCAGGCTGTCTTCTGAGTTCTGCTCCCATGACATGCTCCCTTTTAATGGAGAACTTTAATCTGCCCTTCACAGCTCTCTATCCTCTGGCCTCAGTTTCCTTCCTGGCCTTCTTGCCCATTGGTCCCCACACTCTGTTCAGTTTCCTCCCCCAGAACATACACCTGAACCTCTTCTCAACCCCATCCCTCAGGGACTGCTTGTCACTGGAAGCCTCCCTGATCCCAAAAACAGGTTTCTCCGATGGTTCAGTGGTAAAGAATTCACCTGTAGATGCAGGAGACACAGGAGACCCAGGTTCAATACCTGGGACAGAAAGATCCCCTGGAGGAAGAAATGTAAACCCATGCCAGTATTCTAGCCTGAAAAACCCCATGGATAGAGGAGCCTGGCAGGCTACAGTCCACAGGGTTGCAAAGAGTCAGACACAATTGAATGACTAAGCACACACATGCACAGTGCATAACTATGTTAATTTTTTTCAAAATTCAGATTTTCCATATACTTTAGATATTCATTTGGTTTCATTTATTGAGTAGCTAAAGAAAGTTTTCTAACGATTTTTTTTTTCACTAGGAAGTCAATTTGGGCTGTCTACTTTCTGAATCATTGCCTGCCTAAAATTTCTTTCTGAAGTATTTAAGAAATATAGATTCATAAGTTATGGAATGCTTTGGTGTCAATTATTCCCTTAAAACTTTGAAGAAACTATTCCAATGTCTCTTATATTCAGTATTATGGAGAATTCAGTGGCACCCCATATGTGTGTATGTGTGTGTGTTTCTTAACTCCTTGTTTAGATAACTGGTTTTAGTTTAGTAAGGCTAAGAAAAAGGGAATTTTACCACCTGCAAAAAATGTATGATTTCCTTATAAAAATTCAACTTTTTCCAAGATATACTTTGGATATGTAATTTTTGTTAATTTTGCCTGCAATTAAAATATGGAAGTTTGACACATTCTCTGTCAATGAGACTGTAGGGAAATGAACTCTCTCATATTGCTCATATGAGTATGTAATGCATAATTTCTATGGCAGGTAATTTGTTAACATCTAATAAAATTACCTACATATTACCTTCTAACCAAAAATTCTACTTTTAAAAAATTTCACGAAGATATCCTGGCAAAAGTATGTAGCTATTTGTACAGAGTTATTCATTACAAGATTATTACCTTGCAAAACCTAAATATTCTTCAGCAGAGCTAGTTTAAAAAAGTATAAATATACCCACAAAGTAGCACTATGTAACTCTAAAATAGAATAAGGAATCATTTTCTGATCTTAAGAAGTAAACAATAGAAAAAAATAAAAACAATGGTTTCCTATAAAAGGAGAAAAATAATTTAAAAATCTACATTTCTTTGAATATATCTTACTTTATACATTTTTATATATTTATAAATAAATTTATTTTAAAGCAATTTCTAAAAAATTGAAATGATAGTTTGTGAGTAAACAATGTGTATTTAATTGGTGACATAGAGATTATTCCAAATGACTTTTAAAATAGTAAGTTGATTGTAAATTCCTAGAAGGATATAACCCAAGAAGTAAAAAAAATTTTTTAATGAATTTTTAAGTAATCATATTGTAAGCAAGGTGTTGATTTTGTTAGTCTGAATCTGAAATGGGTATTATTTTATATAAAAATGTATAAATGTGATATTCTGATTCTATAATTCTCCCATGTTATTGAGAACCAGGAGTCTCAGCATGAGTAGAGGAGATACAAATGTAACATTGAAATAGTTAAGTAAAATCTTTTGTAATCTTGAATTTGAACTGAAAGTACCAACGCAAAGTTGTGATGAATTTTCCTTTAAAAGAAAATATTTCCTAACTCTGCATGCTAAAAAAGCCAAGAGAGAATGACCAACCCATTTACAATAAATGCTCTTAGCATTTAAATTATGGCCATCACATATTGTTTCTTATTAAAAACAACTGAGGTTCTTTGGAGAAATACTTGATTTCAAGTCTAGAGTAGAAATTTTACAAAGTGAGCTCAGTATACTGTCAGACCTCACGGCAAGGAAACATTCCAAGACAGGTCATGCCTAAAGGACTCAGAAGTCAATTTGAAGAGGCTCACATAAGTCAAAGACAGACATTTTCATCATTAACAAGAAATTAAGTAGTTTGAAAATCATCAGAAATACTTAAATCTATGTTTCTATGGTATGAAAAATTAAACACATAAGATGTTAGTGAACCAACTCATAATTTTGAAAACTAGTAAAAAGGGAAACGATTATATACCTGTTCTGCCTTTTGTATTCTGTACAACAGAGTAACCAGATAGTGATGAAGGGAAACTTCTTTTATAGAAATATTCCACTTACTAACTAAGGAATGAATGACAGAATATTACTATTATTCAAACCATAATGAGTCTGGGCATTGATCAACTGTTTATAATATCACAAAAAGATAAAAACACAGACATTCTGTCCTTCCTAATAGAAAGCACTCATGAAGCAGCCTTACAAAAAAAAAAAAAAGAGAGGGGGAAAAAAAAAGGCTTTTCTGATCAAGCCTCTAGATCCATATGCTAACTTTTAGAAAATACTGGAGTTAAAAAATATTTATTATTTAATACACCAGGGGGGCAATTCACAAAACTCAGACTGGAAAACTCCAGGATTAAAAACAAAACAAAAACCCACCAAATACTGGAGTTAAAAAATATTTGTTATTTAATACACCAGGGAGGCAATTCACAAAACTCAGACTGGAAAACTCCAGGATTAAAAACAAAACAAAAATCTACCTTTTCTTTAATAAGAAATAATTGTAAAAATGAAAAAAAAAAGCAATCTAATAAAGCACATAAGACAAAATCAACCAGTTTCTATGTGAGGACATTATTTAGACCTTGACTCAACCAAATGGCCAAAAATCTTTAAAAAATTGTTTTCTGACATTTACGACATAGCTGGGCTTCCCTGGTGGCTCAGATGACAAAAAGTCTGCCTGCAATGCAGGAGACCTAGGTCTGATCCTTGGATCAGAAAAATACCATGGCAAAGGGAATGGTTACCCTCTCCAGTATTTTTGCTTGACGAATTGCATGGACAGAGAAGCCTGGAGGGCTACAGTCCATGAGGTCACAGAGAGTCAGACATGACTGAATGACTAACACTTCACTTCATGAGACAATTAGAAATTCAACAAGATTCAGTATTTGATGCTATATTTTTTAATTTATTTATTTTAATTGGAGGCTAATTACTTTACAATATTGTAGTGTGTTTTGCCATACATTGACATAAATAGGCCATGGGTGTACATGTGTTCCCCATCCTGAACCCCCCACCCACCTCCCTACCCATCACATCCCTCAGGGTAATCCCAGTGCACCAGCCCTGAGTACCTTGTCTCATGCTTTTAAGTTTAATCAGGTCCCATTTGTTTATTTTTGCTTTTATTTCCATCACTCCAGGAGGTGGGTCATCCTGGATCCTCCAGGTGGGAAGATCCTGCTGTGATTTATGTCAGAGACTGTTTTGCCTATGTTTTCCTCTAGGAGTTTTATAGTTTCTGGTCTTACATTTAGATCTTTAATCCGTTTTGAGTTTATTTTTGTGTATGGTGTTAGAAAGCGTTCTAGTTTCATTCTTTTACAAGTGGTTGACCAGTTTTCCTAGCACCACTTATTAAAGAGATTGTCTTTTTTCCATTGTATATTCTTGCCTCCTTTGTCAAAGATAAGGTGGCCATAGGTGTGTGGATTTACCTCTGGGCTTTCTATTTTGTTCCATTGATATATATTTCTGTGTTTGTGCCAGTACCATACTGTCTTGATGACTGCAGCTTTGTAGTATAGCCTGAAGTCAGGTAGGTTGATTCCTCCAGGTCCATTCTTCTTTCTCAAGATTGCTTTGGCTATTCAAGCTTTTTTGTATTTCCATACAAATTGTGAAATTATTTGTTCTAGTTCTGTGAAAAATACCATTGGTAGCTTGATAGGGATTGCATTGAATCTATAGATTGCTTTAAGTAGCATACTCATTTTCACTATATTGATTCTTTCAATCCATGAACACGGCATATTTCTCCATCTATTTGTGTCCTCTTTGATTTCTTCCATCAGTGTTTTAGTTTTCTATATATGTCTTTTGTTTCTTTAGGTAGATTTATTCCTAAGTATTTTGTTATTTTCGTTGCAATGGAGAATGGGATTGTTTCGTTACTTTCTCTTTCTGTTTTCTCATTGTTACTGTATAGGAATGCAAGGGATTTTTGTGTGTTAATTTTATATCCTTCAACTCTCCTATATTCATTGATTAGCTCTAGTAATTTTGTGGTGGGAGTCTTTAGGGTTTTCTATGTATAGGATCATGTCATCGGCAAACAGTGAGAATTTTACTTCCTCTTTTCCAATCTGGATTCCTTTTATTTATTTATTTATTTTCTTCTCTGATTGCTGTGGCGAAAACTTCCAAAACTATGTTGAATAGTAGTGGTGAGAGTGGGCACCCTTGTCCTATTCCTGACTTTAGGGGAAATGCTTTCAATTTTTCACCATTGAGGATAATGTTTGCTGTGGGTTTGTCATATATAGCTTTTATTATGTTGAGGTATGTTCCTTCTATTCCTGCTTTCTGGAGGGTTTTTATCATAAACGGATGTTGAATTTTGTCAAAGGCTTTTTCTGCATCTATTGAGATAATCATATGATTTTTATCTTTCAATTTGTTAATGAGGTATATTAGATCAATTGATTTGCAGATATTAAAGAATCCTTGCATCCCTGGGATAAATCCCACTTGGTCATGGTGTATGATCTTTGTAATATGCTGTTGGATTCTGTTTGCTAGAATTTTGTTAAGGATTTTTGCATCTATGTTCATCAGTGATATTGGCCTGTAGTTTTGTTTTTTTGTGGCATCTTTGTCTGGTTTTGGTATTAGGGTGATGGTGGCCCATAGAATGAGTTTGGAAGTTTACCTTCTTCTGCAATTTTCTGGAAGAGTTTGAGTAGGATAGGTGTTAGCACTTTTCCAAATTTTGGGTAGAATTCAGCTGTGAAGCCCTCTGGTCCTGGGCTTTTGTTTGCTGGGAGATTTCTGATTACAGTTTTGATTTCTGTAATTGTGATGTCTGTTAAGATTTTCTATGTTTTCCTGGTTCAGTTTTGGAAAGATATACTTTTCTAAGAATTTGTCCATTTCTTCCAAGTTGTCCATTTTATTGGCATAGAGCTGCTGGTAGTAGTCTCTTATGATCCTTTGTATTTCTGTGTTGTCTGTTGTGATTTCTCCATTTTCATTTCTAATTTGTTGATTTGATTCTTCTCCCTTTGTTTCTTGATGAATCTGGCTAATGTTTGGTCAATTTTATTTATCTTCTCAAAGAACCAGCTTTTAGCTTTGTTGACTTTTGCTGTGGTCTCTTTTGTTTCTTTTGCATTTATTTCTGCCCTCCTTTTTATAATTTCTTTCCTGCTAGTAGTAGCCCTGGGGTTCTTAATTTATTCCTTTCCTAGTTGCTTTAGGTGTAGAGTTAGGTTATTTATTTGACTTTTTTCTTGTTTCTTGAGATTAGCTTGTAATGCTATGAATCTTCCCCTTAGCACTGCTTTTACAGTGTCCCATAGGTTGTGGGTTGTTGTGTTTTCATTTTCATTCATTTCTATGCACATTTTTATTTCTTTTTTTATTTCTTCTGTGATTTGTTGGTTACTCAGAAGTGTGTTGTTTAGCCTCCATATGTTGGAAATTTTAATAGCTTTTTTCCCTGTAATTGACATCTAATCTTACTGTATTGTGATCAGAAAAGATGCTTAGCATGATTTCAACTTTTTTGAACTTACGAAGGCTAGATTTATGGCCCAGGATGTGATTTCACCTGAAGAAGTTTCCACGTGCACTTAAGGAATGGGTGAAATTCATTGTTTCTGGGTCAAATGTCCTATAGATATCAATTAGGTCTAACTGGCCCATTGTATCATTGAAACTTTATGTTCCCTTGCTAATTTTTTGTTTAGTTGATCTATCCATAGGTATAAGCGGGGTATTAAAGTCTCCCACTATTATTGTGTTTTTGTTAATTTCTCCTTTCATACTTGTTAGCATTTGCCTTACATAAGTATTTGATGATATTAATGAAATATTATCAATTCATTTTTTAAAGAATGTTAATGGTTAAGCTCTTTGAAAGTATTTGTTTTAGAAATAAGAACTGAAATATTTACAGAGGAAATAACATGGGGTCTAGAATTTACTTTCAAATAATTGAGAAGGAAGAAGTTCATTTATATGTAGATGAAATAAGATTGACTGAGGACTAATAACTAACTGGGTGATGGGTATACAGGAGTTCATCAACCTAGTCTGTCTTTCTATAGGCTTGTAATTTTCCATAATAAAAATTTGAAAATAGTGTTTACTACTTAATAAATGCTATAATTCAGAATGTACAAGTCTGTATGTGGGCTCAACTACTTTATTATATTTTTAATTTTTTTTCTCTTCTGCCTTCTTAGTTATTAACTTTCAGAATTCCTGTTTTATACATTTTGGATCTACTGGATCTATACCAGTAGCCTTTTGTGTTTTCTCTTATTATATTTTTCTCCTTATGTTTTGTTTCTGAGTCCTTGAACTTTCATTGAGAACTATTATAAAATCAAATTAGGTTATTTTTCAATATCCAAATTTTTATTCACTAATTTTATTGCATATTTTATTTGCTATTGCATTTCTCATCTCCAGAAAAAACAATTTTCTCTCAATCTCATTGAGAATATTATCTTATTAATCTAACAAAATAATAATAGTGATAATAATTTCATTAAATGATATGTTTCAGTCTATAATAAATATTTTCATTAAATACTTACAATGTTTCACAATTACACTCATGTCACATGCTAGCAAAGTAATGCTCAAAATTCTCCAAGCCAGGCTTCCACAGTATGTGAACCATGAACTTCCAGATGTTCAAGTAGATTTAGAAATGGCAGAGGAACCAGAGATCAAATTGCCAACATCGTTGGATCATCGAAAAAGCAAGAGAGTTCCCGAAAAACATCTATTTCTACTTTATTGATTATGCCAAAGCCTTTGACTGTGTGGATCACAACAAACTGTTGAAAATTCTTCAAGAGATAGGAATACCAGACCAACTGAGCTGCCTCTTATTTTTTTTTTTTACTTTTCTTTTTTTTCATTACAGTAGTTTTTGTCATACATTGAAATGAATTAGCCATGGATTTACATGTATTCCCCATCCCAGTCCCCCCTCCCACCTCCCTCTCCACCCGATCCCTCTGGGTCTTCCCAGTGCACCAGGCCCGAGCACTTGTCTCATGTATCCAACCTGGGCTGGTGATCTGTTTCACCCTAGATAATATACATGTTTCAATGCTGTTCTGTTGAAACATCCCACTCTCGCCTTCTCCCAGAGTCCACAAGTCTGTTCTATACATCTGAGTCTCTTTTTCTGTTTTGCATATAGGGTTATCATTACCATCTTTCTAAATTCCATATATATGTGTTAGTATACTGTAATGGTCTTTATCTTTCTGGCTTACTTCGCTCTGTATAATGGGCTCCAGTTTCATCCATCTCATTAGAACTGATTCAAATGAATTCTTTTTAATGGCTGAGTAATATTCCGTGGTGTATATGTACCACAGCTTCCTCATCCATTCGTCTGCTGATGGGCATCTGGGTTGCTTCCATGTCCTGGCTATTATAAACAGTGCTGCGATGAACATTGGGGTGCACGTGTCTCTTTCAGATCTGGTTTCCTCAGTGTGTATGCCCAGAAGTGGGATTGCTAGGTCATATGGCAGTTCTATTTCCAGCTTTTTAAGAAATCTCCACACTGTTTTCCATAGTGGCTGTACTAATTTGCATTCCCACCAACAGTGAAAGAGGGTTCCCTTTTCTCCACACCCTCTCCAGCATTTATTGCTTGTAGACTTTTGGATAGCAGCCATCCTGACTGGCGTATAATGGTACCTCATTGTGGTTTTGATTTGCATTTCTCTGATAATGAGTGATGTTGAGCATCTTTTCATGTGTTTGTTAGCCATCTGTATGTCTTCCTTGGAGAAATGTCTGTTTAGTTCTTTGGCCCATTTTTTGATTGGGTCATTTATTTTTCTGGAATTGAGCTTCAGGAGTTGCTTGTATATTTTTGAGATTAATCCTTTGTCTGTTGCCTCGTTTGCTATTATTTTCTCCCAATCTGAGGGCTGTCTTTTCACCTTGCTTATAGTTTCCTTTGTTGTGCAAAAGCTTTTAGGTTTCATTAGGTCCCATTTGTTTATTTTTGCTTTTATTTCCAATATTCTGGGATGTGGGTCATAGAGGATCCTGCTGTGATTTATGTCGGAGAGTTTTTGCCTATGTTCCCCTCTAGGAGTTTTATAGTTTCTGGTCTTACATTTAGATCTTTAATCCATTTTGAGTTTATTTTTGTGTATGGTGTTAGAAAGTGTTCTAGTTTCATTCTTTTACAGGTGGTTGACCAGTTTTCCCAGCACCACTTGTTAAAGAGGTTATCTTTTTTCCATTGTATATCTTTGCCTCCTTTGTCGAAGATAAGGTGACCATAGGTTCGTGGATTTATCTCTGGGCTTTCTATTCTGTTCCATTGATCTATATTTCTGTCTTTGTGCCAGTACCATACTCTCTTGATGACTGTGGCTTTGTAGTAGAGTCTGAAGTCAGGCAGATTGATTCCTCCAGTTCCATTCTTCTTTCTCAAGATTACTTTGGCTATTCGAGGTTTTTTGTATTTCCATACAAATTGTGAAATTATTTGTTCTAGTTCTGTGAAAAATACCGTTGGTAGTTTGATAGGGATTGCATTGAATCTATAGATTGCTTTAGGTAGTATAGCCATTTTGACAATATTCATTCTTCCAATCCATGAACACGGTATATTTCTCCATCTGTTTGTGTCCTCTTTGATTTCTTTCATCAGTGTTTTATAGTTTTCTATTTATAGGTCTTTTGTTTCTTTAGGTAGATATACTCCTAAGTATTTTACAATTATAAATATATATGCACCCAACATAGGAGCACCGCAATATGTAAGGCAAACGCTAACGAGTATGAAAGAGGAAATTAATAGTAACACAATAATAGTAGGAGACTTTAATACCCCACTCACAACTATGGATAGATCAACTAAACAGAAAATGAACAAGGAAACACAAACTTTAACGGATACAATGGACCAGCTAGATCTAATTGACATCTATAGGACATTTCACCCCAAAACAATCAACTTCACCTTTTTCTCAAGTACACATGGAACCTTCTCCAGAATAGATCACATCCTGGGCCATAAATCTAGTCTTGGTAAATTCAAAAAGATTGAAATCATTCCAGTCATCTTTTCTGACCACAGTGCAGTAACATTAGATCTCAATTACAGGAAAAAAATTATTAAAAATTCAAACATATGGAGGCTAAACAACACGCTTCTGAATAACCAACAAATCATAGAAGAAATCAAAAAAGAAATCAAAATATGCATAGAAATGAATGAAAATGAAAACACAACAACCCAAAA